>NC_058097.1:50281590-50584621 GCF_020171115.1 Neogale vison | reverse complement strand
GTCCAGCCTCAGCCTGAGCCCTCCTCTACCTCTCCGTAATCCTAATAAAGTCTCTCCTTACCAAGTCTGAATTTTGTTTGACAAAAGTGAATTCACATAGTATAAGATTGACCATTTTATTTTTTTTTAAGATTTTATTTATTTATTTGACAGAGACCACAAGTAGGCAGAGAGGCAGGCAGAGAGAGAGAGGAGGGGGAAGCAGGCTCTCCGCTGAGCAGAGAGCCTGATGCAGGGCTCGATCCCAGGACCCTGAGATCATGGCACTGCAATGCCGAGTTGGGTGGCCTTGAACAGGTGTCTTTTTTTTTTTAATTTTCTCTTTAAAGATTTTGTTTATTTGACAAAGAGAGAGAGCACAAGCAGGGGGAGAGGCCAAGGGAGAGGAAGAAGCAGGCTCCCTGCAAAGCAGGGGAAGCCCGATATGGACTTGATCCCAGGACTCTGGGATTGTGAGCTGAAGGCAGTGGCATAACCAACTGAGTCACCCAGGCGCCCTTGAACAGGTGTCTTTGCCCCTCTGACCCCAGGTTCCTTACCTGGAAGGCAGGGATGGTGAGCATGAGACCTTTGAGGCAGCAAACACGGAGCAAGATCACAGTCTAGCCTGGGCGCTAACCTCTGTTCCATCATAAACTTTCTTTGTGAGCCGGGGGAAAAAATGAAACAGCAGGGTACCTATCATAGCGTCCTGGCATTGATGGAAAAGATTCTAATCATCCTTTACAGACAGGAAGAGAGTAAAAAATATGCCGTACACGGTGGTATTTCCTGAAATGGTGTTAATGTGATGTGATTTCTTACTATGCATCATGGTCAGAAAAGTCTGGAAGCCACAGGGAGACAGGCCCCAGCCTCGCACTGATTTCCAGACGCCTGCCTGGAGCACTCCTGAGAGCATCTCCCTCTCAGACGCGATCCCACCTCCCTCAGAGCAAACCTTCCCGGTCTCCTGGTGGCGCGGTGCTGGCGGGACTCGGCCGCCAGGTGGCGCTCGTGCACCGCCAAGAGTGGGTTCGGCTCAGTCGGACGGTCCAAACCCCCAGTCGTCAGGAATCCAGCTCCCGGAGCAGAGCACGGTGGGAGGGCTTGGACCGTCAGGAAGGGATGCGGCCTTCCTGAGCCTCACACCTCCGTTCATTCTGCAGTGTGCGTTGGACAGAGTCACCGCTCCCAGAGTTTGCATCCTGGAGGGGAAGACGGATGAGAACCCATAGTCAGGACCCTGCCAATACAAGGGCTCCTCCCCATCTAGAGCTTAGAGACAAGTGGAGCAGCCAGGAACAGCCCATCCTGCCCCCAGATGGCTGTGTGACCTTGGGCAGCTTGTTTAGCCTCTCTGTGTGCCTCAGTCTTCTCTACTGTAAAATGGGAAAAGTAGTGCCAATGGCACAGCGTTGTCACGGGCATGAAAGAAGTTAGTATCTGTAAAACATTTAGAAGGGACTTTGTATGTTTGTAAACCAACTGTTATAAATTCCCATTTGTAAGAGAAATGAGGACCAGAGAAGGTAATGAGTTGCCAAAGTCACATTTCTGAGCTCTAGGAGGATCTCTGAGTTGGGTTCAGTGATTCTGGTTCCCAGCACCGAGACTTTTCCTCTGCATTACACTTGCAGGGGTAAAAACCCAGCTCTCTTTGCATGGTGGAGGCCAGGCAGAATGAAATCCCCCATGCGGGACCAGGGCCCAGCCCCAAGTGGGCCAGTAGTGGAGTCAAGCGTGGAACCAGAGCGAGATGCTGTGTGTGGGTCAGGGGAATAGCTCAGCAGAACAAATCCCTTTCATATAATGACCTAATCCTGCTTGTAATAAGAACGCAGAAGAGGGGTGCCTGGGTGGTTCAGTAGGTTACGTATCTGCCTTGGGCTGGGGTGATGACTCCAGGTCCTGGGATTGAGGCCCATGTTGGGCTCCCTCATCAGCGGGGAGCCTGCTTCTCTTTCTCCCTCTGCTGCTCTCCCTGCTTGTGCTCTCTGTCAAATAAATAAAATCTAAAACAAAAACCCCAAAAAATGCAGAGGAAAAGTGAAGTGAACTGGCCAGCAGCAGTCATGGAGATGCCCTGCCTTCTCCGTACAGAATTGTGATGAATCTGAAGCAAGGTTGGGCATGGCACCAACCCTCCCTCAAGAAAAGGGATCTAACAAGGCCAGAATAAACCAGCTGCTTGCAGGAACATGTACCCCGAGGGCCCTATCTTCTGCATCTGCTGCTCCCTGGTCTTGCCCTTAATGTTCAACCATGACTTCACATGGAGCTCCCCATGGCCATCTGACCTAGCATCCTGGTCCCCCCACCCTGCTCCCCTCCATCCACGTCCTCCCCAGAACCTCAGAATGTGAGTTACTTGGAAACAGAGTCATCACAGATGTAACTGGTTCAGATGAGGTCCTACCGTGGTAGGGCGCATGATGCCTCCAATAGGACTGGTGTATTTACAAGAAGAAAAAGAAACACAGAGGGGCACCTGGGTGGCTCAGTTGGTTAAGCGACTGCCTTCAGCTCAGGCCAAGATCCTGGAGTCCTGGGATTGAGTCCCATGTCAGGCTCCCAGCTCCATGGGGAGTCTGCTTCTCCCTCTGACCCTCTCCCTTCTCATGCTCTCAAATAAATAAATAAAATTTTTAAAAAGAAAGAAACACAGAGACAGATGTGTGGGGAGACACACCACGTGAAGACAGAATCAGGGAGGGCAGTGCTGATGCCATGAGCCAGGGCTTGCTGGCAACCACCAGAGGCAGGAAGGGGCGAAGAGGGATCCTACCCTGGAGCCTTCAGAGGGACCACGGCCCTGTCCCCACCGTGATTCCAGACTTCCACCTTCCAGAATGGAGAGAGAATACATTTCTATTGACTTAACCCCCACAGTGGATGGTCCTTTGCAAGAATTTCTAAGAACATTTGTGTACTGAGAAAGGGAAAATGAGATCCTGGCCAGGTGGTGCTCTTCTCTTGTGGGACAGAAACAATCTCTCAGAACACAAACCACAGTCAAGGTCACTCTTTGGCCTTAATAAGGTAAGACAAAACAAACAAACAAGTGTATTTCATAATTTTCTCTAAGTGCAGACAACAAACAATCATTGTACAAACCCTGAAGGTACAAACATCCCTCTCTCCTGGCTAATAGGAGTGACCTCGGATTTGTTGTTGTTGTTAAAGATTTTATTTATTTATTTGACAGAGGGAGACACAGCGAGAGAGGGAACACAAGTAGGGGGAGTGGGAGAGGGAGAAGCAGGCTTCCCGCTGAACAGGGAGGCTGATGCGGGGCTGGATACCATGACCCTAAGATCATGACCTGAGCGGAAGGCAGATGCTTTACCGACTGAGCCACCCAGGCACCCCTCCTTCCTTATTTTAAAGGGTCCTGAATAGAAGGAGGGAATCCCTGCCCACCCCTCCTCATTAAAATGGGCACTGCCATTTGTGGTAGGCTAGGAAAAATGCCCCCAAAAGATACTCAGGTCCTAATCCCTGGAACCTGTAAATGTTGATTTTTAGATGACAAAAAGGATTTTGCCAATGGGATTAAATTGAGCATTCTGAGGCGGGGAGATTACCCTGGGTGATCCTGGTAGGCCCCGAATGTAACTCCAAACACTTTTTTAAAAATCCTATTAGCCAACATATAGTACATCATTTGTTTTAGGCATAATGGTCAATGATTCATCAGTCGCATATAACACCCAGTGCCATTACAGCATGTGCCCTCCTTAGTGTCCATCCCCCACCCCAGGCATTCTTATAAGAGGGAAGCAAAGGGAAACTGGGACACAGAAGCTAAGGCCAGGGGACAGAAATGCAGCTCAAAGCAGAGTCCGAGAGAGAAGATGCCACACAGCTGGCTTTGAAGATGGAGGTGGGGGCCGCGAGGCATGGAATGCAGTTCTACAAGCTGGAAAAGGCCAGGAGATGGATATTCTCCCGGAGCCTCTCGAGGGCCAGGGGGGTTAAACTTAAAGTCATGGCTAACATAAGACACATGTATTTACTTACAGTTCTAGAGTCCAGGAGTGAGTCTCACAATGCTGAAGTTAAGGCATTGGTAGGGTTGGTTCCTTCTAGAGGTTCTGGGGAGAATCTGTCCCTACCTTCCAAGATTCCTGGTGGCCATAAGCATTCCTGGACTAACTATCTCTACGATCTTTCTTCTGTTGTCATATACCCTCCTGTCTATTCTGCTGTCAGATCTCCCTCTGCCTTCTTCTTACAAATTTGGGATCACCTTTGGGTTCCCCGTGGATGATCTCTCCATTCCAGGATCTTTTAGGTCCTGGTACCTGCAGAGTCCCCTTTGCCTTGCAAACTTGCATATTCCCAGCCTCTGGGGATTAGGATGTGGATGTCTTTGGGGGCCACCATTCTCTTAAATACACTGCCTTCTTGAATCTCCGCCTGGGATCTGGCATTTTCTTTGATTCTGTCTGTGAGAGGGGAGAGAAAGAAATAATCTCTCACCCCACCCCTTCGCCACCCGCTTCATCTCTCCCCAGGGCAAAGTCACATCCAGTAGTCCCAGAAATCTGGCCTCTGTGCCTGTTCTGAGCCAGGCCTCAGCCCCCAGGAACCACAGCCAACGGTGGGAGGAGTCTCAGGAAGTCCCATGCTGACCCCACCTGCAGGGCCCTAGCTGATGATGTATTGGAGCTCAACTGGTGAACTCACTTTCTTGCCCTGACCCCACCTGGGGCAGCTCCAGGATTCCAGAGTTCAAGGGCTGTGAGGGGCTCAGGATTTGGCTCCGCCTGGTCCAGCTTGGCCTGACAGGCATTTTCAGGTGCAGAGGGACCCCTTCCAAGACTGGAAGAAATGCATCTCGTGTGCAGAACGAGCCAGAAGCTGGCGGCAGTCATGACTAGGCTTCCCTAATGAGTGAGCAGGCTCTGTGGGACCACTCTATATTTTCACTTTTAGAAGCACAATTTTCCTGCTTTTAGACACTTTAATGAGGCTCCCTTTGCCCCGGAATTAATGACCCAAATCCCTAATATGGTTCCCAAGATATACATGGTCTCTCTCAATATTAGCTTCTGAGGTTGGTTTCAAATACCCCAGCATGGGACGCCTGGGTGGCTTAGTCATTGAGCATCTGCCTTTGACTCAGGTCATGATCCCAGAGTCCTGAGATGGAGCCCCCTGTCAGGCTCCCTGCTCAGCAGGGAGTCTGCTTCTCTCTCTCCCTCTGCCCCTCCTCCCTGCTCTTTCGCCCTCTCTCAAATAAATAAATAAATAAATAATCTTTAAAAAAAAAAAAAGCCCAATATCAAAGTGTGTGACAATTACACACATAGGCATCCTCACCCTCTATGGACACACGAATACAAAATACACTCACAAGGGAGGGAGACAAACCATAAGTGACTCTTAATCTCACGAAACAAACTGTGGGTTGCTGGGGGGAGGGGGGTTGGGAGAAGGGGGGTAGGGTTATGGACATTGGGGAGGGTATGTGCTTTTGGGTAAATTGGAAGGGGAGATGAACCATGAGAGACTATGGACTCTGAAAAACAATCTGGGGGTTTGAAGTGGCGGGGGGGTGGGAGGTTGGGGTACCAGGTGGTGGGTATTATAGAGGGCACAACTTGCATGGAGCACTGGGTGTGGTGAAAAAATAATGAATACTGTTTTTCTGAAAATAAATAAATTGGAAAAAAAATACACTCACAGACACAGACTTTTGAGTCCCCAGAGGCTCTCCACCCTCCTATTTCAGGAAGGGTGGCCTCCTCTATATCTAGGCAACCAGACCCAGTTGTCAGGCCAAGAAGACTCAGAGGCAATGAGGTCTCCAGAAGAAGAGAACGAATTAGGGCTTCTTTCTTCCCAAGGACACTGCCTGGCATTGGGTGACTCCTCAGTCCTCGGTGCCCACAACGTGTCAGTGCTATGTGGTCCTGGGTCCCCGGAATCCTACTGGTGGCTTACCCCCTGCCCTTTGCTCTTTCTGGTCATCTACTAGAAAAGCAAGGAAGCACTTACTTGATTTGAAAGAAGGGAAGTTGGAGGAGCCCATCTTGCAATTCTGCAGAAATAAAAAAACTGACTCAAACCAAGACAAGGCGGAGTGACTGAACTGGAGACAGAGGTACCCGTGTCCCCAATCCACAGAGCAGCGCTCCATCCCGGGGGGCCTCTTCAGGGCTGCTGTCCACAGGGCCCAGATAAGGTTATGGACCATACAGTAGCAATGGCAACCAGAGGGATGGGCAGGGGACACAATGACCTTGGATCCACACGCCACGGGTTGAATGCTGTGCCAGTGTCTCTCTGGTACCTCCTGAGACCATTTAGTTAAAAGTGACAAGTCCCCTCATGTTTGAGGGACAAGTGGTTGATGAATTAGGTGAGAAACCGGTTCCAGATGCAAAGGAACTGAAGCTTTCTCTATGTGGTTTCAGATTACGGCTTGTCCTATTTGTGAACTCAGCAATCTGCCTGGTCACCCACCAACTTCTCGGAGGGGACGAGCGGGGCACTGGGGCTCGCTAAGAGCAGAGCACCGCCGGGACATGAGGGGACGCCGCCTCCCGCCTCCCGCTGGCTTCCCGACCACGGAGCGTGTAGTCTGTTCTAGGGTGTGGCATGGGCAGAGTAGACCACCCTGAGGTTTGAAGATTCACTAGAAGGACCTGAAGAACAATTCCTGTTGTTTGAGGCCGCCTAGCCTGTGCTGCTTTGCTAGGGCAGCCCCCAGGAAACTGCTATAGGACAGTCACACAGACGTGGAACTCCCCCCACATGGCTGCCTTAAGATGTTCCCATTCTAATCCCTCCAGGGATCAGACTGATCCAGTGCCTACCTGCTGTGGCCCAAGGCCCCCAGGTAAACCAGAGCACTTTTGCCAGGCAGGACTTTCCAAGGGCTCAGGGGCTCCCCCTAACCCCACTTCCCACAAGAGCCCAGACAAAGGCCAGGCGGGTCTTCAGGCTGATTCTTCACTGCAGGCATAGCTAGGAAGCTGAGGTTGCACAGGAGCAGAGGGGCCCTGGATAGGCCTCCTTGATTCCCATGTTGTCCCAGCTGTTCAAGAGATGCTTATGGACCCTGCCCCTGGGCAGTGGTGACCAAGCTTCCCACCCTCCTCCGGGCAGGTCTGAGCCTGGAAGCTTCTCACCAGAGCCTGCTAGGTAATGCGTGGGGACCCGGGGAGAATGAAAGTGTAGGGCCCCTGTGACAAAAACCAGGAAAAAGCCTTTTAGTTTCTTCCAGGGATTGTCTCTTGACCTGTGGCTTGGTTTGGTTTTGTCTTTACACTTAAAAAAAAAAAAAAAAAGTAGTAAAAAACACAGAAGATAGAATTAACCACTTTATTTTTAAAGATTTTATTTGTTTGAGAGAAAGAGAATGAGCCAGGAGACAGACAGAGGGAGAGGGACAGAGGGAGAGGGAGAAACAGGCTCCCTGAGCAGGGAGCCCTGACCTGGGGCTCAATCCCAGGATCCTGAGATCATGACCTGAACCAAAGGCAGATGCTTAACCAACTGAGCCATCCAGGCACCCCTAAAATTTACCATTTATAATTTTTTTTAAGGATTATATTTATGTATTTGACAGAGACACAGCGAGAAAGGGAACACAAGCAGAGTGAGTGGGAGAGGGAGATGCAGACTCCCTCCTGAGCAGGAAGTCTGACCTGGGGCTCGATCCTAGGACTCTGGGATCATGACCTGAGCCTGTGCTTAACCAACTAAGCCACCCAGGCGCCCCTGTAGGCGGCAGTTTTTTTTTTTTTTTTTTTTTTTTAAGATTTTATTTATTTATTTATTTATTTGAGAGAGAGACAGTGAGAGAGAGCATGAGCGAGGAGAAGGTCAGAGGGAGAAGCAGACTCCCCGTGGAGCTGGGAGCCCGATGTGGGACTCGATCCCGGGACTCTGGGATCATGACCTGAGCCGAAGGCAGTCGTCCAACCAACTGAGCCACCCAGGCATCCCAATAGGCGGCAGTTTTAATAAGCAAAGGGAACTTATGTTGGAGCTTGTCTTGGGCAAGACCGGTGGGCCATGTACCTGTCCTTCCAAATCTTGAAGTTTGTATACGGGGAGGCCTTAACTGGGTTCAGTCACCTGCACGGTATAGGTGTGCTCAAGGCTGTGTGTCCTCGGAGCAGCCTCTGGGAGCAGGAAAGGTGTGACCCTCAGGCTTGACTGGGGGTGGGGGTGGGCAGTGTAGACATTTACAGGCGTGTGGGGCTCCCACATCTCAGCAAAGTTCAGACCCTCTCTGCACTTTTTTCAGTGCCCAGGTGGGGCTTGGGGGTGGGAGTGGGGCTGAGAACCTGCCCTGGGGGTGAGAGGTGGGGGAGGGGGAGGGTGGGAGAAGCGTGTGATCCAAGGTTCCAGTTTCCCCCTCCGGAGCTCCTCATCCCATGAGACTTCATTTACAAAACACAAATTCAAATCTAGCGGCGTTTGGGTGGCTCGGTCAGTCAAGTGTCCAATTCTTGATCTCAGCTCAGGTCTTGACCGCAGAGTTGTAAGTTTGAGCCCCAGGTCCTTAAAAAAAAAAAAAAAATCCTTAAAAAAGAAATAAAATTATTAAGGCTTTCAAGGTGGTGACCCCAAGTGTGAGGCCCTTCTGAGTGCAGGGACTGTGGGTCCCTGCCGGCTTCTCACTGTGGAGTTGGGAGCGTGGGTGGGCTGCAGACACGGCCCCAAGGCTTGTGGGGAAACTGGGTGCTCTTGGGGAGCCAGAGGGCATTGGGTGTTGGGGGGCATGAGGCATGGTGCCTGCGGACAGGAGTCGGGTGGGTCCTATTCTCCCCTTTGTCCCCAGCCCTTGCAGGGAGTAGATGGTGCCTGGTGAATGAATGAATGAATGAATGAATGATTCCTGCCCCCAGCACCTCACCTGGAGCCCTTCCTCACCCATTCCCCCTGAAAACCCCACTGCCAGGGCCGCCCTCCCCCGAGCCCCATGCCGGGCTCCTTCCCTCTGTAGGCAAGCCCTGGGTCCTTTCTGCCTCTACTTGTTCATCTGGGAAAGGAGAAGTTGGAAGAAGGGATTTGTCAGGACTTCACAGTTCCCTTCCTGAGGTTCCTCTTCGGTTGACGGTCACTACCCTCTTCTTCCCCCAAGAACCTTCCTGTCGGGGCTTCCTTCTGCGACAGACAGGCACGTCCAGAAGCCAGACGGACTGAGGACAGCCCCTGGGACCATGGAGATGCTGTTGCTGCTGCCCCTGCTGTGGGCCGGTGAGTGGGCTGAGGGCCAGGGGTCCCCAGGAGCAGGGGGCGGTGCTGGTCCTGACACGGCTGCTGAGCCCTGGTGTCCCTGCAGGATTCCTGCAGGGGGATCCGGGGTATGAGCTCCGGGTGCAGGGCACAGTGACGGTGCAGGACGGTCTGTGCGTCCACGTGCCCTGCTCCTTCTCCTACCCTGGGCTCGGTGCGAACAACGCTACACATGTTTATGGCTCCTGGTACCGGTTAAAGGATAATCCTAGAGCAGCAGTTCCCATGGCCACAAAGAGCCCAGTCAGAGGGACGAAGAGGAAAGGTCTCCACCTTTCTGGAGACCCTGGGGCGGGCGACTGCTCCCTGAGCATCACGGACGCGCAGAGGCGACACAGTGGAAACTATTACTTTCACCTGTACAGAGGTCTCATGAGACACCGTTACGGAAGTAACAGGCTCACTGTGCGTGTGACAGGTAGGGAAGGTCCCCAAGAGCCAATCACGGGGTGAGGGGTATGTCCTCAAGGGCAGCAGCAGAGGCTCAGCTGCTCATCTTTAATAGGGAGAATGTAGCACGGTCAGGTCAGGGTTGGGGTGAACCTGACCTGTTTCAGAGGCATACATGGGGGTCCCCTCTGGGGTCCGGACTCTCCTTCTCTCCTCTCTAGCGCTGACACAGACCCCGGATATCCAGGTCAAGGAGCCCCTGGAGTCCGGCCGCCCCAGCTACCTGACATGCTCTGTGCCGGGGGCCTGTGATGGGGCGACGCCCTTCACCATCTCCTGGATGGGGGCTGCCCTCGGAGCCCCGGGACTGAACTTGGAGGCCTCTAACTCCTCGGAGATCCTGCTCACCCCCCACCCACAGGACCACGGCACCAACCTCACCTGTCGGGTGACCTTCCCCAGGGCTGGCGTGAGCACCCAAAGCACCATTACGCTCAATGTCTCCTGTGCGTGCAGGGCCTGGACTTGGGTACCTGAGGGGTGGATCGGGGAGGCTCAGAGGGGCTGCAGGGAGGACACAGGGCTTGTCTGTGTCAGTTCCCATTCCTGTTTCTCCTGGGGATGGATGGCAGGGGGAAGGGCCAGTTCCGACCCCGTTCGTCACTGTGTCTCTCTGTCCCAGATGCCCCACAGAACCTGAGCATCAGCATCTCCCGAGGAAACTGCACAGGTGGGTCGGGAGGAAGGCCCCCTCCCTAAGGCTGGATGGGAGCACATCCCCCCAGCAGAGCAGAGCCTGGAGCTCGAAGCCAACCTGGGAGGGTCAGGTCAACACACAGGGAGAGCAGAGCTGGGAGGCCCCCCTCCAGGATCTTTGATTACTATTCATTATATGCAAAGCCTTTTTCTCAAATACAGGCAAGTTACAAAGAATCACCATCCAATGAACACCTTGGTACTCACCACCCCGGTTAAGGTGCCTGGGGCGCCTGGCTGGCTCAGTCCGTGGTGCCTGCAAGTCTTGATCTTAGGGTCATGAGTATGAGTCCCGCACTGGGCGCAGAGCCTAAGAAAAAAAGAACAGCAACCCCACCTTTGGAACCCCCTAAAATGTTCCTTCCTAATTTCGGCCCCTTCCATCTGGCCTCAGAGAGAGCCATTACACTGGACACTGTGTCACCATCCTTTCTCTAGATTTTACTTTATTTTTGATGAAGGTATAATTGATGAATAACTTGCATCTATTTAAATAGTACAAGTTGAGATTTCACAGATGTAGATTCGATATATGTTTACACCTCCAAAGGAGGCACACGATCCAGTTAATTAACAGGTCCATATACCTTCTGTTTTCTTGTAATTTTCCTAAACACGTGTCTGGCTTCTTCCACTCAGGACGACATGATCAAGGATCATCCCTGTCGTAGCGCGGGTCAGGGATTCACTTCTCGTTAGGTTGAGTATTATTCCGTTGTAGGGAGAGACCACCGTCTGGCCGACGGGCCATCCGCGGATGGACATCTGGGTTGTTTCAACTTTGGGGCTCCTGTCAACAGGGCAGCTCCGAAAATTTCCATACAGGGATCTACTTGACTCTCTGCTTCCACGTCTTTGGGATCTACTCCTGGGAGTGGATTTGCTGGGTCATAGTCCCCTTGATTATTCTGATGGGATGTCACCCCGTGTTCTTGACATTCCTCCATGTTGCTGGTGGCTGTAATTTTTGCCTCTCTTTGTCTGTAGGTATCATGTCAGTTTCACATTCCACTCTTTCTTTTTTTCTTTTAAGATTTTTATTTATTTGACAGAGAGAGGGAGAGAGATTACAAGTAGGCAGGCAGAGAGAGAGGGGGAAGCGGGCTCCCACGGAGCAGGGAGCCTGATGCGGGACTCGATCCCAGGGCCCCGGGATCATGATCTGAGCTGAAGGCAGAGGCTTTAATCCACTGATCTACCCAGGCACCCCTCCCATTCCACTCTTGATGGGCGCTGGAGCTGTTCACAGGTTTTAGTTTCCATAATAATGCTGCTTCGGACATTTCCCTTGTGAATAGAGGAGCATTTCTCTGGGCTGGACCCCACAAGCTGTCGAGCACCTGATTTCTCAGCGATCTTGTGACAATGCAGATGTGACTCAGGAGGCTCGAGGGACCTTTGGTTCTGCATTTCTACCCAGCTCCTGGAGGGTGCCAGTGCTCTGAGGGACAGGACTATCTATACATTTTATGTCCAGAAGCCAAACCGTGGGGCCTCAGGGAAGTATATTTTCAATGCTCCTAGATAAGGCTGCCTTGAATAGCTCTGGAAGACCACATGAGAAACTGGCAATCATCATTGCCTTTGAGGAGCAGGATTTGTTGCCTGCCTCCCTTGTGAACAGAGGAGCATTTCTCTGGGCTGTACCCCACAATCTGGGGAGTCCGCATGGAAGGGAAACTTCGTTCTGAACTCCCCTTCCTCCTTTGTGAATTTTAGAACACACAGTGTGGTTGCCCTACTCCTGAGACAAGGGTGGGAAGGTGGGGGAAGGAGACGAAGAGCTAGAGGTCACGTCCTGAAGAGCCTTGAGGGGTCTGGTACTTGAATTTTGGATACTTGTGAGCGAGGGGTGTTCAGTAGTTCGGGATAGAGAGGGGGAAGTGCAGTTGTGGGCACTTGCCTTGGGGCGCCTGGGTGGCTCAGTCGGTTAAGCGTCTGCCTTCGGCTCAGGTCATGATCCGGGGGGTCCTGGGATCAAGCCCCGCATTGGGCTCCCTGCTCAGCAGAGTCTGCTTTTCCCTCTCCTGTTCCCCCTGCCTGTGCTCTCTGTCAACAAATAAACAAATCTTTGAAAAAAATAAAAAAGAGCCCTCGCCTTGAAGAGGTCAGTGTCCATCAATGGATGAATAAGCACAAGGCGGTCTGTCCCTGCGATGAACTTGATTCTGCATGAACAGGAGCGAGGCCCTGGCAGGCACCACAAGGCTGGAGAACCTTGGAAATGTCATGCCCTGCAAAACTAGTCAGACTCCAGAGCCCCTGTGGCATGTGATTCTACTTAGGCCATGTTCAGAAGAGACAGATCCACAGGGACAGAAAGTTAGGTTAGGGGTTGTCAGGGGCTGGAGGCTGGGGAGATTACTAAGGGGGGAGGCAGCTGGGGGGGTTCAGGGGGCAGTTTTGGGGGGTGATGAAAACATTCTAAAATTGATTGTGGTGAGGGTTACCCCACGACTCTCTGTGAGTGGCGTGTGAATGGAATTGTCTGGTACATGAATCATATCACCGTAACGCTGCTTGCAAGACTACGTGTAGAGATCCCTTCCCAACTTAGGAGAAATGGAGGAGGGAGAAAAGGACCAGGGCTTTGAAGCCTCTGGCCTGGACTGAGTGCAAGTGTGCTCTTTCCCTCTCTGCCCCCAGAACTGAAGTACCCAGGGAAGGCCTCAGCTCTTCCAGTCCTGGAAGGGGAGACTCTGCTCCTGGTCTGTGCTGCTGACAGCAACCCTCCCGCCACCCTGAGCTGGGTCCAGGGGAGCCAGACTCTGGGCCCCTCCTGGCGCTGGGAGCAGGGGCTCCTGGAGCTGCCCAGAGTGGAGCTGGGCGACGAGAGCAAATTCACCTGCCAAGCTCAGAACCCGCTGGGCTCCCGGCAGGTCTCCCTGCATCTCTCTGTGGTCTGTGAGTGTGGGGACCCCTGGGGGCAGGCTGCCCAGGGCCTGGGGAGCAGCGGCACCGCTGACCCTTCCTCCTTCTCCCGCAGACCCCCCGCGGCTGCTCAGCCCCTCCTGCTCCTGGGAGGGCGAGGGGCTGCACTGTAACTGCTCCTCCCGAGCCCAGCCGGCCCCCACACTGCGCTGGCGGCTGGGAGAGGAGCTGCTGGAGGGGAACCACAGCAACGCCTCCTGGACTGTCATCTCCAGCTCTGCAGGGCCCTGGGCCAACAGCTCCCTGAGCCTCAGTGGGCCACTGGGCTCTGGCCTCAGACTCAGCTGCGAGGCCCGGAATGCACATGGGAAACAGAGCGCCGCTGTCCTGCTGCTCCCAGGTCCAGGAGCTGTGGGGGGGAGAGCGGGGGGCAGAGGTGTAGGAGGAGGGAGTCTGGAACCTAGAAAAGCCAGTCTGGGGGTGGGGCTGGGCCAAAAGGGAGTGGGTGAGGGAGAGGAAGGGTGGGGGGCAGAGTCCTGATGTTCCGCTAGTTGGGGGCCAAAGAAGGTGAGAGCCCAAGGAGGGGGAACCAGAGTCCTGGGGCTTGGAGGGGACTCACTGGCAGCCCCACTCACCTGCAGGGAAGCCGGAGCTTGAGGGAGGATTCGTTCTGGGGGCCATCGCGTGTGCCGGTGTTGCTCTCCTGCTCAGTCTCTGTCCCTGCCTCATCTTCTTCATGTGAGTGTCGCCTCTGGGAGAAAGGGCAAGGGCGTGGGGCGGAAGGGGTGTGAGTCCTGGGGTCCCAGGCAGCCCCAGCTGGAGCATCCCAGATGGTACCGAGGCTGTGAGAACTGGGGATCCCGCCCATGCCCATTCTCACGGGTGGACAGGCTCTGTACGTCCCCTCCTGTCAGCCTCTTCAGTGGGCATGGCAGTGAGTCAGCAGGGCTGCTGATGGGTCCTGGCCTCCCCTTCAGGGCGAAGATCTGCAGGAAACAGGCTCCCTGGCCTGCGGCTGGTGGGATGGATGCCACCCACACGCTGGGTTCTCTCTCCTGGGTGAGTGATGAACCCTCCGTCCGTCAGGATGCCATCTGGGCACCACCCCAGGATGGTCACGGCCACACCCCTCTAGACGACTCAGATGGTCATCATGCCTCAAACAGGCTGTTGTTCCCTGGTCCTCGTGGACTCAATCTCCTAGGCCAGCAACCTGGCAGTCACTCTCCCCTCTGCTTTCTGACTCACCTTGCAGAGCAAAAGACCACCAGCATCTGTCTGTCTTCCTGTGTTCACTTGGACCCTCCCTATCCCCACCTCCTCATCTCTCCCTGGACCCTAGGCCTGTCTTCCCCTCCTTCCTCTCTCTCCTCCCTGACACAGGATGCCAGGGGGTCTCCCCAAAGTAACTACAAAATTCAGGGGTCCCCAAACCACTCTCAGCTTCAACAGCTCACCATAAGTCCTCCCAGAACTCACGAGGACCTGTTATACTCGTGGCTAGTTTATTTCAGGGAAAAGAATAGATCACAGCAGCTGAGGGGAGGGCCCCTGGACTCTGCCATGGGGACTTCTTTAAAAGAACCTTCCAGGTGTCTCTCCCCGCGGAGTCCCATAGACAGTGCTGATTTTTCCCAGCACTGGTGTGTGATGAGAGGCAGGGGGGTGGGTGTGGGCAGGGGGGTGGTACTGCCACCAGGGAAGCTCACCTTTGCCTTGTGTCCTGGGTTTCTACTGGGGGTCGGTCACGTGAGTATGGAGCACCTGTATGACTGACCTTTGTTACGTGGTCTCCAGCCCCTCTAGAGGTCAAGCTGATACCGTGTGGCCCGAGGTCCCAGGTGAAAGGAGATGTTCCCATCAGACAGGGCCTTCCACTGGCTTAGAGCTTCCCTCCCAGGGGCTGGGGCAAAGGGCCAACCCTTTCTTCGGGCACACTGGGCCTTTTACCACACAACGTCCTTTGCTTTTAGGGTTCATGGTATAATTTTGTAATTGTGTTTGCCTGAACTTCTGAAATACTGGGTGGTCCCTGAGGGTAGTTCAGCTCTGAACAAATCCCTGTCTTCTCACACCACCCACCCTAATCCTGAGCATCCTATCACAATTTACTGTTAGATAGTAGTCTAATTGACTACTACTAGAATGTCAGCTATCCCCACTGCGAGCTAGCTGGTGTAACGGACGATGTCTTCCCTGTTCCCCCACCAAAGAGCCAGGGCCTGGTGGGGCAGACACTGGGACCAGAGAGACCTGGGTGTTAGTCTTGGCCCTACCAACAACTCAGCGTGTGATTTGGGGGATATTTACTTAGCTTCACTTTCTCCACCTGATAAATGGTGATAACCTTGTCTCCTTAATGGCTTAAGGAATTAAACCATTAAGGAATGAGGGATCTGGGAGCTTGGTAACTGATTACCAAGGGCCAGGCATTACTATTCTCAAATATTTATTGAATGAATGAATGAATGAATGTGGGCGCAGCCAATGTTTGTGGAACGAATGGATGAAAGACTAAGTGCCCAGTTTCCAGGTTTGCTTGTGGATCCTCCTTGCCGTCTGACAGCTCCCGTTATCCTAACTGGACCTCCTTTTTCCCCCTCTATTCAGGGTTACCAGCCAGAGTATCCGGGAAGCATCCCCTTAGCCTGCCCGCCCCCAGCCGTGGCCCCGCCCACCTTGGAGGAGGAGTCCGAGCTCCATTATGCCTCCCTCACCTTCCACCGGCTGAGGCCCTGGAAGCCTCAGGACCCGGAGGGCTCTAGCACCACCGAGTATTCAGAGATCAAGATCTGCAAGTGACACATCGGGGGGACAACTCCTGAGAGAAGAGTCTTCCATGGAAACAGGTTGCCAACTAGTGAGTGGGAAGCCCCCTGCTGTGGTTATGGGCAGAACGGGCTCAAAATTAAGCCCTGGCGCCAATTACCAGCCCGAGCTCGAGCAAGTCACTTTACTTCCCAGTAGCCCCCTCTGTAAAGTGGATGCAAGAAACCGAACTCATAGGGTTGCTGTGGGGGCGGTCAAGGTGGCAATGAATATGACGGGTCCAACAAGGGGGCAAGGGCAGAGAGCACCTTGGCGGAGCTCTCACCCCTTCCCAGGGCAGCCCGCCTGGTGTAAGGGTCCGCTCTGAACGGGGACCACTCTGCAGGGATGTTCTAGCTCCAGAGCTCCCCCCCCCCCAACCCCGGGGCGCTTCCTCAGGAACACTCTGAGGTTGCCTCCTGGGAACCCAACTTGTGTATTTTCACCACAGAGAAAATAATTCGCGGATTTTCTGAAATAAACGACAGGTTATCTAAATTATATACCTCTTCCTTTATATGTCCCGGAGGTTTTGGTTCTCACCAGTGTCTTCTTTTTGTAGAATTGGCTTGTAAAATTCCTTGCAGTTTTGGTCTATGTCCCATTAACACTGCAATATTGTGTTGATCTTAAAATAAAACTGCCAGCTCCTTTACCAGCAAAAATGGATTTACTGGGGGAATAAAAGAGTGCTGTGAACCAAAAAAGCCCAAACAAACCAAAAAACCGAAAAACCTTCTCCGGAAACTGCAGGCAAGTCTGAAGAACAAAGCAGTTGCACGCATTTATGGAGAAAAGGGGCAGGGAGGGCTGTTATAAACTAAAAGTCCGTTGGAGTAAACTGGGAGTTGGAAGTATACTGACTTCTCATTGGCTGAGCTGTTGGGGGGCGGGGTGGGAATAAGGAAAGCCCGTCTTCCCGCCCTCTGGGAGAGTGGAACGCATTCCCGTGCAAGGTCAAGTGCATTCAAGGTTAGGTCTGTCTCTTCTTGTAGGGTCTGCAGTTGACTCTGCTTGTAGGGCATCAGAGCTTTCCCTTCTGAAATCACCCACGAATGTCCACTTACTTTTTTTTACCCTGTTGTGTCTATTAATGAGAAAACATGCTCAACCTTAGCATCATGATCCAATACAGTGTCGAGGGGCACCTGGTTAGGTCAGTCAGTGGAGGGAGTGACTTTTGAACTCAGGTTCGTGGGTTCGAGTCCCACACGGAGTGCAGAGATTACTGAAAAACAAAAGTCTTTAAACAAAATTTCAATGTGTCAAATTCCATCCTTCATGGCGCAATTTGCTTTGCCCTTCTTCAGGATTATGCGGCATCTCCAGCTCAACGAGTTTTAAAAATAGCGTCTACCCACAAAATAGGAGCAGTGCTCTCATTTCTTATTCCCATTTTCAACACCCTACAGGGTGATCCCATTTGTTCCGTGCTGGTATTTAGTTCATGTAAAAGAATAAAATTCTTTAGAGATTAAAATCGTTTTGTAGGGGTGCCTGGGTGGCTCAGTGGATTAAGAGTCTGCCTTCGGCTCAGGTCATGATCTGAGGGTCCCGGAATCGAGCCCCGCATTGGACTCTGCTCAGCGGCGAGTCTGCTTCCTCTTCTCTCCCTCTCTGCCTGCCTCTCTGCCTACTTGTGATCTCTGTCTGTCAAATAAATAAATAAATAAATAAATAAATAAATAAATTCTTTAAAAAAACCACACACAAAAAAGAATAGCCTTGACAGGTGTGCCTGGGTGGCTCAGTCAATTAAGAGTCTGTCTTCTGTTCAGGTCATGATGACAAGGTCCTGGGTTGGAGCCCCTCCTCTCAGCTCTCTGCTCAGCAGGGAGTCTGCTTCTCCCTCTCCCTCTGTGCTCACTTGACCTCTCTCGCTCTCTCTCAAATCAATAAAATCTTAAAAAAAAGAATTGCCTTGACATGTAAAGAGATAAATTTTTCATCGATTTTTAAAAACACATTCAAGAAGTTTTTGTGTTTTTTTTTTTAAGATTTATTTACTTATTTAAGAGAGAGAGGGAGAGAGAGAATCTCAAGCAGACTCCATGCTGAGTGCAGAGCCCATGGTGGGACTATTCTCACCACTGTGAGATCACGACCTAAACTGAACCCAAGAGTTGGACTCTTAGTTGACTGCCCCACTTGGGCGTCCCAAGAAGTTAGTGTAAATACAGAGCACTTAACACTGTTTTCTGTTCTTTCAATTTGTATAATTCTGTTGCTAAACAGATATTGGAAATCATAAGGAAAAATAAAAATTAAATAGGCTTCCCAACATGGATTATTTTATTTGTTTTTTAAAGCCTTTATTTTTTTAATTTTTTAATTAAAAAAGATTTTATTTATTTATTTGACAGAGAGAGGCACAACGAGAGAGGCAACACAAGCAGGGGAGCAGCAGAGTGAGAGGAAGAAGCAGGCCACCTGCCAAGCAGAGAATCCGATGTGGGGCTCTATCTGAGGACCCTGGGATCATGATCTGAGCCAAAGGCAGACCCTTAATGACTGAGCCACCCAGGCACCCCTATTTTTATTTTTTATTATGTTCAATTAATTAACATACAGTACATTAGCTTTTTATTTCTTTTTATTATTATTTTTTAGTATTTTTATTTATTTATTTGACAGAGAGAGAGATCACAAGTAGGCAGAGAGGCAGGCGGGGCGGGGAGGAAAGCAGGCTCCCCACCAAGCAGAGAGCCCAATGTGGGGCTCAATCCCAGGACCCTGAGACCATGACCTGAGCAGAAGGCAGAGGCTTTAACCCACTGAGCCACCCAGGTGCCCCTATTTTTATTAAAAAAAAAAAAAAAAGATTTTAAGTAATCTCTACACCCAGCATGGGACTTGAACTCACAACCCTGAGATTAAAAGTCACATGCTTGGGGTGCCTGGATGGCTCAGTTGTTAACCATCTGCCTTCGGCTCAGGTTGTGCTCCCGGGGTCCTGGGATAGAGCCCTGCATCAGGCTCCCTGCTTAGCGGGAAGCCTGCTTCTCCCTCTCTCACACTTCCTGCTTGTATGCCCTCTCTCACTGTCTCTCTGTCAAATAAATAAATAAAATCTTTAAAAAAAAAAAGTCACATGCTCTACCAACTGAGCCAGCCGGCGTCCACATGGCTTACTTTACTTTTTTTTTTTTTTTTAAGATTTTATTTATTTATTTGAGAGAGAGACAGGGAGAGAGAGCATGAGTGAGGAGAAGGGCAGAGAGAGAAGCAGACTCCCCGTGGAGCTGGGAGCCCGATGCGGGACTCGATCCCGGAACTCCAAGATCATGACCTGAGCCGAAGGCAGTCGTCCAACCAACTGAGCCACCCAGGCGTCCCCACATGGCTTACTTTAAAAATCAAGAATTTGGGCAGGTTTTTTTCAGAATGAAAATGTAATTTCAGCACTTCAACCAAACTGAGGATTTTCCCAATGTTATTTGTTCGAGAGAGCCACTGGGGAGATTTTGAGAGAGAACTGAAAAATACTGCGCAGTAACAAGTGGCAACAATCCTTTGATCCCACAGTTGTAACAGCATAAAGGGTAAGTCAAAAGCCAATTTCCTGACACTTTAGTGTTGGTAGAAGAGCCAACAGGCTGTTTGAGCCGCGTTGAAAGGCAGGACAGCCAACACCTCCCATACGTTGCTCCCAGAGCATGCCGGCTCTGAAAAAATACTGTCTACTACATCTTCCATCAACAGCCATCAACATTTGTATTTGTAGTGTCTCCCATCAAAAGCAGTGAAATTCTGTCAACTTCCAGCACAGCGTGAAAAATAAGACAACAACAGTCCCAACATGGAGTTGCTTATGCTAAGCTCCAGTTTCCCTAACCTGGGCGTGCAGTTTCAGCTCACCCAGACGCAGAATCTGAACTGAGCTGTGCTGGAATCGCCTGATTGGTGCTAGTCAAGTACTCTGCCAGACAGACCCTTGAGGGAAGGCGACCTTGCGACAGGCAACCTGTTTTGGGCCTCCTACAACTGACTGCCCTCTTCTGCCCATAGAAGTCTTTCACTTCGGCCACTCCCTGGAGCGCCTTTCCCTTGGATCCATTGGTTGTTGCCGGATTCATGAATCACTAATAAGAGCCAACAAGATCTTTAAAATTTGCTCGGTGGAGTTTTGTTTTTAAATCTCAGTAAGGGAGTCTCTGTGAACATTTGCTATTGTTTCTGGGGTCTCATCTGGGAGGGATTCTACTAGTCTTAGAATCAAGCTTTGATCATAAGAAAAATACTTTGTAAGTCAAGGGAAATGGGTTAGTCCTTCCCAGCTGCCTCCTGGGACCCCTCTTGGAGACACACTACATACCTGCATTTACTGAAGGTATCCTGTAGTAAAAATTAATTTTTTAATTAACTCATTTAAAAAATGTTATTTATTTGTTTGACAGAGATCACAAGTAGGCAGAGAGGCAGACAGAGGGAGAGGGGGAAGCAGACTCCCTGGTGAGCGGAGAGCCCGAGGCAGGGCTCAATCCCAGGACTCTGGGATCACGACCTGAGCTGAAGACAGAGGCTCTAACCCATTGAGCCACCCAGGCACCCCTTTATTTTAAAAAAGATTTTATTTATTTATTTATTTGAGAGAGAGAGAGAGAGAGAAGGAGCAGAGGGAGAGGGCGAAACAGAGGCCCTGCTCAGCAGGGACCCCAGTGTGGTGTTCGATCCCTAGCCTCTGGGACCATGACCTGAGCTGAAGGCAGATACCCAACTGACTGAGCCACCCAGGTGCCCTGTAGTAAAAATTACTGAACAACAACAACAACAACAAAAACAAAGCAAAACAAAAAACCCACCACCAGCCCCTGCACCATAAATATCTAATCAACTCTGGGCCAGAGTTTCACTTGGAGGTAGAGGCGAGGTGTAGAAGACAAAGAATGGGCACCAAAATCTCCCCATAGGCCCTCCCTTCCTCCAGCTATGACCACTGCCCAGGCCTCATGCTCCCTGGGGGCAGCTGTGCCTGCCTCCTCCACCATCGCTCTATCTAGGCTCTCTGTCAAGGTGCCTCCCCTCCCCTTGGTCTCCATCACAGCACCGTGCCTTTCCTCCAGGAGCGCAGCCCCAAGCTGTCGTCTCACTTGATGGCTTCTCCTTCAACTTGATTGGAGGGTCCGTAAACTCAAGGACCTCAGTGTATCTTGTTCATCAGTATCCTCTGAGAAGCATGATGAGTGTCAAGATATGGCTGCTGAATATGTTTCATAAAAGGATAAATGTATGGAGGAGGAAGGTACATGGATGGGAGAATGAGCAGATGGGTGAAAAGGAAGAAAGGTGGGTGGGAGAGTGGATGATGGAAAAGTACAGGAAGTTTAGATGGATAGATGGAAGAATGACTGGGTGGATAAATAGATGGACGGGTGAATGGAAGGATGGATGGATGGAAAGATGGATGGAAAGATGGGGGGGTGGGTGGATGGATGATGGAAGGATGGATGGATGGATGGATTGATGGGTAGATGACTGGATAAATGGATGAGTGGATAGGTCACTGGTTGTATAAATGTAAGAATGGATGGCTGGGTGGTGCCTGGGTGGCTCAGTGGGTTAAGCCTCTGCCTTCAGCTCAGGTCATGATCCTGGGGTCCTGGGATTGAGTCCTGCATCAGGGTCTCTGCTTGGTGGGGAGCCTGCTTTCCCTTCGACCTGCCTACCTCTCTGCCTACTTGTGATCTCTGTCAAATAAATAAATAAAATCTTAAAAAAAAAAGATTGGATGGCTGGAAAAATGGACAGATGGAAGCATGGGTGGGTGGATGGATGGACGATGGATTGATGGATAGATGGATGGATGAGTAAATGGATGGGTAGATGGGTGGATGGATGGATGGATGGAAAGATGGGTGGGTGGGTGGATGGATGGGTAGACAGCTGGATAAATGGATGCGTGGGATGGGTAGTTGGTTGGATGAATGTAAGAATGGATGGCTGGAAAAATGGGTGGTTGCCTGGAAGGACGGGTATCTACGTGAAACTTTGGATAGAGGGATGAAAGTTTGAAGGGATAGATAGATGGAGAAAAAGAGAAGGTAAACTTTTCCAAAGAGAACTCCTTTTTCAGACACTCAATTCTCCATCTCCAGTGAAACAATTTATTACTGAAGCATAGAGGTGCTAAGAGTAGCGGGAAGGGTCTCCACTGAGGGGGCTGGCTCACCCCCTATCATGAGTTTAGGGGTCTTCTCTGTCTGCAACCCCAGTGGCTGGTGGGAGATGATGGCTGAAAGGACAGGACAGTCAAGTACAGGAGTTCACATTATCTGGAGCCTAACTGCTGGATTCCCTGATGCTAGGCAAGACTGAGTCACAGTGTTGCTTAAAGTAGCAGTAGGTGTGCACATTCAAGGGATCCTTCTAGAAGCGTATCTGATACTACAGCAGGCCTTGAGTCACATTTCTTGTTGTTGGTTTTTTTTTTTTTTTTTCTATTTCAAACCTTGAGTCAAAAGTTCTGGAAGACAACAAAAATGGCTGTTAGTGTCCTAGTCATTCAAGGAGCACCCATGAAGTCCCTCCTATGTGACAGGCGCTTTATAGAGACTGGCGATACTCCCATGAACAAGAACCTTTGCTGGGGTGATGATGTGGAAGCGGGGGTAGAGATGCTTTAATTGAACACATGCTTCCTTCCAGAAGGGGATGGGGCTGTGTGGAAAACAGGTGACGTGATGAGATGGGGTGGGGAGGTACTTCCCTGGGGTAGTCAGGGAAGGCTCAGGTCTGAGAGTCAATAATGAGAAGGAGCCAGTCATTCAAAGATGAAGGGTGAAAATGGGAATGGTAAGTGCAAAGGTCCTGAGGTGGGATCAAGCTTGGCCTGGTTTAGAATCTGAGGAGTGGACAGTGTGGCTGGCCCAGAGTGGGGACTGAGGGGGGCGAGGGGGGTGGGGGAAGTCAGCCTCACAGGCCAAGGCAAAGAGCTGCCATAAAGCTGAGATGGGATTGATCTTTCAGTTACTCCGAAGTCACCAGGCTTTTTGAATGGCACCTCCTCACTCAGTTTCTAACTGTGGCACAAACCTGCTCCTCAAGGGACTTACTCAGTTTCAGACCCCAAACTGCAATGATCCTCAAAGGGGCTGTTAGGTTTTTGTTTTGTTTTGTTTTAAGATTCTATTTGTCAGAGAGAGAGAGAGAGAGCGCGCGCACTCACTCGCGCCCAAGTAGGGGGAGGGGCAGAGGGGCAAGCAGGCACCTCGCTTCGCAGGAAGCTTGATACAGGGCTCCATCCCAGGACCCAGGGATCACAACCTGAGCCCAAGGCAGGTACTTAACTGATGGAGCTACCAGGCGCCCCTACATAAAAGCTTTAAAAATAAAATAAAATTTCCATTGTACTGGGCGGACAGGAAGGCACTGCAGGACCGGCCAGCGACAATACGAGGATGGGTATATATGGGTGGCATCTCTGCGCATCTGGTCAGAGAGCGGAAGGCGAGATTGCAGACACAAGCCAGAGGAGACTATGACAAGTGACTGTGCCCCTAGGAGATCCCGGGAGGAGGAGGGAGGCAGAGACCTGGAGGAGATGGACTAGGGAGGCTGGCCACCGCCTGGAGGGACAGGGTGAGTGGGGGAGAGGTGCGGGGTGGGGGGTTCCCTGACAGCTGTCTGCTGAGCTGGAGAGACAGGCAGCAGGCGATTCGTGTGGGTGGACAGGGTCACACCTTCACTTTCAGACAGTCCCTGTAGTGGCCGCTGGCTACGTGTCTCCGGGCATTGAGTGGTGTCCCGGCCACCACCTACTTGATGCCAGCAGCACCCTTTCCCCACTCGTGACAACACCAAGGGTCTTCAGACACCCCCCTCCCCAGGGCAACATGGCCTCCCTCTGAGAACCCCTGACTGAGACAGACACTGAGCTCTGATTCCAGCCTGCCACGAAGACAGAAATCACAACGCTGTGGACAGTGGAGGGCACGGGGAAGCTTCCCTTCAGAACACGTCCATGCAGCCTTGCCAGAACTAACTCGCGAGTGAACTTTGCTATGTCGTTTTGACCTCCCCCGATTTCTGTACACTCTCCCAGGGGCTAACGGGAGTGCAGACGGGTACACGGCTCCGACACAGAGCAATCCAGTGCTTGCTTTCCAAGTAAGAACCCCCTCCACAGACACACGAGTGAGGCCCGTGCCCTCAGGTGTTCAAGCTTGTAGAACAAACACGCGGGAAACCAAGCCAATGCCCAGCCGCTGGTCATGAGGAGTTGCCTTCCAACCCACATGGGAATACGGTGCAACAAGGTCGTGGACTTTCTGTGTGGACAGGGAAGAGCCAGGTGTGGTGGGGCACAGAGCCAGTGAGGTTTGCCATGGGGGCGGGGGACGGGGGTTTGAGAGCCAACCCAAAGGAAAGTGGAGGCTACAGGGGGCTGGTGGGATGGACAGAGAGACAGACAGAGGGATGAAGAAAGATGGAGAGAGCAATGGCATCTTGATACTATCTTCCAGGCCCTGAATCTAGTCATGCCTAGAGCTTCCACCTTAGAAGTTTCTTGTTACAAGAGCCAATGAATCCCCCTTTTCCTTAAAGCCAATTTGAGTCAGCCTGGAGCTACTTGCCATTCCCGAGGACTGGAAGGTTTGAGAACCCCACAGAAAAATCAATTTGAGTCAGCCTCGAGCTACTTGCCATTCCTGAGGACTGGAAGATTCGAGAACCCCACAGAAAAATCCAGCATCTACCTGGGAAGTTGGTCCTGGAGTAACGGCTTCCAGGAAGCAGGGTTGGGGGCATGAGGGGGGGTGGGGTTCAAACTCAAAAACTCCTTCCACCAGAACCCACCTATGGAACCATCTGGAGGTCCACTGGGTCATAGGCTGATGACCGCAGATCCCGTAGTAGGTCTTCTAGACTGCTCCTCAGCATGTTGTAGGGCGGCTTCTCATCGTACTCGAGGGTCATCACCACCTTCATGTACTCCTGCAGGGTCTCTGCAGTCAATACACCCCCCACCATGAGAGAGGCCTGAGAGGGGTCCTCCCACGAACCCAGAGCCTTGGGGGCTGTGCCCAGTCTCCACCATGGAATTGCCTGGAACTGAGGCCTGGAATTGCCTCAGGCACTTAGATAAAAAAATTTTTTTTTTTTTCAGTAAAACATCCAACATATCTAACAATAGAGCGGTATCATGAGCCCCAGTCTACCCATCGCCCAGTTTCAACAACTACCAGCTCACAGCCAATCTTGGTCATCAAAACCCCCGCCACTTCCTGCTCTGGTCTTGGGGTAAAGCAAATCCCAGCTAATTATATCATTTTCCTACAATCATTTAGGGTGTCATCTCTAAAACAGGGGCTAGCAAGCTTGCACTGGAAAGTGCCAGAGGATGACAGTTTTGCCTTTGTGTGTGTGTGTGTGTGTGTGTGTTTGGGGGGGTGTCTGTGCGACCCCAAAACAGCCACAGACAACTCGTAAGCTGGTGGGCACGGCTGTGAGTGAGGCAAGACAGGTCTGTTTATGGACACTGAAGGCTTATTTTAGATGAGTTTCATGTACCATGAAATGTTCTTCTGATTTTTTTCCCCTCAGCTATTTATTTTTTTAAGATTTTGTTTATTATTTGAGAGACAGTGAGAGCACACATGAGCAGAAGCAGGGGTGAGTGGGGGGAGGGGCAGAGGGAGAGGGAGAAGCTGACTCCCTGCTGAGTGCAGAGGCCCCCACTCCCCCAAGCCAGGGCTCAATCCCAGGACCTGGGATCATGACCTGAGCCAAAGGCAGATGCTTAACCAACGGAGCTCCCAGGTGCCCCTTCCCTCAGCTATTTAAAATTGTAAAACAAATTGGGGCAACTGGATGGCTTAGTTGGTTAAGCATCGACTCTTGATTTCAGCTTGGGTCAATGATTGCAGGGTCCTGGGATCGAGTCCCTTCTTGGCTCCTTGCTCAGTGGGGAGCCTGCTTCTCCCTCTGCCTGCTGCACTCCCTGCTTGCACATTCTCTCCCCCTCACTCTCTAAGTAATAGGTTAAATCTTTAAAAAATAGTTTTTTTAAAAAAAACGAGAGTTCTGTAAGACAAAATCAGGTGTACATGTGTTTATCTGTTTTTGCTTCGTACGTAGAGGAAGCCCTGGCAGCAGCTTGGAGGAGTACAGCCCTCCCATCTCTGTATCATGTCTCTTTGTCAACATCTGCTGCTGCCCCCAGCATGAGGCAGAGCTACTTGGCCACCTGTTGAGTCTGGGCTGGCCTTGTGACTTGCTTGAATGTGGCAGACTGATGTTCTGGGACTCCCATGGTCTACAGCTTCCCCTCTTGTTCTCTTGAAAGCTGACAGGGCTTCAGGAAGAAGCCCAGAGTGGAGGCCTCCCAGACCTGCCAGTGATAAGCCACCTCCAATTGCCAGACAGGAGAGAGGAGCGCTGAACAAGCCGGCCCCGGTCGAGCTGCCAGATGGTGGCATCGGCATGCGTTCCCCTGCCCTGTGGGGCCAGGAGAAGAATCACCTGGCAGAACCCAGTCTGTACCGCTCTCTCAGAGAAATTTTCTAGGGAAATACAACATTGTGTGTGTGGTTGCATATATGCCTTGTGTGCACAGAAGCATATTCAGAGATGCCTCTGTATTCTTCAGGGAAGATTCTGGTTTTATGAGAATGGGCATAGATGCATATGTGATTTGGAGAGGTAACACTGGGTTGGACACAAGTCACCTGTCCCCACCACAGCCCCTACCTCAGGACATACCTGAGGGACAGATCCAGCGACTGCACTGTCCCACGAGGGTCTCCGGGTTTTCAAGAAACCTGACAGGACAGAGGTGTATGCAAGAGGTCTTTTAGGGAAGGGAGAACAAACTTTCAAAGCAGAATGTCTAGCAGGGGTATGCAGACCCCTGTGATCTGTGGGAGTTATGCTGGGTAGCAGGGCCCACCAACACCCCATCAGTGAGTGCTTTTAGGGGAAACACAGTCTCTGGCTCCTGTGAGGTTCTGGTTACAATGTTTTCATCGTGACCTCCATGCTCTCTACTTAACTTTATCTTATGTGTTTAAAGATACCTTGCTTACTATACTGTTGATCTAGCCACACTGAACTCACAGGCAGCAGGACCAAAACCTAACACACGTATTTTCCCTGTAAGGCTCATCCCAGTGTTCTTACACCTTAGGGAACCTTGACAGCTCTTCAGCATCAAGCATGGGACCATTTTAAATGGTGAGATCACCAGGAAAAAGCACAAAATATCTGGAAAATGTGGCATTTAATGGACCACTTAAAGGAGCCTTGTTTATAGTGTGAGATTCAAAGCGAGAAGGCATAACCTCGCCTTTTTTGATCTCACCTGGGACTGTGCGCATCAGACAACTCAAAAATTTCTCTCCTCTGTGTGTGTCTGAGAATGATCTGGAAAGTACTGTGAGTATGGATTCTGTGGTCCCAAATACCTTTTGGTGAACAGGCAAATTCACAAATAAGGAACCTCTGAATTATGAGGACTATCTTCCTCTTTATAAATGCACACATGTATTTGTGTACACACACAAACACTCTCTCTCTCTCTCTTTTGGCCCACTTGAGAAAACCAGAAATTCATCCAACTTCCTTTGTTCCACCCTCGCAGTCCCAGCCCACTGTATCCTCTCTGGCCTGAATCACAGGCCTGGCTCCCCTCTATTTGCATAGTGCTGGCTGCTGTCCTTGTCTCCCCCAACCCCAGCCCAGAAGTCTCCAAGCTCCACCCTCCTACTCCCCAACCCTCTCTGACTCATCCCCTCTCTCTCCAGTTCAGGCCTCATCCTCTCTTCTGGGACCTCAGCCTCTTCCCCAGCTTTCTGGCCTAGTTTCTATGTTTCTTTTTTTTTTTTTAGTTTCTATGTTTCTATGCCTAGAACTGACTTTGCCCCCTCCTGCTCACAGCCCTCAGGGGACTCCCCAGTGCCCTAGCATGCAGGGCTGCCAGCCCCTCTGGCCTTGTCTCTCTGACTTCCTCTTCTGATCTCATGCTCAGGCCACACCAAGCCCCTTCTGGTTCCCTAAGCACCCACTTGGCCTTGGCAGATCCTTCCTGAGTGCCTGGGCACTGTGTGCAGAGTCCACAGATGCCCTGAGGCAACTGTCAAACACACAGGAAGGATCAGGCAGGTCTGACTCTCATCTCTCCCGGCAGCCTCAGGATATGTGTGGTGAACTGCTGAGGGATGGCACCAAAGAGCTGTGCCCCTCACATGCCATAGATTGCACAGCAACCCTACCACTGGCTGTTGGTGTCGGTGGGATCTCCCTGCCCAGCCTGCAGCCTTAAGAGCAGGGACCAACTCCCACCGGCACCTGGGCTTTCCCAGAGGGGATTTACACACTAGAAAGCCTTGAAGAATCAAAATGCCTCTCCTAATTCTTTTATTCATTCATTCCATTATGAATTAGACTGTATCAAAAAATGAATTAATGTTGAATACATGGAAAAAGGCCATGCACACCAGGAAGACACCCCAGAGAAGTTGAGTTCCAGAAAATGTGCATGTGGCAACATCGCCCCCTCGTGGACCTTTGTGTTACTGCTTCAGGTCTTGGGACCCAGGCTTGGTGCGTAGTCTATGATGCACCCATCACCACCATCCCCATCCCCTTGTGAAGTGCCTTGATGTCCGAAACACAACCCTCTGTGGTTGTGGTTGGGGTCTGGGGCTCAGGGAATGAACTGTTACTCACACTCCAGTCATCTATGTTAAAGTTATTACTAGGACATATCTTATTTACGCTGCACTAACCTGGTGAGTGTGGAGCCTCTTAGGGAAGCACTCACTGATGATCTCTGGTGAAGCAGAAGGTGGCAGAGTTGTGCAAAGTGGTATAGGGCTGTTCATAAGAGTCAGAGGAAGTAGTGGAAAGGGGATTCAACCCAGTGGAGCCTCAGTGGGTGATTTCACCCATGACAAGTGGTGCCCTCTGCTGATTCACATCTGGGTCTCCAGCATTTCCCAGCACAGGGACTGGCACATAAATGCCCTCTGGAAACAGGTTCTGGATGAATGAGTAGTTCATTCATGTGCTGTCTTATCTGTGTAGAAATCTTGCCTCTCTTGTCCATCTGGGAAAGCCCTCTGCTCTGACACCGGGTCAGGCATCTCTTGGGTCAAGGCACCCAGTGGCCTGAAGCCAGCTAACCTGCCTCCCATCTGCTCCTGTGATGTTCCTGGGGCTGCCTCCACCCTCATGGGCAGCGCCTGCTTCCTGCCTAGGCGTCTCCTCCCAGCCTGGGAACTCCCCAAGGCCAGGGCCGCATCTGCCTGACCTGTGTGTCCACACTGAAGACTGGGCCTGTGAAGGAAGGCTCACGCATGCTTTCCTTGTTCATTCGTTCTGCAACTATTTCTTTTTTTTTTTTTTTAAAGATTTTTTCTTTATTTATCTGACAGAGATCACAAGTAGGCAGAGAGGCAGGCAGAGAGAGAGGAGGAAGCAGGCCCCCTACAGAGCAGAGAGCCCGATGTGGGGCTCGATCCCAGGACCCTGGGATCATGACCTGAGCCGAAGGCAGAGGCTTAACCCACTGAGCCACCCAGGCGCCCCTGCAACTATTTCATGAGCACCTGCTGCATGCCAAGTGCTGTGGCGGGAGCTACACAGTGAGGGGTGAGCAGATGCGGTCCCTACCCACACAGAAATTTGGCTGAAGGTGGCGGTCACTTCTCCCCTTTAAGGGCAGAACCTCCAGGGTCAGCAGCCGCAGGCTGGAAGTGTGGCTTTGGGGTGGCCATGTGGCCAAGAGACGCATGTCATTGCCAGTTCTGTCTCTCAAAAGCAATGAGAGATGGTGCCCGCAGAGCCAGCCCCACAGGAGGACAGATGCACATTGGAGAGGCCAAGGCTCTCCTCCAGAGAGACGAGTAAACATCTACCTCGTCTGAGCCACTGTGTTTTGGGATCTCCTTGTAAGAGCAGCTCAGCTTTGTCCTTAATGTGACAGAAGTGTGTAAGGGGCAGTTTACAGGCTCTGGGAACACTGAGAACTTTAGCAGTTGAGCCCAACGCTCCTACTGCTGCTGTTACCAATTCTGTGACTTGTTTTCACCTGGCTTGGTTTAAAAATGGAGAGCTACTGGAAAACTAGAAAGGAAGTACAAAAATAAATTCTGACAAAAATAGGGCAATGGGCTTCTGGTGGGTTCTGAGGCTGGCTTCTGGGGCAGACATTGCCTGTGGAAGCCTGGGAGCCCAGGACTTCTCTCTCTCTATCTCTCTCTCTCTCTGTTGCTCTCTTTTTCTGGAGAGGTCAAGGGCATATCAGCACCAAAGTGAGATATCCTCCTCACCTCACTGTCCTTCTGGAGGCGACTCACCTGTCACCACTGCCATGAGACTTGCCCGGGCCATTAAACCAAAAGGAGTGGTGTGTGCCTGCACCCTGACAGTCGGCCTGGTGGGTACCCAGGGCTCTGGCCCATTGGTCCCAACTAGTCTGGCCTATGACATGGTCTGTGTTTCACTCTTCATCTCTTTACTGTCTTTCACCTCCACTAGTATAGGAGTTCCTGAAGGGCAGGGATGTTTGTCTCAGTTATTCCTGTATATCCAGGGACTAGACCATGGTGTGGTGCATAATAAATGCTCAATAAGTATCTGTTGAGTGAAGGAAGGCTGCATCCAAGCCACCAATCCATCTCTGATAAGCCTCCCACACAGCTTCATGTTGAAAGAGCCTTCTCCAGAGTCAAATGGCCTGGGTCTGAGTCTAAGAACCTCTCCTCAGTAGCTGTGTGACCTGAGCTGATTCCCTAAGCAATTCTGTGCCTCAGTCATAAGAGCATTTATCTCAGAGTTGTTCTGAGGATGACACAGAGCGCAGTGTCTGGCACAGACAAGCTGTCCTCCCACGGGTCATTAAGAGCAGGACAGTGTGGAGCGGGGCAGATCCCTTCCTCTGACTGAGCACCACAGGAGGAAAACTGATGCACTGCGGAGTCAGTGAGCAGAAATCTGAAGGACGAGTAGATTCAGGGCATGCGACAGTTCATGCCAATCCCATACCCACCCAACAGCAATATCATGGCTTTTTCAAGGATCCAGACACATCCAAACAAACAAATTCAAGAGCAGTATTTGGAGGCAGTGAACTAGCAATGTAGCTAAAGTTAGAAAATACGGCACTAAGTGAAAGGAAGCAAGGAACAGAATGACATTTAGAGCGCAGTATCATTTATGCAAATTAAACACACCGATCATAGATTGTTCAAGGTCACAGACATGTCTGTAGTCATTGGAAAGCAGGAGTCAGAAGCAGTAAACTCGATGCACGTGTGACAATGCAGTTAAAGTTGAAGAATAAGGTGCTGAGTGAAAAATGACAGAAATAAGTGAGATTTGGAGCAGAATAGTATTTAAGCAGGTCAAACACACATAGTGCTGCCCCCACCAGGCGAGTTAAGGATACAGATACACTTAAACACAAGTATCAGTAGAACATATATTAAGTATGTTTGAGTGTGTGTCCGTGGTTGAGAGAAGATGGTGGGGGGTTATAAAAGGGAAACAACAGAACAAGAGAGAGGCTCAGCATGAACTAGCGACACGGCACACAGAGAACTGAGAAGCACAAAGGACTCGATGTCCTTCTCTGGAGTTTTCCCTCCTCCCACCAGGCACACTTTCCTTGGATAATCCCATTCTTTCCCAGGTCATTTGCTGACAACTCCTGAGCTAGCAATGAGGTCTGAGTTTCTAGACATTCCTGCACTTCAGACATAGATGGCCAAACATCTCCTAGATGGGCCCTCCTAGATGACTCCTGGGCAAATCTCAGCAGCCCCGCCAAGGCTATACTAGATTCTGGATGCCAACCTCTGGACCCGCAGGGTTTCCCCTTATCCAGCAGTCCACTGTCCTTGGTGCTGAAGACCAAAGTGCCTGCGTGCCCTTCCCACCCAGCCCTGCTGACCACTGTACTTGGTGCTGACTATTTCTCCGCACCTGCATATTCTCCTGCTGTCTTTGGTGCTGAACATCTCCCCATCCAGCTACTCTTCCGCTATCCCTGGTACTGAATGTCTAAACCAGAGCTAGCAGGATCTGGTAGTTTTATAAGCCAACGGCAGGGAGAGGAAGTGTGGACATGGGTGGCCGGTATTGTCGCATGCTGAAGCAGAGCCCAGGCCTAACTGCTTAGGCTTCCCACTTGTCTGTGAAGGAACGGATGAATCATGGTGTCCTGTGCACTGTGAGTATTTTCTACAGGTCAGACTCTGTGCTGATTGCTGCGTACCTGACTCCCCTGAATCCTTCCACAAGTCCTGAGGTAGGTGCTAAGAAGATCTCATCCCAGGGGGAACATAAGGCTTGTGGAAGTTATTAAGCTGCCCACCCAACACACTGCAGTGATGGGGTCTGACCCCAGGCAGCGTGACTCTGGAGCCCATGCTCTTGTCCACTGCAATGGATGCTATTGGATATGCCCGAGGCCTTGGTTCTGCTGGATGCTGCCCCCCCCTCCTTTTTGTTCCCTGCTGGGTTCTGAGCTTCTGCCCCAACTTCTGGGGTGCTGGGCCAGTGCTGCGTTCTGCTGACCCCCAGACTCACTTCTGTTTCAGCTTCATGATATCCTCGATGTTGGAAAGGCAGTCTGTCCATGGCAGGATCCCGTAGAGCCATTTCAGCAAACAGTAGCCCAGGGTCTGGAGGTCACTGCGGCGGGATGGCCCTGGGGAGGCAGGGCAAGAGGAGGCAGCTCAGTCCGAATGCTCCACGTACTGACACCTCCACTCTCTTTCTCTGACTCAGTGCACTCAACCACCCAAGCACACAGGCTCTCATCTGTTCATTCACTTTCTCATTTACCTGCTCTTGTGCCCTCACGAGTCTTTCAGTTACTCTCATTCGCTCTCTCAACTGTCCCTACATTCCTGCTTTTGCTAGCTTACTCCCTTGTCTACTTGTCTTTTATTCACGCACTCATCCATTCAATAGGTCCTCAGAGCTCTGTGCACCAGGACCCATCCCACGTTCTTAAATCCCAGGCAAGAGTTTGGTTGGCTTCCAACCCTTGACAGTCTAATGGAGACACAGTATGGTGTGGGATTACCTGAGCTAGGGTGGTGGCAGAAAAGGGCATGAGGGAGCCCAGAAGGATGGGCACTGAACTCAGCCTCAATGGAGGAAGGTAATGGATCCTGTGGGATTTTTTTTTATGCTTCCTAAATAACATAATTTAGACAACAATGTGTGTAAGCATTAAACAAGCACTGGGAGTTGACTGTGCCAGACCTTCTGTCACTCAATGCTGGAGGCACAGGCACCATTCCTTTCCTGGGGGGTGGGGAGTCTGATGGGAGGACACAGGTAGACCTGTGGATGTATACAACATCAAGGGATTTGGGAAGGAGAGGCTGAAAACTCCTCAAGGAGTTTTCTCCTCAAAGTATTCTCTTCTTACTTACTGTGTGTACTTGCCTTGGATAATCTCATTCCTCTCCCAGGGCTTCAGCTGACAACTCCTGAGATACTGCTGATATGTGGGTCTCCATCCAGACTTACTCCTGTGCTCCAGATATGGATAGCTAGTATCCATGCCTCCTTGACAACCTCTCCTGAATGACTCTTGGACAACTTTTACATTCCCAGTCTAAACCAGATTTTGAATCTGACCCCTGGAACTGCCTAGTGTTCAGCCACTTGCTGTCCTTGGTGCTGCCCTACAACTCACTAACACAGGCTGCCCATGGTTCTGAATCCTTATTCTAGCTCCCTTAGTGTGATTCCTGCGTCTGGCCACCTGCTGTCTGTGGCCATGAAAACCTAGAGCCGGGGTGCCTGGGTAGCTCAGTTGGTTAAGTGTCTGCCTTCGGGTCAGGTTATGATCCCAGAGTCCCTGTTCAAGCCCCGCATCAGGCTCCCTGCTCAGTGGGGAGTTTGCTTCTCCCTCAGCCCCTCACACTGCTCTCGTGCACTCTTTTACTCTCTCTCTCTCAAATAAATAAATAAAATCTTAAAAAAAAAAAAAGAAAACCTACAGCTATCCTTGTATGAGAAGCATATCTCCATGGTCCTGAATCCCTTCTCTGGACTCTTACCACATCCCTTGTGCAGGTCAAGGCTCATGAACTCAAGATCCCCCTCATGTGGGCTCCTGCTGCCTTCCACGTAGGCCACGTGTTTGCCACCGGGGGCATAGCGGAAGGTGAAGCCGTAGCCTGCCAGTGTCACCTGTGTGGACATGGGGAGAAGCCATATAGTTTGGAGGTTAGGAGCTTGGATTCTAGAGTCAGAGAGTTCAAACATGGGTGCAATTTGAAACAACTGAATGCCAAACAGTACAGAAGAGCATGAAGTGAAAAGAACCCAAACCAACCACCTCTAATCCCCAACCCACCACTCAGAAGTAACCACTAATAGTCATTTCTTTTTTTTTTTTGAAAAGATTTTATTTATTTATTTGACAGAGAGAGAGAGAGAGAGAGAGAGCACAAGCAGTGGGAGCAGCAGTGGGAGAGGGAGAAGCAGGCTCCACACTGAGCAGGGAGCCCAAAGTGGGGCTTGATTCCAGGACTCTGAGCTGAAGGCAGACACTTAAGTGACTGAGCCACCCAGGTGCCCCTATTTTATTTAAAAAAAAAATTGATGGATTGAGTAGGGAGGGAGAGAGTGGGGAGGGGCAGAGGGAGAGCGAAACTTAAGAAGACTCCTTGTTTAGCTGATGACCCTGAGATCATGACCTGAACCAAAACCAAGAGTCTGACACTTAACTCACTGTGCCACCTAGGTGTCCCACCCTTGCACTTTAATAGTGGTTCCAGGCATTAAAATTTGGAGCCAGATAGACCAAGTTTAGCCATGCCTGAAGTTAATGAAGTTCTGGATTTTTCCACTCAATGTACAAATAATTTGTAACACCCCCTTATACATTTTTCTAAAGCCATGTTAAATTGGGTTTCTGTCATTTGCAACTCTAAAAGTAATTAGAATTTATTTAAAAATGTTATCTAATCAGTACTCCACCAGGAATGTATATTTAAAGTTTTCTCACTTGACTACTACAATCAATGCTGTCAGAAACATTTTGTACATATATCTTTGCACAGTCCTGTGAATATATGGATAGGACACATTCCTAAAAGATGAACTGTTGGATCAAAAAAAACCCATATGCACTTAAAATTTTGACTGCTGTATCCAAATGGCCTTCTAGAAAGGTTGGCCAATTCACACTTCCAACAGCATATAAAGAATTTCTGTTTCCTTATATCCTTATCAGCAATTCTTCATTCTTTTAAGTTTTATCCACCCCTAAAACAGGAAGTTTTAATTTTTCAATTTCTATGATTACAGACATTATTTAGGAAGGCTGAGCATCTTTTTACATAGTTAGCTAACCTGTGGGTTTCTTATTCTGTGAACTGCTTTTCCTAACCTTTGTCCATTTTCTACTAAGTCGTTTAAATATTATTTATTCAAAGGAGCCCTTTGCATATGATGGATAGCAATCCTTTGTCTGTGGTAAGCATTGTGAGATACATGGAGGTTTTGTGGCAGATGAGATCCTGGGCCCAGAGAGCCCCTGGGGTGGAGGGGACCTGGCTATTACCTGGCTCAGATCCTCTGGATTCACAAAGATGTTCTTAGCTGTCACATTTCCATGGACGTACTCATTCTCATGGAGGAACTCCAGGGCATCCAGCTGGGGGAAGAAAGCAAGCATCTCCATGATGACGAATGGAAAGAAGCTCTGAGGCAAAGCCCAGTGAAGGAATCCACAGATGGGCCTGGGGCCTGGAGGCACTACTTGTGACTGGCAGGGGGAAGCGCGTTTAAACCTGATTCTCAGTGAAGCATTAGGAAGCCCGTTCCCGATGACATACCTAAGCATGTCTTCTAACTAGGCTTTGGAAAAATCAGCATTAAAGGTATTATCCATTTTCCATCTACCTCTTCTGGCTATTCCTCTGTTGACTGTGAACTCAGGAGGGGAAGATGTTGGTTTCTTATTGCCCTCCCCCCGCCAAAACTAAAAAAGCAAAACTCAACAGCCACTTACACCAAAGACTTCTCATTTCTCCCAAAGAGCAGAAATATGTTTAGTTAAGCAATCTGTATTTCTTATCCCTAGCTCTGATTTCTTCGCTGAGATCTAGACTCATACACTGAACTACCTGGGTGTTAGTTACATCCTGAATATATCCCGAAGCCCACCTTGACCCCAAGGCTTATCTGCACTAGGTTCTTGTTCTACAAACTCTCTGTCCCTACAGCCCATCTCCTCAGGCTTGTCCTCTCATGCCAACCTCACCTGGCCTCCTTATCACACCCTCCTGTCCATGACCATGTGCCCCCAGGGTCTTTCTGTACCCAGAGATGATCCTGCCTTTCCTCTGCTCCCAATCCTCCCATGGCTCCCCAGTGCCCTTATGACAGAGTCCTCAGCTTGGTGTTCTGTGTGATTGGTCACCATTGACCTCTCCATGCCATCCCTACCTTACCCTCTCTCCCCAGACATATCAGCACAGAGACCTTCAGGACACACCTAACAGGTCACTCCTTGGCCACTCCCAGCTCTCCAGGAATTTAAATTGGGTCTTTATATCGTCCATCACAACACAGGGACATTTTTTTTTAAAGATTTTATTTATTTGTCAGAGTGAGCACAGGCAGACAGAGTGGCAGGCAGAGGCAGACGGAGAAGCAGGCTCCCGCTGAGCAAGAAGCCCGATGTGGGACTTGATCCCAGGACGCTGGGATCATGACCTGAGCTGAAGGCAGCTGCTTAACCAACTGAGCCACCCAGGCGTCCCAACACAGGGACATTTCTGTTCAGAGAACTTTCACAGCTTGTGAAACTGTTTAATATCATTCTCCCCCACTAGACATAAAAACTATACCGCTGTTACTCCCGGCCCCTGGGACAGTGTCTGACACCCAGCTGTGACCTGATAACTATTTAACAAAAGGATGGATGGATGAGGGACTAAATCAGTGAACAAATGCCTTGTGTTCCCTCTCCCATACACACCTTTGCCTAAGCTGTATCCTTGGCCTGGAATATTCTCTCCGTGTATCTCCTCCACTCCCACTCCACCCACCACCTTGCCATTTCCCACTCGTGGCTTATAACCAATCTCCACCAGGAAGCCCAGTGGAGTCCCTCATTTTGAGGCTGGGTCCCCTTCCTCCAACTCCCACATGGGAATGCTTATCTCTCTGGTTCTAATGGCCCAGTGTTCATCTGTTCTGGTCAAGTGCTAGCCCCCAGTGGCCAACAGAGGGACGCACAGGCTGAATGTGTCACTGAACAAGCCAACAGATAATCTAGGACCCAGGTCCCCATCCCCTGGACAGGAGCCAGCAGCTGCAAGGTACCTACCAGCCGGCAGGCCATCTGGAACACAGACTTCATCGACAAGACGTGCTTCGGGTTGTCATCCAGGACCGACTGAAGGCTCCTCCCCAGCATGGGAAACACCAGGAACCTGGAAGTATCCCAGGAAGAGGGAGAGAGGACAGGGCGGGGTGGGGCACGCAGAACAGAGGCTGGACTCTGGCTGGGTGGCTATAAGGTCCCAGTCCCGGGCAAGAGCAAGGGTTCCTGATTGTTAGGGGATCAGCCTGGCTCAAATATGGGGAGAAGGAAGCCACGGACCGGCTCCAGGGGCCCGGGCACATGACATGGAGAGAAAGAAAGGGACCAGCAAGGTGGCTGGCAGGTGAAGTGACTCACCTGTACCTGTCCTGGTGAATCCCAAAACCGACGCAGGTGGGGATGGCCAGGAGGGGGGTCGAGTTCAGCTTCTTCCACTTGTTCACTGTGGGAGAGGGGCGAGAGGTCAGAGGCCCCATGGTCTTGGGGCCCACGGTCCCTTCTCAGGGCAGAAGCAAAGAGTGCCTGAGCCCAGCCCAGACTGCCAGGCTCCTGGTCAGAGATGTCACCTCTATGGGCAGGTGACAATGGGGTGGTGAAAGAGTGCTCATTGCTGACCTCTGACTGTAACCTACATCTGCAGGGGACAGGGTGAGCCCAGCTGAATGCATATACAGATCCGGCGTGGAAGGGACAAGGACAACAGAGTGACCTTTGAATTCACATGTGTCACTGGTAAGATCAGGAAATGTCTCAAGTGTCATGGCATCAACCAGTGGTCTGCCCATCTCCCGGGATCTCGGCTGGATGGTATAGAGCCAGTAGCGTGCTGGTAAAAGTTTAATGACTGGCTGTCCAGGGAAAGATAGCCCTGACTGGTCATGTTTGCCAATTTTTTGTGGTGTCAATGCTTCCAACCACAGCCCATTTCAGGCCATGGGTCTGAGATCATGGAATGTGGAGCTGGAAGAGACGCCACACGCCATTCATATGGCATTTTCACCAAGCAGGTACAATGGACGTGAGCAATGTGTTCCGGGCGGCCCGCTACCCACTATGTACCTAGAAAAACGATTAGGAAGTGATGAGTTTTGAGGATCTGAATATTCATTACTGTTCTTAACATAATGTATTTGATTGTAAGATGATGTAATTAATTTTAAATAATGACTATTTAGTAACTGCCTTGCGGTCCTGAAAATTGAACACTTGGCTCAGAGCTGGTACAGCTGACCTCGGCCCATGCTGTCTGTCCTCTGAGGCCTGACAGATGACTGGGCACATCTGGGCATGTAATGTCATCCCCGCCCTTCCCACCCCTTCAGGGGGAAGCTGCTGTTCTGACCAAGCTGGGGAAGCCCTAACTCTCTCCCCTTCGCCCATCTCCGGGCAAGATACCTTGCAGAGGCTTGGCGGCCCGCTGGAAGAAGTTCTGCTCGTTGAACAAGCGCCCATCCTTGGCATCCTAGTCAGGAATGGCGGGGGAGAAGGCTGTCATGGCAGAAGCTCTTAGACAAGGTTGTCACTGGCCATGCATCATCCCAGGTTAATGCCAGCAACCACCACCACGACCCCCACATCAGAACTAAATTCCTCAGGGTGCTGCATGTGAACACGTGACTTCACATTGCCCAGATTCCTCTTCTTTTATGATAGGATCCACAGGTTTCCCTAGGCCTGTGACCTTCAGTTAAAAACTACATTTCCGGGGCGCCTGGGTGGCTCAGTGGGTTAAAGCCTCTGCCTTCAGCTCAGGTCATGATCCCAGGGTCCTGGGATCGAGTCCCGCATCGGGCTCTCTGCTCAGTAGGGAGCCTGCTTCCCTTCCTCTCTCTCTCTCCCTGCCTCTCTGCCTACTTGTGATCTCTGTCTGTCAAATAAATAAATAAAATCTTTAAAACAAAACAAAACAAAAAAAACTACATTTCCTAGGGCGCCTGGGTGGCTCAGTGGGTTAAGCCGCTGCCTTCAGCTCAGGTCATGATCTCAGGGTCCTGGGATCGAGTCCCGCATCGGGCTCTCTGCTCAGCAGGGGGCCTGCTTCCCTTCCTCTCTCTCTGCCTGCCTCTCTGCCTACTTGTGATCTCTCTCTCTGTCAAATAAATAAATAAAATCTTTTAAAAAAACTACATTTCCCAGCCTCCCTTGCAACAAGGAATGACCCTGTGACCAACTTCTAGCCTATAGAGATGTAAGCAGATGAGATGGGAGTGACTTTCAGGTTATGCCCTCAAAGAGCTGGGCAGGCTCTCCCTTTCCTCTTCTGTTCCAGGTGGCTGGAATGCAGCGGAGATAGCAGGAGCTGGGGCAGCCATCTCAGCCCATGAAATGGAGGTTATACACGACTGGTATAGCTGGCCTCTTAAGAGCACGGGTTAAAGAGAGCTAGGTTCAAATCTCAGCACTGCCATTCATTCCTTCTTTGTACAAAACACCTATTATGTGCTGAGTATTCTACTGGCATTGAAGATACAGAAGTGGACAAAGCAACTTGTATGCTGGGTGCCCCTGGGCAAGTGATCAAGTCCCCATTTCCTCATCTGTTAAATGGGGGGAACAAAGGAACTATCTACCAGGCCTGCTCGTGAGACTCTTAGCCCTGGGTTGGGCACAGAACAGGCCCTCTCTCTTTAACTCTCTTTTTAAAAAAATTATTATTATTATTATTATTTTAGAAACAGGCTCTCAGCAAGCAGGTGCCATTACTCATATGTTAGCCTGGCTCTGGAGTCCACTCACACAGCCTCCATCTAGGGCCACAGGGTGGGCGGTGGGGGGGGCACCAGGACTGGCTGCCCCGGTGTTTTAGGGGTGAGAAAATCTGCACAAACGAAGGTAAGAAAATGAAAGTCACCTATAAGTGCAGCTCTCAGGGGTAATGATGAGGCTGCTAACCAGGATGATATACTGTTATAGGCTCTTCCTCTCTGGGAGGGACGCCACTCGCCTGCCTGGCTGCTCTCATGTTCTTGGTTGGCTTTCCCTCTGGGCCCCCCTCAAGTGCATGTTTCCCATGTGCTAAGGTTGTGTGTGATTTCATGGACTCCTCAGTGAAGGGACCCCATCTCATTGCTTGTCTGATGGGCCCCAACACCCAGCACAGGGATATATAGCGGCGCTCAAGAAATACACGCTCTAAGACAGGCAGGTGGGTCACACAGTGTGGGTATTAGTGGCTCCCTCACCCAGATGAGGAAACTCAGCCCCAGGAGGGAAGAAGGCACCTGCCCAGACTGCCCCGCGCCAGAACTGGGGTGCGGGGCAGACCTCACGGCAGTTTCCGAGTCCCTTGTGATAAAGAACACGAGGCTGGAGGGAGATGTGCCTGGTCTGAGGTCCCATGGCCGCCCGCAGGCCAAGACCGAACTCTTCTGCCTGTGCCAGCATTCTGAGGGGCCCTGAGGTCATTGGTGCCCAAGCCACAGGCCCTCCCCTCTTTGCTCTGCACCCCGGGGACACTCACAAGTTTAAGCGAGAACGTCTGCTTCTGACTTGACTTGCAGGCGAGGGTGGAGAGAGCCTCAGCTGTGGGTGGACAAAATGAACCAGGTTATCATCTAGAGGGAAGGCGAGTCACGGTCCTCAAGCTTCCTGGGAACGAGCAGCACTTCTGCTTCTCTGGTTCCTGGGGGTCAAGTACACTCTTGGCTTTCAAGACCCCTTCCTTCCTATTTTCAAACAGGCTCTTTTTTTTTTCTTAGTTAATATTCAGCTACACAAAGAGGGTTATTGATGAGAAGGTCTGCCTGCTCTCCTTGAAAAGGCTTGCTTGCAAGGGTGACCCCTGACTGGTGTCTGGGAACTGGGTTTGAGGAGGGTTCCAGCATTCTCTAACAATAAGAGGGGGGCTCTGTGCCCAAACTATCATGCTGAATACATGCTTTCCTTGTAAGAGTCTAGAATTTGGTACATTCCAGGCAGAGTGCACCTATGTAACGAGTTTCCAGTAAAACCCCTGGGTGCTGTGTCTTTCAGGATCGTCCCTGGTAGATGACATTTCACACATGTTGTCACACTTCCTTGTGCAACCTGTGTGACTCCACAGGGAGAGGACTCTCGGAGGCCGATGCTGGTCCCCCCCGGACTTTCTCCCCATTGCCTGTGCTCTGTGTCCTTTTGCTGTAATGAATTCAGGGACAAGAACAGCTATGTACTGAGGCTTGTGGATGGGTCCTCTTTGTGAACAAGTGAGCCTGGCGGGGTGGTCCTAGGGACCCCCAACACACCAGCTCCTACCCCTTCACCATCCAGGTTTGTGTTGTCTAAGATGCTGAGCGGAGGGACAGGGAGGTGACAGTTACCCAGAGGTCACCCTCGCTCTCGAGAAGCTCCAGCTGGAGCAGGGTGGGAGCCCAGGGTTTGCAAATTCAGGGCCAAAGGTGACCTGAGTGGGTCCTGTAAGAGGGAAATGTGTGAAGGGCTGAGATCTCAGGGTGCAGAGGGGTCCGTCCCAGCTGCGGGAAGGGGGCTTGGGATGATTGTCAGCGGGTGTCTGGAGCGGACTGTGGCACCTCTCACGCATACTAACCAGGCTCCCAGAGTTCCCACATGGGCAGGTGACAGGTACATGCCCGGCACTCAGAAGCAGGCAGGAAGAGCTGGCAACTTACATACATCTCTTGCACTTCTCTGCGGATTATGAAGGGCTTCTCTCTTCCACTCCTCTAATAGCCTGGGGAGCCAGCTGGGCCATTCGCATTATAGAGGGGGGCCAACAGAGGCCCAGGAGGAGTAATGCACTTGGCCAACACCACTCCTGTAAAGCCTGGCTATCAACCCAGGGCTCCAGACTCTGGGACCTAGGGAGACCCCTGTCTGATGCAGACCTGATACATGGAAAGTCCCTATGTGCTCCCAAGGCTGACAAGGGCATAGCAAGTGAGAAGGCGGAGGCCCCCGACTACCAGAAGACTGGTGATATTGAACCTGGAGCAAGAAAGCTGCTCTGAGATCCATCATGAGCAGCACAGTGACAGGAAGCACTTGCACTGTGCTTGTTGCTTTCCTCTGCATTGGTCCACCTGTGCAGCTTTCCCAACAATGACCTTTTGAGGTCACTACTACTCTTATCTCATTCTGCAGGTGAGGAAACTGAGGCACGAGGTCAGGACATCACTTGAACCCGAACGAGGTTAGACAACTAGCTGCCAGCAGAGACAGGAGGATAGCCCACAAGGTCTGGCTGCACCGTCCCACCTCCCAGCAAGGGGAGGGCTTGCTGGAGACTCTGGGCACCCCGCACCCCTACTCTTACTGCCAGGAACACCAGCATCCTGATGCTTCCTGCTCCTGTTCCTGGGTTTCTAACCTCTGAGTCTTTGCTTATGCCCCGCCTGAGCCTGGCATGCCCATCTCTGCCCCAACCTCTCTGTTGTGGGCCATCTGAAAGGTGCTTAATAAAATCACAGTGTTGGGGTGCCTGGGAGGCTCAGGTGGTGGAGTGTCTGACTCTTGGTTTCGGCTCAGGTCATGATCTCAGGGTTGTGGAGTTGAGCCCTACTTCGGGCTCCATGCGGGAGTGAGCCTGAAATTCCCTCTCCCCCTCTCCCTCTGTTCCTTCCCCACTCATGCGTGTGCTCTCTCTAATAAATAAAAAAAAACCTTAAAAAATAAAATAAAATCACAGCGCTTCCATGTGACTATTAAACTGATGTGTCTGGGATGGCCTGACACAGTGGGTCTCAATTTCCCCCGTAGGGAGCCGGCAGTGTCTGGAGATAGCTTTGGTTATCACGGTAGGGGGAGGGGCTGGGTGCTACTGGCGTCCAGTGGTTTTTCTATTGGCATCTACTGGTTCTCCCGGATTGTTCTGGGGAGACAGGGAGGATGATGTCATAACCCAGGAGCTGATGAGGAAGAGAACACCCCCTCACGGGGCTGCTTGAGTAAGGAAGTGAGATGAGCTGAGTGGTGGGATGAACCAAGGACGGGGGACAGAGTGGGCCAAGAGTGTCATCAGCCATTTAAAAAAAGAATCTCAATTCTGGCTGTTGTTTAATTGTTATTGGCTTTAACTACAGGACATAAAATTGCACCATTTTGGGGCACTTGGGTGGCTCAGTGGGTTAAGCCTCTCCCTTTGGCTCAGGTCATGATCCCCGTGTCCTGGGATGGAGCCCCGCATCGGGCTCTCTGCTCAGCGGGGAGCCTGCTTCCTCCTCTCTCTCTGCCTGCCTCTCTGCCTACTTGTGATCTCTGTCTGTCAAATAAATAAATAAAATCTTTTAAAAAAATTGCACCATTTCTTGACTGGTACAAGCTCGCAGAGGAGAAAGGCGATGTGGCTGGTGGGTAACACAGCCCCAAACAGTGCAAACGCACTCCACAGCCCTCACCAGCCCTGTTCCCCACCCCGACAGTGGCCCACGCCCAGCTGGCACTTCCAAATAGAAGACTTCCCATCAAAATCCAGATTTCTGGCTTTTCCTGCAAACTTGGAAGATCTCTGGAGCCAGATCTCTGGCTGGTTATTGACATCTCTGGGATTCACGTCCCTCCTCTAGGACATGGGGACAGTGACAGTGCTGGCACCTGTGGTGAGTTAGGAAGTACAAAGCAAACATTCGGCCCCATGGAAATGTGTACCCAGATGCTCAGGACAAGGGGAGTCATCACAGCCCAAAGCGGAAACAATCCACTTGTCCACCAGCCAAGGGTAAATGGAGAAACTGACATGAAATACACACACCAAGAGAGTATTGTTCAGCTACAAGACAGAATGAAGTTCCGACACACACTATGATGTGGACCGACCTTGAGAACATCACACTTGGGGGAAGAAGACAGATGAAAAATCTGGAACGTCCACAACAGAGAAACCCAATGAGACAGAGAGCAGATTAGCGGATGACTGAGGCTGGAAAGTGTGAGGTAGGGGGGAAGCGAGTGCTTTGGCATGGGGTTTCCTTTACGGCTAGTAGAAATGTTCTGGAACGAGATACAGGTGATGGCTGCACAGCACCGTGAATGGACTATACCCCACTGAACTGCAGACTTTAAAATCATCAATTTCATGTTACGTGGCTTTTATCTCAATTGAAAAAATGACCAAACCTCCCACAGAGTGCTTAGAACACAGTGTGGCCTTGAATAAGCACTCGATAAACATCAGGTTGGTTAATACTAACACTCTCAGCACAGTTCTTTTTCTCTTCATTGTCACAAGGTATCTGACTCCATTTTTTTAAACTTTGACAATGCCAGTGTCTAAGCCGGGTCCTGCCTCTTCCTCTCCGACCCCACATCTGGGCAAGCTGATAAGCAAGCCTGAGGACAGGGGGCTCCCTCCTTTGCTGCCATGGGAGATGCAAATCACGGAGGCCTTGGCCCCAGGGCAGGAACCCTCACTCCAGCCGCACCCCTCAACCGAACAAAACCCCAAACCAGGTGCCTTTCCTTCCTCTTCTCAGGGAGGTGCAGACCTGCATTTCCCAGAAACCTCAATTATGCAAGCAAGTAGTCATGCATATCCTCCATCACCAAACTACATTTTTTGGGGGGTGCTCCCTGCCACCACTGCAGGATAGATAGAACATTTGCTGTGATCCCTATCATTCAGCCGCCCTGGGCCTGTACTCCCCCGCGACGGAGGTAGAGGTGAGGCGTGTCTCTTTACACAGAGCACATGCTTTCCAGATGGCCACAGTCTCCATCATTACCAACTGCTCACTCTTGGACTCCTGTACACATTTACTCAATCTGCCCAGCCCCCATGGGTGGGGAGTTCTGTAGGCCCAAGTCTAAGAGAAAGTTGTCCAGAGGCAGGTCTGCAGCTGGGAGATGGCTTCGATTTCCATTCCCAGAAAGGGGTTCCATTCCCCTTGCCCTGGTTTGAAGACACCCCGGTTCAGCCCAGCCCAGGGCCTGCCGGCCTGTGGACACTGTACCTTCATAGAGAATGCCCTGGTCATCCCTGGTTTGCAGGGGTCCCAGCTTCCAGTGCCGCCCACTCTTGTCTGTCACCACTGCCCCTGTGGGCAGAGCCTCAAGTGAGGTTGTCACTCGGCTCCGCTTCAGTGTCTGTGGGCTTCTCTTCGTCACCTGCGGGCTTCGCTTGGTTGCCTGTGGGCTGCTTTTGGGGGTTGGGGGTCTGCTCCAGGACCCTGCAGAATGATGCTCAGATTAAAGAAAAAGCAGCACATGGGAGAATGCAGTTAGATGGGTAATAGGACAATGCTTGCCACTCTGCTCATTTATTCATTTGCTCATTCAACAGATGCTTCCCGGGACCTTTCATGAGTCAGAGCCTCGTGGGATAAAGCTGGAGATCCAGACAGGACTCAGACCTGGGCCCTGTCCCTTGGGAGCCCCTAATTTGGTGCGGGAGGCTGATCTGGACATAGTTGGTCAGAACTGAGTCTGAAACAGGGCCATAGAGAGGAATATGAGAAAGAGATTTTTGGTGCCTTGAGAAGTCAAGAGAGGCTTTCTGGAGGAGGGGACATTTGAGTTGGGTCTTGTTGGATGAGCAGAATTTTATGAAGGAGAAAAAAGACATTCCAGATACTCAACCAGAAACATCCCAAACCAGACCCTGGCCTTGTGCTGAGTATAAAGAAGCTTCAGAAATTTGTTAGACCGAGACCCTGTCCTTGAGGGGCTCCCAGTCTGGCAAGAGAATGGGATGGCATGGTCAGGAGAGAGATGTGGACACAAGAAAGGATATTGTCTAATGCATTCCTCCCACCCACCATCCACCCAAGGCATAGAATGGCAAGGGGCAGAGGGGTCTGGAGGATAACAGGGGATGGAAGCAAGGCACCGAGGGCTGAGACTTTAGATCCAAGGGCCACCTGGGAGGGAGATGAGCACAGGGTCCTCAAGACTCCCACACTTGCTGGCGGGCACCAGGCTTATGCAGATGAATCTACCTGGTCCCTGCCCACACAGGACTGTCAGTCCAGCAAGTGAGGCAGAAAGGATGAGGGCTCCAGGCAGGGTAGAGGATGCCCGAGCAGGGGAATGAAGCCTGGAACTCTGTCCAACAATCCACCTTTTCCCCATCGAGTCAAGCGGGATTGACCCCAACTCTTACCTTTGGATCTCACAGTATCTTCAGACCCAGAACTGTCACCATCTAAGCAGAGGGATGATGAGGGGGAGGTGACAGAGCTGGACCATTTCACTTTCTTACAAGGGATCTCAGGACTGGAGTTGCTTTGTCTCCTTGAGCCTATTGAAAGGGAGACCAGACACAAACTGGGATTACAAAGCCTCTTCTAGGAACCCCTAAACCAGGAACTCTGAGGGCACATTCGACTACTCTCTTCCTTTGGACCCCCAGAGCCAAGTATTGGTTCTCTTGTCACCTAAATATCTAAGCAAACTTCCCTTCATTTTAGTTATTTGCTTTTCCTCCTTGGGTCTTGGCATCTCTTGTGTGTCTTCTATTGTTTTGTCATTCTGCTTTCTTCTAGGCAATTTCTTTGAATCTATCTTCCAATTTGCTAATTCTCCCTTCAGCTGTGTCTGGTCAACAGTTAAATCATCCAGCAAGTTTCTGGTCACCATGATGATGTTTGGTTCCTTTTCAAATTGTTTTGGTTCCTTTACAATTCTAACTAACTTCTGCTTCTTCACCATATTTTGAATTTCTTCTTTTATTTCTTTAACTATGTTAAGTGTGTTTCGGACATATTCTCATCTGTTAATTCTGAGGTCTCTGGTCATCATGGGTGTGATTTTATAGTTTGTTGTTTGTCCTGACATAAACCTTACTGGTGTCTTTTATTTTAAAGATTTTATTTATTCATTTGAAAGAGAGCAGGAGAGCAAGCAAGAGAGCACAAGCAGCAGAGGGAGAGGGAGAAGAAGATTCCCCACTGAACTGAGAGCCTGGTGTGGGGCTCGATCCTAGGACCTTGGAATCGTGACCTGAGCTGAAGGCAGATGTCCAGTCAAATGGGCTACCCAGGTGTCTTTCCTGGTATCTTTTGATTGACTGGGAGCTCCTGGTCCTAAGAGAATTCTCTAAGGCAGAGGCAGTGGGAGAGAATCTTAAGCAGGCTCCACACCCAGCACAGAGCCTCATCCGGGCTCAGTCTCATGATCCCAAGATCATGACCTGAGCCAAAATCAAGAGTCAGATCCTTAACTGACAGAGCCACCTAGGCGCTCCTCTAAGATCTGTCTTTTTTTTTTTTTTTTAAAGATTTTATTTATTTATTTAACAGACAGAGGTTACAAGTAAGCAGAGAGGCAGGCAGAGAGAGAGAGGAGAAAGCAGGCTCCCTGCTGAGCAGAGAGCCTGATGCGGGGCTCGATTCCAGGACCCCTGAGATCATGACCTGAGCCGAAGGCAGACGCTTTAATCCACTGAGCCACCCAGACGCCCCATGTCTTTTTTTTTTTTTAAGATTTTATTTATTTATTTGACACAGAGAGAGAGAGAGAGATCACAAGTAGGCAGAGAGGCAGGCAGAGAGAGAGGAAGGGAAGCAGGCTCCCTGTTGAGCAGAGAGCCCAACGTGGGGCTTGATCCCAGGACTCTGGGATCATGACCTGAGCTGAAGGCAGAGGCCTTAACCCACTGAGCCACCCAGGCACCCCTCTTCTTCTTCTTCTTTTTTTTTTTTTTTGAAAGAGAAAGCATGAGTACGAGTGGGAGGAGGGGCAGAGGGAGAGAGAATAGAATCTTAAGCAGGCTTCTCATGCAGTATGGAGCCTGACACAGGGCTCCATCTCAAGACTCTGTGATTGTGACCTGAGCCAAAATCAAGCGTCAGACACTTAACTGACTGAGCCACTCAGGCGCCCCCACTTTCCACAGAGATCTTTTCAAAATGCAAATCATATTGTATCTCTCACTTGGTAGAAACCCGCCACAGCTCCCGACTACATCAGTGATTACTAAGCTCCTTACCCAGGGTCTACAGAGCCCTGCCTATCTACCCCCAGTCAAGATGTCCGCCTTTATTTTTCCTACATGCATGGCTCCCCCCCACCACATGGCCTTTCCCTTTACCGTGCCCCAGTGTGTGGAACTTTCATGACTCCCTCAACTCAACCCCACTCTTCACTTAGCTAATTTTTATCACCCCTTGGTTTGGGCTCAAATGTGACCCAAAAGTGAGGCTTTTCCAGACACCCCCCCCCCAGAAACAAAATTCTTTTCAGTGGGTTCCATGATCCATCCATTTCCCTTCCATTATTATATGCTCTCCTGGTAGTTGCTTATTCAATGTCTGTTTGCCTTACTGACTTTCAAAAGCTCTGAGAAACCAGACACCTGGTACGTATTGTGTGTGTTACTACCTGTCTGGGACAGACAGCACCTAGGTACACAGAAGGCGGTCCAGGTGAATGAATAATGAACCGAGTCCTAGGTTGGCATTAGAGAAGGCCGTGGTTAAAACTCAGGCTCTGGGGGCACCACTGGTTAAGCATCTGACTCTTGGCTTCGGCTCAGGTCATGATCTCAGGGTTGTGAGATCGAGCCCCAAGTCGGGCTCTGTGCTCAGAACAGAGTCTGCTTGAGATTCTCTCTCCCTCTGCCCCTCTTGCTCATGCTTGTGCACTCTCTCTCTCTCTCTCTCTCTCTCACACTTTCTGAAATAAATAAATCTTAAAAAACAAAAAACCAGAAGCAAAACCAAACCCTCAGACTCTGAACTCAGGTGAAGGTAAATACTGTCAGCAACTGTCTGGAATGCAGACACGACACCGGAGATGAGAAGCCATCTTCAAAACTCAAGGCAATAAGCATGGGGGAAACCCTTCTGTTCAGAATGTCTGAACAGAAAGACGGGGAGAGCCTGGGTCCCTATGGCATCAGGGGACCCCATTCCTCCACTGGACTGGTCCCTGAAGACTTTTTTAATATGAAAAGTAAACCCATTCATTAAAAAAAACACACACAGAAAAAAACTCTTAAGGAAGTATTTTTCTGTTACTTGCAGCCAAATGCAATCTCAAATGATAAAATGATGCCGACTTCCTTCTGTGGCCTTCAGACAAGCTCGCTCGCTTTGATTTCTCAAGGCAGGATATGTTTGGGCTTGCCACTGGCCAGGACCTACTGCTGATATTTCACTCATTCAGTCCATCAATTTGTGAGATTTCTCAGCACCCAACTCTGCCAGGTCCAGAGAGGTAGGGCACTGAGAGGTAGGGGACGGACGGGGCAGGGTGGTGGCTCAGGAGGTGGCAGAAGTGGGCAACGATTTTGAAGGGAGAATGGCCAAGATTTGCTGGAGAGCTGAAGTCGCGGGATGGGAGAGAAAGAGGACTGAAGGATGGTGACTGCAGGGTCTGGTCTGGGAAACCGATTACACGGTTGCCAGGTATACCGTGATGCAAAGTCTACAGAAGGGACAGATGGGTGGGTGAGAGTCACATCAGGAGCTCAGCCCTGGGCATGTGTGGACACACAACAGGTGCAGCGGGCGAATACATACACATATGAATTTGGATTTCAGGGGAGGAGTTCAAACTGGAGACAGAAATGTGTGAGTTGTCAACTTTAACGGGGCCAATCAGATGCCAAGAAACTGAGTGTAGACTGAGCCTGAGTCAGCTCTGGGCCAGGCAGCTCTGGGATCAATGCAGCATCAGACAGGCTGCAAAGGTGACTGTCCTCCCTCCCTAAATGCACGCACACACGCATCATCCCTTGAAGGCCTGGTTCTTACCTCGGAAGGATGATGTACGCGGTCTGACAAAGGTCTGGGACCCTTCATGCTCTGCTAAGGACAAAGGTTTTCCACAGTAGGGGCAGAATTTGAATGAGGCTTCAATACTTTTGCCACAGTCTGGACAGAAGGTGAACATGCTAGAAAACAAGAAGTGGAGGGAGGGAACAGGAAGCTGAAGGCAAAAACCAAACGCACCACCAGTGAGTCGTCACCTGCGCTTCCTGTGGTTACCAGACTGGAAAAGGGAGGAAAGTTATCCTGTTGGAGCAGACTGTCTTAGGAAGTGGCCACTTTGGAAATGAATTCCTGGCCGCTGGATTCAGCCTCCAGCCTCCCGCCTCCAGCCTCCAGCCACTCCTCTCTCCCTTGTGGCCTGGGTGGGGGTGGTGGGGGTGGTGGATGGGGGGGTGGTGGTGGTGAAAAGCAGAAAAATGCAACATGATCATGCCTCTGAGTCAACGGACGTCATGTAGGAGCTCTGCTCCAGGAGTGGGAGCACGGAGGGTTTTCTGCCATCATCTGTGATGTTCATTTCTTGGAACCCACGACAGGGGTGGGAGAGAAGGTGAAAGCTGGCCAATCACCCACATGCTCCCCTACACTTCTCGGACACAAAACCCCCACCCCGAGCAGATTGGGGCCACGTGACTAGTTCTGGCCAATGGCATGTGAGTGGAAGTCACTTCCACGCTGAGGCTGTGAAAAGCTGGAGTTCCTTCTCCGTCCACCAGCCCGCAGCTTGGAGACCTCTGGGGGTGGCATGCTCCGGGGGGTATAGCTGCAGAATGGAGGAGGGTGGCCTGGTCCACATTGGAATCTCAGGATCAGCAAATAAACTTATGCCACATGAAGCCACCAGGGCTTTAGTGTTGGTTAGAGCTATGTAGTGGGTCTCATCCTGATGTACTTAGTGAGACACTGGATTTCATAGCACTGTCCTCCAGGCCTTGCCTGTCTCTGGAATATTCCCTAAAACTTGTCAAAATCAAGACCAAAATCACACATAGAGCCCACTACAAAGGAGGACAGGGCAGGAGTATTCATTTGCTTGGGCTACCCTCCCTAAACACCACTCCCTGGGTGGTTTCAAGGACAGGAATTAATTTTCTCAGAATTTTTGAGGCTAAAAGTCTAATATCAAGGTGTGAGAATGGGGTGCCTAGGGGGCTTGGTCTGTTACATGTCTGACTCTTAGTTTCCACTCAGGTCATGATCTCAGGTCCTAAGATTGAGTCCCACAGCCCTGCTGAGAACAGGGCCTGGCCTACGGAAAGCTTTTTATGGTAGTGGATGTTACTACTGTATCACGCCCTGTGTCCAACTTATATTTCAGTTGTTAATGTTTCCATTTTTCCCCTTCTCTGTCCATAAGTCCTGAGCCTCGCAGGCCTCCCCACTTCCTCTTGGTGCTGACTTATGGAATTCTAGTGCTTGCCCTTGAAAACCCTATGCCATCCAGACAGTGAACGAAAGAAATCTCAGCAAGAGGGGACAAGGGTTCCTCTTCCTGTTGGTCTGCAGAAAAGCAGAAACCATTTTTTTCCTGTAGGAAAGAGTTGCCCTTCCTTCATTTCACACAAACAAGTGGTATACGACACCAGACACCAAAGACTGTTACCAAGTATCCTTTAGCCTCCACGAAACCTGTAATTCTGACTGGTTGTGTCACTTGATAATTTGTTGTCCTCAATCATGACATTTAAAAGGACATCTCTACCTTCTCGAAGGTACAAATACTGGTGAGTATTTTTGTTAAGCTGGAGAAGTCACCTCCACTTCCCCTTTCTCCTTTTAGGCCACAACAAACCTGAAGCCTTGGTGTTGACATCAGAGCCACAAGATCAAGATTGCCTAGAGGGTGGCTACCCTAAGGAGCTGTTCCAGACTTTGTTTTTAGTGAGAAAATTGTATTTGGGTTAAGCCACCGAGATTTGGGGGCTGCTGCTACTGCAGCATAGTCTAGCCTCAACAGACTAGCATACTAGAACTTTACTAGGTTACTTATGAAATGAGAAATATGAAAATACGGGCATGCCTGGGTGGCTCAGTTGGTGAAGCAGCTGCCTTCGGCTCAGGTCATGATCAAGGGGTCCTGGGACTGAATCCTGGAACAGGCTCCCTGCTCAGTGGGGAGTCTGCTTCTCCTGCCCCCTCTGCCCCCACCCCTGCTAAAGCTCTCTCTAAAAAATATAAAAATTAAAAAAAATGAAAATCCATGGCATTTTTAAGTGGCTTTGCTTTACGTGGAATTTTCCCCCGTGCCAAGTGCCTTGGTTAAAGATGGCCTCTAGGGCGGGGCAAAAGTCTAACTCAGTGACCCTGCCATGCCCATGATAACCTTCCTCCTGGGAGTGAAGTCTGAGAGCAGCAACATGGAGGAGATGGAATAGTAGCAGGTGTTGATGGGGAAAAGGCCTTAAGGGGCATGTCCCTGAAGGGATGGTACCTTTAAGGGGTCACCGTCTGGCCCTCAGATTCACTGGGCTGGCAACTCCATCTTAACAGTATCCTGTAAGTGAATGAAAGTGGAGAGGTTGACTCAGGCCCACTTCACATAAAGTGGAAGATAATGGTTAGTTTTTATTGATCATTGGCAACATAGCCAGCATGTGCTAAGTTCATTCATTCATTCAGTAATCATTCACTTGAACTCCTGATATGTGCTGACCACTGGGATACAGCAGCAAAGGCAACAAACAGACTCCTGACTGGAGAAAGCTCACATTCTAGTGGCAGAAGGGGACATAAATAAACAAATGAGCAAGAGTTTAATAGGTCAGATGAATTTAGTGCTATAGAAAACGCTCAAGAAATATGGATGGAAGAAGGGAGTTTCCAAGTGAAGTCACCAGTTGAAGATCACATGGCTAGGACTTAAACCCAAGGCTCCAACACTCAGGGGTCTTTATCATTCATTCACCCATTTATTTTATTTATTCAACAATATTTACTGAACATCTCTGTGTTAAGAATTACGTCCATCGGGGCACCTGGGTAGCTCCGTGGGTTAAGCCTCTGCCTTCGGCTCAGGTCATGATCTCAGGGTTCTGGGATCAAGCCCTGCATGGGGCTCTCTGCTCAGCAGGGAGCCTGCTTCCCCCTCTCTCTGCCTGCCTCTCTGCCTACTTGTGATCATCTCTGTGTCAAATAAATAAAATCTTAAAAAAAAAAAAAAAGAATTGCTTCCGTCCTGGCATGTTCTCAGCCACAGCACAGCAGAAGAGCTAAAGGCTGGATTCCACCTCCCCGCAGGAGGGACAGGTGTCGAGATAACCGGGATTCGCCTAGGCCCCGCCCTCAAAAGAAACCAGGGATGACGTAGTGCCAAGAAGGGGCACCTGTCAAACTCCTCACTAGCTCCGCCCACCTCGGTCGTAGTCACGACCACCAAGAGTCAACAAGTGGCTTTCAGGGGTCGCAAGGGCAGGGCAGTTATCCCGGCCACCAGAAGTTTCTTTCATCCAGACCCCTGCCCCCGGGGACTCTGTCTTCCACAAAGGATGGTGCAGACGGCATAGGCACCACTACTGGACTGCGGTCAGTGGATCGGGAGACCTCCCCCTGCTCCGCCTCACCTTCCCCTCACCTCTGGACTCCGTGACCGGGATAGGGAGCCAGACAACTGCGGCCAAATTCTCCTACCCTTCCCAAAGAGTAGGACTTACCTTAGCCGTCCTACGCAAACTTCCGGATGGCCGAAAGCGCTGCGCGCGCATCCTCCACCCGGAGGGAGGTCAGCTCCCGCGCAGGCGCTGCTGACAACCAGATGGCCCCCGGGCTATGCCGGGGAGAGATTATTTCCTCATCGTTCACCCCCATTCCACCCTCTTTTGGAAGTTTCCTGGTCTATTGCGCATGTGCTAATCTGGAGCCAATGATAAGGAGGGATGAAGCATGAGGCATCTCTCCGCCTATCAGAGAAAGGCCATATTATCATTTTCCCGCCTCAACTCCGCCCCTTACGTCCAAGCGTCTTTTCAGGAACTGCCCTCTCAACGCGTTCCCAGGGCAATCCTCGGTCGCCTTCAGGCCCGAGTGCGCTGATTAGGTGGTCCTTCAACAGTGTAAAAACTGAACTACAATACCCACAGGCCACCTAGCCCCGATTTTGTTTCTATTCTATTTCCCAGAGTGCTCAGCGGAACCTCTAAGGCCAAGAAGCGGGGGAAGACTAGGGAAGGAGCTCGCACAGTGTTCTGGGAAACGGAGTCTTTGAGCCGGTGCGGAGTCTCCTCGGTGGAGTAGTTTGAGGAAATTCACGCGGCGGCGGAAGTGGTTATGAGACGCGAGTGAGAGGAGTTGGGTCGGCGTTTCCCTCCAGGCGGGAGTCGCATCTGTTAATCCGGCGGAGCAGTCTTTTAGGTGAGGAGACCCCTTGGGTGGTGTTGCTGAGTACTCCGGACGCTTGGGCGTTCAGTCCTTCCTGAAGGGTGACGGAACCATCACGGGCGATTTCGGCAAAGTCTTGGACGGTAAGGTGTCTAGGTAGGGTCTTGAAGGCTGTCGTTTCAGAGCCTGCTCTGGGTCGGGCTCTCGCTGACGGAGCCCTTGAGAGGAGCGGTTAAATTTTTTTTTTTTTTAAAGATTTTATTTATTTATTTGACAGAGAGAAATCACAAGTAGTCGGAGAGGCAGGCAGAGAGAGAGAGAGAGAGAGAGGGAAGCAGGCTCCCTGCTGAGCAGAGAGCCCGATGCGGGACTCGATCCTAGGACCCTGAGATCATGAGCTGAGCTGAAGGCAGCGGCTTAACCCACTGAGCCACCCAGGCGCCCTAAATTTTTATTTTACTCTTGATTGAGGAGTCTGAGGCCGAAGGAGGAGTTGAGTTGCCCAAAGTTGAAGCGGGGCAGATCTCGAGGGACGAATGAATGGGAGTTCTTCAGGAGGTCGCTCCGCTACACATTTGAGCGCGCCTCCTGCGTGCCAGGCGCCGCGCTGTTCTCGGATTTCCTCCTGGGATCTCTGCAACTGTGGCAAGGGCATCTCCTCGCTTTTAATCGGCTCCCTTGGAAGCGTCTCGGGAATCACAATTTTTCAGAGCTTAGAAAGTTAATAGGGTGCATATTTCATAGTTAGGTATACCCCAGAGGGATCTGGGACAATTTTGGAAATTGATTATTTCTGCTGGGAGACTTTGTCCCAGTTCCCTTATCCCCCCTGCAGCTCTGCCAGTGGGGAACGTGGAGGAAAAGGAGAGGGAGCTTGAACGAGACCTCCAGCTGCTGGGCCCTAGTTGGCTGTGACTGTGGTGAGTTGAGGGCCCCTCCATCCTAATTGGTCATCCCCAGAGCTTGCACAGCTGGCCTGCCTTTATTCTGGGCTCATTTTCCTCTGGTGGCCCCCAAGTGATTCTCTTGTTATACTGTCACTCCCCTGTGGATCCCTTCCAGGAATCCTTGCTGCTTATAAGATGAAATCCACATTTCTCAGCACGATCCTGTGTGATCTGAGTCCCACCCCCTTACAGCATCTTCTCTGCTTCCCTGTGTAACCAAAACTCCCTTCTAAACTTCCTTCTTGGCCTGGTGGTAAAATGTTCCACTGTACTTTCCAGATTCCCAGCCTCTGCTCTGGCTCCACCCTCTGTCAGAATACCCTGCCCGCTGTCAGGGTGTCTTCCACAGCCTTCAAGACACAGCTCAATCCCTGCACCTTCTCTGGGCATCAGCTTTCCCCAGCTCTGCTCTGCTCTCCCTTAGCACCCCCTGCTGTCTCCCTGCCACACAGGCCCACCTGGATGTGGTTGTCCCTGCCCCTGTCCGGCAGCCCCACCACACACGGTGCTCCTTGGGGACAGGTACTGATTGGGACTCACCTCTGGGCCCCCAGGGACCAGCACAGGCCTGGTACACGGGAATTCTTGATGTGTTGCTTGAATGATGAATGAAAACCTTCCTCTCCCTGGTAAATACCTGCTTATCCTTAACGGCCCAACTTGAATATCTCACCCAATTAGGAAGCTTTCCCTGACTCCAAGGCAATGTTCTCATACCCTTTTCCGGCCACAGCCCTGGATACTGCCCTCTGTCACAGCCCTGTCATCTCCTTATGCTCACTATCAGCATCCCTGAGTGTCCCCTCCAGGTCAGGTACCGGGTCTGACACCTCTATGCCTCCAGCCTTCTCAGAGGGTTCTGGCACACAAGAGAAATGACTGTTGAAGGAATGAATGCATGCTCTCACCTTGTCACCGTCCAGTATAAAACTCTTCGTGGCTCCCTAGTGCCCCATGGATCAAGGCCAGGGTCTTCCCACATCCTCCATCACCATTTCAGGGGTGCTGCTGTCCCTCAAGGTCGAGGAGTCCAGGAAAGGAACTACTTGGGACTCTCTAATCGGGCGCCTGCTGAGAAAATCTCTTTGGCTAACCCCTTCCAACAGGGTAGAGATACCAACAGTTTCAGCTACAAATAAAAGAACACTTGACTCAACCCAGTTTAAACAGCCAGCAGATTCTAGCGCACATAACTGGAAAGGCCAGCGCGGGTGCTGGCTTGATCCGCCAGCTCACCCGGTGTGATCAGGACCCAGTTTATTGTTGCCATCTCTGAACCCCACTTTCTGTCGTCTCCGGCCTTGTCCCAAAACAGCTGCCCGGACTGCATGCCTCCACGTGCCTCCTATGAGTAGGCTTTGTTCCAGGCGCTGTATCTACACACTAGGGAACTGGCTGATGTGGTCCCTGCCATCCTGTAGCTCACATGTTATGGGGGGGTGTGGTGAGAGCGGGTCTGTTTGCGAGGGCTGCTGTAACAAACTGCCTTCAACAACAGAAATTTATTGTCTTAGTTCTGGACGCTAGAAGTCTAAGTCACGGTGTCAGCAGGGCTCCTTTGTTTTGGAGGCTGTGGGGGAGAATCCCTTCCATGCCTCTTGCAGCTTCTAGAGGGGCCTGTGTTCCCTTGACTCGAGGTCCCATCCCTCTGACCTCTGCATCCGTCATCACCTTGCCTTCTCCCTCCTTTGACTCCTGCCCCTCATAAGGATATTAGTCCTGACACTTAGGGCCCACATTGGTCATCTGGAAGAACCTCCCCTTCTTAGGACCCTTTACAGGTGTGTCCTTTTTGCCATACAAAGTAATAGCCGTGAGTTCTGGGGATTAGAACATGGATGTCTTTAGGGGATCATTATGTCTAATGACATAATGTCATTATGTAAAAGGGTAAAAGGGTATCTCAAACTTAACTTGTACCAAACCAAACTCAGACTCTGCCCTGAAACCTGCTTCTCTCACATCTCCAGAAGCTACAACTCTGTCCTTCCAGCTGCTCAGGCTAAAATCTTAGCGATGTCTGGGTCCCTCTCTTTCACTTGCTATATTTGATCTCTTGGGAAGTGTCAGCACCGTCATCAAAATGCTACATCTTACCCTCCCCCATTCCTGCCTCATTTCTCACCTGGATCATGAAATTTGTCCTTTTGCTTGTCTCGCTGCCTCTGCCCTTCCACCTTTGAACATTTTCCAGGAGGAGGAACCTGTTGAGAATATGCTTCATTAATATGCTTAATTTTTGAGAAATCTTTCTGTTGTATTTTTTAAATTTAATTTAATTTTTAAATTTATTTTATTTATTTTTATTTTTATTTTTATTTTTTTAAGTAGGCTTTACACCCAGCATGGAGCCCAACATGGGGCCTGGACTCATGACCCTGAAAGCAAGACCTGAATTGAGATCAAGAGTTAGATGCTCAACCGACTGAGCCACCAATGTGTCCCGAAACCTGTGTTGTAAAATAAAGCACAAATGCAGAAATGCACGTCAAATGAATGACTTAGTGAAGGGAAACACCAACCGGGTTAAGAGTGAGATCTTGGCCATCCTGGAGGCCCTCAGTGGGCTATATCCCAGCCCTCTTGTGTCCCCATAAATAACCTGACTTTTGTAGTCATCATTTCCTTTAGAGAAGTTGGTGTGGGGGGGAGGTGGGGAGAGGCAGAGGGAGAAAGAGAATCTCAAGCAGACCCCATGCCCAGCACGAAGCCCAATGCTGGACTCCATCCCACCACCCTGAGATCATGACCTGAGTTCAAATCAAGACCAGACACCCAACCCACTGAGCCACCGAGGTGCTCCTTCCTTCTGGTTTTTTGAACAATGTTTTATCACCCAAATGCATGTCCCTTTTGCCCCATCTCTTTTTTTAATGCTTTTTTTGGGGGGGGGTTCTTAACATACAGGTTCCTCCTCTGTCCTGTTCTTAGTAGTTTGTCCATTGGAGAACCAGGGCTGTTTGGTCTGTAGAATTTCTCCCAGTCTGGTTTTTTATTTTTTATTTTTTATTTTTTTTGCTGGTTACATACTTTTGCTGCCATTCAGCACGCTCTCAGTTGGTGGGTGGATTCAGAGGCTTGATCAGTCTCAGCTAATCCTTTTGGCAGAACTTGGGGAGGCCCACAATGTCTGGTTCTCTCTTTCTATGATCCTGGCAGACACCCTTATGCTCTCATCTCTGCATTCCTCACGGCTTGTGAGATGGTGGTGCTCTAATTCCCTCGTTCCTTTTCATTAGTTGGAATACTCTTATAAAAAGATAGCTCCCTGGCGGCGCCTGGGTGGCTGAGTTGGTTAGGCGTCTGACTCTTGGTTTCAGCTCAGGTCATGATCTCAGGGTTGTGAGATCATGCCCTGCATTGGACTCTGCCCTAGCGTGGAGTCTGCTTGAGATTCTCTCTCTCCCTATCCTTTGGCCCCTCCCCCACTGCGTACACACACACTCTCTCTCTCTCTTAAAAAAAAAAGATACCCCCTTTCATCTTCTATTTGGTAACCCACTGGTATAGTTCGTATAGCAGAGGTGGGATAAATGCTTGATTCTTTCCTCTTATTTACCAATTTTCAATATAAGATCAGTTCCTTACTATCATCCTCTGAAGATGAGCATTTTTTTTAACATACTCATGTGTGTGTGTTGACTGTTAATTCTTAAGAGTTTTACAAAGCATTTTCCACAAATATCAGTAGGACTCACCCAGATTAAATCCCATAAGGACTAGACTTCTCTGCTGGGTGCCTGGCATGAGGCAGGCTTGGAGCAGGTGTGCAGTGGTCCCTGGCTGATGGGTGCTGCTGTGCAGACAGGCCTCGGCTCGCTGCATCCCCATAGCAGCTGTATTTTAGAGATGAGGAAACCAGGCCTTAGAGATATGGAGTAACAAGATCCCACGGTTCATAAATAGCAGAACCAGAATTGGATCTGGGGGTCTGACAGACTACAGAGTCATGCCTCTAACTGGTTGGCGTCCTAGGGTCACGCCGATGGGGCTCTTGTTCCTTTGCCCCCACTTAGAGAATGTGTGACTTTGGGCAGGTGAATCTGATTCTCTGGGTCTCAGTCTTTTGTAAATGGGATAATCCAGCCTTCAAGGAGGTGGTGAATGAGGACTCCTGGATGAGACATGTGATGGGGATGGAGAGGCATGGAACTGTCCTTTGGTTCCTTTGCTTGGGTCCTTCCTACGTGGTAGGAGGACTCGGTCGCTTCTTGGAGTAGCCCTGTGCCATGGGGCTCATTAGTCCCATTTTACTAATGAGGTAGGAATCAGGGTTCAGAAGGGGCATATGACTTACTTGCCAGTGGTCATCCACAGGGGAAGGTAGTGGGGCCAAGTGCCAAGCCCAGCTAGAGACTCAGGTTCCATTCTCAGGTCAAACATCCCTGTAGGGGCACCTGGGTGGTGTAGTCGGTTAAGCTTCCGACTCTTGGTTTCGGCTCAGCTCATGATCTCAGGGTCATGGGACTGAGCAAGGGGACAGAGTTGGGATGCCTGGGTGGCTCGGTCGGTTAAGCCGCTGCCTTCGGCTCAGGTCGTGATCCCTGGGTCCTGGAATCCTGTCCCGCATCGGGCTCCTTGCTCAGTGGGGAGCCCGTTTCTCTCTCTGCCTCTGCCTGCCATTCTGTCTGCTTGTGCTCTCTGACAAATGCCTGGGTGGCTCAGTTGATTAGGCAGCTGCCTTCGGCTCAGGTCATGATCCCGGGGTCCTGGGATCGAGTCCCACATCGGGCTCCTTGCTCGGCAGGGAGCCTGCTTCTCCCTCTGCCTCTGCCTGCCTCTTTGCCTGCCTGTGCTCGCTCACTCTCTCTCCCTCTGTCTCTGACAAATTAAAAAAAAAAAAATCTTAAATGAATAAAATCTTAAAAAAAATAAAGGGAACAGTTTCCAGTTCTGCAAGACTAAGTAAGTTCTGATGATGGCCTCATAATGTGAGCGTTTAATGCCACTGGACGAAGTGGCACTTTGCTGTTGTGGGGTTTTTTTTTGTTTTTGTTTTTGTTTTGTTTGTTGTTGTTGTTTTTTACCAATTAAAAAAGGAAAAAACCACCACTGAGATGTTAGACAAATCTGCATTCAGACTTTGAATATGGTCTAGGTAGTCAGTGATTAAGGAGTTCTTTTGTAAATATTTAAGTATTCACAGGGGAAATCAGATCCTGCCTGGGATTCATTTTCAAATATTTTGCTCCCCCTCCCCCCAAAACCTTTAATGAACAAAATAGACCAATCTTATCAGGGGTTGAAGTTGGGTTATAGGTACATGGAGGTCTATCACCTGCAAATCTCTACTTCTGTATTTGTTTGAAAATTTCCATAAGAACTTAAAATCTTGAATGAACACTCAAAGCAAGAGCCCCAGAATGAACACTCAAAAGCAAAAGTAGATTTAAGCAACAGGCAGCTTTAAGTGGATTTAAGTCCTGCCTGTGTGACCTTGAGGGGATCTCACGTCCCCTCTCTAAGACTCCATATCTCACCTATAAAATATGGGGACGCCCCAGTCCCTTAAGTCTCAGGCTTTTCAGAAGATGATTTTTGTTAAAGGCCTGGTATGTTGACAGCGGGGTGCATGGAGTGAGCCACTGGGTCCCTCCCTGACTCCAGTCCCAGTGTCACTGATGGCGTGTCACATTTCAGGAATTTGCACCTCTTGGGGATGCAGCCATGGACTTCACCTTGGACTGGGAGCACCTAGGGCTGGACCAGGGGGACCTGTTCTGGGACACAGCGCTGGACAACTACCAGAACATTTTCCTTCTAAGTGAGTATCCCCTCCAGCTCTGGGGGCCCAGTCACTGCCCTACCCAGTGGCTCCTGTCCCCCAGGATAAACTCCCAGCTCCTGAGCACCAAAGAACAAGCATGATGTGGCCCAACATTGCTCAGCCGGGTGGTTCTGGCCACAACCCCCACTCCGGGGACATTGGCAATGCCCTTGCTGATTGTCGGCCCTTGGGAATGGTGGGTGGGCCCAGGCTCACTGCCACACGTCCTGGAATGCAAGGACAGTCCCGACAGCCGAGGATTATCCAACCCCAAATGTCAGGAGGTTGAGAGACCCTGACTGGCCTCCATCTGCCCCTCTGGCCTCGTCAGCACTTTCCTCTTTGTCCTTGTTGAGCTGACACACAGGGTCCTTGCATCTGCCTTCCCCTCTGCTAGACTCATCCCCTTGCTGCCCCCAGGATGGCCTGTGAGGAAGTCCTTCTCTGTCTTCTGCTCTGCTCGCCCACCCCCCCTGCACTTGCTAACTGCTCCCCTGATGCTTTGTTTCCCGCAGCTGGGACGGGTGTTCCCCGAGGGCGGGAGGACTCAAAATGTAGTTATAATCCTAGCCACGACATGGGACAGAGAAAGGACCCAGCACAGGCGGCCCAGGGGAAACCAGAGCCAGCTCCCAGAGCCCTCTTTCTGTGGACTCCCACAGGATGCTTACCGAGGTGACAGCACCTGTGAAATGTCTACCAGGAAACGCGTGTTAAGGAGACCCAGCTCCCATAGTCTTTATTTGGGGGCTGGTCACAGACACGCCCTCTGCCTGGAACATGACGGGATTCTAGATTCCCAGCAGGAGAGCAGGAGTTCAGCATGACCATGGAGGCACAGCTCATCTTGGTTCGGGAGATCGGGCACCCTCCTCCAGTCCAGGTTCCCAGACACCAGCCACGGGCCAGCCTTGCAGATTTTCTCTCAGCTCCGCTCGATGTGTGTGACACAAGCAGCTTGGCTCAGACCTCCGCGTCTTCTGTTTTTAAAGTAGGGCCCCCGGTAAAGGCATGTTTCCCTTGACTTCCCCATGTGCTTGTGTGCATGTCTGAGTGCCGTACTAGCTTCCTCTGGTTGCTCCTGCCACGGACACCACAGTGAGACAGTTCTTACAGTTCTGGAGGTTGGAAGTACAAAACGGGTCTGACGGGACGAAGACCAGGGTGTTGTCAGGGCTCGATCCTCTGGGAGGCTCCAGGGAAGGGTGTTTCTTTGCCCCTTTTCAGCTTCTAGAGGCACCTGCATTGCTTGGCTCATGGCCCTTTCATTTCAAACCAGGAGGGGCTTTTCCTCCACTGTAGTATGGTCCCCCTTGGTATTACGACTCTGCTCCCTTCCTTGAACAGTCTGCAGAGAGCAGAGCACGGGGCCGACTGATCCATGGGAACCCGGCATGTTCCATCCTGGCCCGGCCCACGGAGGCCTCGGGTGATGTGCACTCCCTGGTGAATGTGGGAGCCACGGATGGCGGTGTAAGTACAAGCCTCTCTCTACCTGGCAGACCGCTCATTCCTCAAGAGCTGCGGCAGGTCCTTTGTATCCCCAGCCTCGGCTGTCACAGCTCTGATCGCCCTGGATTGTGACTGGTCCCTCCTCCACCGGACTGGGAACCCAGCAGGGGAGGTATCCCTGGAGTCACTCAGTGCTATGTCTGGCCCTCAGGAGCAGTATGCTGAATAAAGCACTGGCTGGGCAAGACAGCCAGAAGGTTCCCACTTTGTAGCCGGCTGGCCCTCCATGTCCTGGTGGATGACAGTGCTCTTCTCTGCCTGCAGACCCCTCCAAACCCAAACTGACCTCCCAGCAAGATGGCGCCGAAGAGCAGAAGGTGCTGGAGAGAGAAAGTGCAGAATCAGCGGGCCCCAGTGAGTGGGCAGGGACGGGAGGGCAGTGGGCCTGTGGGACTTGACCCTTTGTGTGCCACCCACCTTTGGAACTTCCAGCAGACCCAGAACATTTACCCAGACATCTTGACCCTGGGCTGATGAGTGTCGCTTTGCTGTGTGCTGGCTTCTGTCCGCTTGTCCTGATGGGTTGGGACCCTCCCTCTGCAGACCTGTCTTGTCTCCGTCTCCATCATTCTTCAGCATGTGGCTGGTCTGGTGGCTTTCTTTTGTTCCTTCTTTGGTCCTTTCAGGCCCTGAGTTAGTCTGTCCACCTTTCTGCCGTGTGCCCCTTGACCCCTGCAAACCCCGAGTCTGTTTCACCCCTCTTTGTATAGGTCTGCCCCACAGGGCATGGTGGGTGGCTGCATCTGGGAATAAGCAAGCCCAGCTCTAGATGCAGCCCCAAACATTTGTTTGGGTCTCCCCTAGGCCACAGCTTCTTTGGAGGGGGGCAGGTTAGGCATTGAGGCTGTTAGCCTCGTTGAGATGTCCCCAGTGGGAAAAGGCAGAGGCAGGGGCCTTGTCTGGGGCACAGAAGGCTTTTCTCGTGGTCACATCATTCATATAAGAAGGGCCCCTGAATCAGAGACCACAGGGTAGTGGCCGCATGGCTCAATCTGGGCCTCCACCACCCAGTCAGGATGCAGCTCTGATCTTGGCTCACTACTCATGAGCTTGTGAGCTCAGACCCTCTGTAGCCTCCTTTTGAGTGCACCAGTGTTTGTACATAGGTGACTGGCCCAGGCACAGAATCCCAGTACCTTAACAATATACGCTGTTTCCAAGCATGTGTAGCCGTGACTTTGCCAACCACATCTGTCCTCCAGCAGTAATAACTGTACTGCATTATTATCATCTGTATCTCCTACCCCTTCTCGAGGAAGCAGGCCATAGCCGATGGGGGTGGTGGCAGAGACTATCTGCTGAGAGACTCCTGTTCCCAGGGGAGACCTCGTGGCTGCCCAGTTCCCCACTTAACTGTCCTGGAAGTGGGCTCTTTATTTCCTGCGATGCCAGTTCTAGCCAGGTCACCACTTTGACCCCTTCTCCTTCATTGCCTTGAGGACAGGCTTACCGGGGAGCCATCACTCGTTCTCCCTCTTGTCTGTGTTTTCACCCTGCAGCTCCTGACATTTTTTACCCCAGGGAATGGGAGACATTTGCATTTTACCTCTCTTTCAGACCCGGCTGAGGTCAAGAACTGTCTTCTGAGCCAAGACTTCTTGGAAGAAGGACTCTCCCAGGAGATCGTGGAGACGTTTTCCAAGGATGGCCTCTGGAACTCCATTTGTGGGAAAGCCTGTGTAGGCGAGAGTTGGTTAGATAGTTTCCTAGGAGATCCAGAAAGTTTTCTGAGGTCTGACTTTGTTACCAACAAGGAAAGTCCCATAGAAGGCAGGAGTCATGATCTCAAGGGAGACCTCGGTCCTGAGTCCCTCCTTTCCACAGGAGAGGATTCTGTGATACACAATCTTCCTGAAAAGAGCCCGGCACCAGCTACATCTCTGGAACATGGGAATGACTTTGGCTGTGACTTAGACCAGAGCCGACAGGAGACTGTCCAGGAAGAGGAGAAACTGTATAAATGTAGTGAATGTGGGAAGAGCTTTGGCCAGAGTTACCACCTTATCCAGCACTGGATTATTCATACTAGAGAGAAACCCACTGTGCATCAAGAGTATGAGGAAGGTTTCAGCCAGAGTTCTTGCCTCTTTGTGCCTCTGATGACTCATACAGGCTACAAATCCCACATGTCTACCAAGTACGGGAAGACTTCCAGTCAGAATATACACCACCTGTGGCATCAGAAAAATCACACTGGAGAAAAACCACCTAAGAATGAAGATGGTGACCAGCCGTTGGATCTCAGCTTACAGCCTGCTGAGCATCAGAAAACCCACACAGGGAGTCAGTCCTACAGATGCAGTGAGTGTGGCAAGAGTTTCAGCCGAACCTTTCACCTTACGCAGCATCAGAAGATCCACACCCGGAAACGCTATGAATGTGCCAAATGCAAGGCAACCTTCAACTTCTGTAAATATCTCCTCCGACACCAGAAAATCCATACTGCAAACACTCCCTCTGAGTGTCAGGAGTGTGGGAAGGTCTTTAGGCGGAGCTTGCTGCTCGCCAAACACCAGTCTGTTCACACTGGAGAAAAGCCTTACAAGTGTGATCAGTGTGGGAAACCCTTCAGGAATATCTCAACCCTAAAGATCCACCAGAGGGTTCACAGTGGAGAGAAGCCTTACAAATGCAATGAGTGTGGGAAAGCCTTCTACCGGAACACTCACCTTAATGAACATCAGAGGATTCACACTGGTTACCGGCCTTACAAATGTCACAAATGCATCAAGAGTTTCAGCCGGCCCTCCCACCTGATTCGACATCAGTCCATCCATGCCACAGAAAAGCCCTACAGCTGTGCTAAATGCAAGGAAACTTTCAGCCACAATGAACACCTTGTCCAACATCAGAAAATGCACAGTGTGGAGACCCCTTATGAATGTCAGGAGTGTGGTGAGCACTTCATCTGCAGCTCCACCCTAAATTGCCACCAGACTGTTCACACCAGAGAAAAACAAGAACTTGGGGAGAGCGGGAGGATCTTGAATCAGGACTCAGAGCAGAGGGAGCAAACAAGGATAGGCGAGAAGCACTTTAAATGTAACAAATGTGAGAAAACCTTTAGCCGCAGCAAATACCTGACTCAACACAAGAGGGTTCACACCAGGGTGAAGCCCTTTGAGTGTAACCAGTGTGGAAAAGCCTTTGGCCAAAGTACACAGCTCATTCGCCACCAGAGCATCCACTCTGGGGCAAGGCAGTATGAATGTGGGAACTGTGGGAAGGCCTTCATCCACAGCACTTCCCTCACCAAACATCAGTCTGTCCATAAGAGTGAGCACCCCTTTAAATGTAATGAATGTGGAAAGACCTTCAGTGAGAGCGCACATCTTTCAGAACATTGGTTAATCCACACTACAGAGAAACTCTTCCAGTTTAACAAGTGCGACAAAGCCTTTGCCCACAGTAACTACCTTACTGAGGATCAGAGAGGTCATGCTAGAAAGAAGTCCTTTGAGTGTAACAAATGTGGAAAATCAATCCATCAGAGCTCATGCCTTTCTAAGCATCAGAGAGATCACACAGGTGAGAAACCCCATAAATGCCCAGACTGTGGGAAAACCTTCAGCCTGGGTGCTCAACTCACTCAACATCAGAGAGTTCACACCGGAGAAAAGCCTTATGTTTGTCAGGAATGCGGGAAAGCCTTTAGCCAGAGCTCATGCCTTTCTGTTCACCAGCGAGTTCACACCGGAGAAAAGCCTTATGTTTGTCAGGAATGCGGGAAAGCCTTCAGGCAGCGCTCGTGCCTTTCTGTTCACCAGAGAATTCACACTGGAGAAAAGCCTTATGTTTGTCAGGAATGTGGGAAAGCCTTCAGCCAGAGCTCATGCCTTTCTGTTCACCAGAGAATTCACACTGGGGAGAAGCCTTATGTGTGTGCTGAATGTGGGAAAGCCTTTGCTCAGAAAGCAAATCTGATGCAGCATGAGAGAATTCACACTGGGGAGAAGCCTTATGCCTGTAGGATATGTGGGAAAGCCTTTGGCCTCAGTGCCCATCTCAGTCAGCACCAGAGGGTTCACACCCAAGAGAAACTAGCAGTGTCAACCTTGTCAGCCCTTTGCTGCAGGTCTCAGCAGACATTAGCAAGTTCACACTTACAGGTAACAAGGAGTTTAGAAAGTAACAAGTAGCAATACTTCCTACTACTGGGTGGCAGCAAAGCCCCAGACATCTGAACACAGTTCACCTGAGTCCTAAAGTTGAAATCACATTGTAAGCTCCCTGCCCCCAAATAAATACATCTCTTTACCTTTAAAGAGTGATTAGAAAATTTGTACACAAGTTTCATGAAAACACAGTAGTTGAGAACATGGGAATTCAGAGGTAGAGACAGTTGGCTGATTGAAATCTCAGCTCTGACACCTGCTACCTGAGTGATCCTGGGAGAGTCATGGGACCTCCTAGGGCCTCAGCATCCTCATCTGTAAAATGGGCACAAGACCTACCTCAGAGGGCTGTTGTGAGGATAAATAAATAGATGTAAATAAGCACTTTGAACTGAGTAGCCACCAAATGTGAGCTACAAGTACTTATGAGATACAATGAAAAAAATATATATATAGCAATCCTCTATTTACTGCAATTAATGTTCTTGCTAATACTATGTGGTGGCTTTTATTTTTTTTTAAAGATATTTATTTATTTACTTGTGAGAGAGCATGAGCAGGGAGCCCAACCTGAAATTCGATTCTAGGACCCCGAGATCATGACCTGAGCCAAAGGTAGATGCCCAAATAACTGAGCCACCCAGTTGTGCCTCATTTTTTTTAAAAGACTTTACTTTTAAGTAGTATCTATACCCAATGTGGGGCTCAAACTCACCACCCTGAGACAAAGAGCCATATTCTCTTCTGATTGAGCCAGTTAGGTGCCCTTGTGTCACTCGTTTTTTTTTTTTTTTTTTAAGATAGTTTTTTTTTTTTTAAAGATTTTATTTATTTTAGAGAGACTGAGTGGGAGGGCGAGGAAGAGAGAATCTGAAGCAGACTCCACACTGACTATAGAGCCTGATGCAGGGCTTGATCCCACAACCCCAAGATCACAATCTGAGCCAAAACTGATGGTCAACTAGTTGTGCCATCCAGGTGCCCCATATAGCTTTCATTTTAAAAAGTTTTCTCCAACATGGCCCTGGCTAAATTTAGTTCCCAAAACCCAGCACCTTGCTCTTTTCTTTAAAAAAAAGTCTAGGCTTTTCCTTCCCTTTGCTCTGTCGTACTTTCTTAACTAAACCACAGAAGCTAAGAAGAGCATGTAAACTAACACCAAATAGCTAGAACTTTCCACTATTCTAACCTCCCAAACCTCCCACTCAGAAGGACACCCTCCCACATATACATGTCACCTCTTCCCATAATTCCCTTCCCTCATTTAAAGTTGGTTATACAGTATGAGACCCAGTTTGCTGTGGGAGTTAGTGGTACTGGAAGCAGTAGGATTCATTTGGGAAAGCTGCATTGTATATTGCCACATGGTTCACAGAAGATGTGCTTGATGGTAGAAATTGTGGTATATGGAAATGACAGCTAGAATGTTCCTCATGTACCATTTGTTCAAGCCAGGTGCTTTGTCAGGCTCCAGGGTAGGGAATACCAATGTGGTAAGCCCTGCTCTGGCCTTGAAACTTCTGGAATCAAAGGGAAGTGGATGGCCCCATTTCCACAGAGAGGTACCATTCATTTACAAGTGACATCTTAAAATGCCACATTGCCTCATGTCACAGCAAGTTCTGGGACCATGGAGGAGTGCTAGAGAGCCCAGAGAGGACACCATTCTTCCTGTTGGAACTTCAGGTCAGCTGCTTGCCAGGCCTGTTCTACAGCTGAAACACGTGAAACCACACAGCTCCCTCTTGATGACACCTTCTCAGCTCTGGGTTTTTGTGTCCCACCCTCTGAGTGACCAGTGACAGGTTTCCTGAAGCACAAACAGAATCTAATGAAGACACTGACACTTTGGGTATCTTTCATGTTTTTGACGCTAAAAAGCTTAGGAGTATGTGCTCTTGAGCTTTTTAAACCTTGCACCTTGCAATGTTCTGGTTGATTGTTATTGTTGAAACTGAGAACGGACTGGCTGACCACTGGGCCCACACCACAGTGGGGAACATACTAATTTTCAAATGGCCAGAACAGCGAGCTCGCTGCATGTGGTCCCCACCCTCCGATCACTGTGTAGTCTCTGCAGTGGGCCTGTTCTCTACCAAAGGGGCAGCACAGAGGCAGGAACTTGAACTGATGAGTATGTTCAATGAGAGTTTTGACACTAGAGAGAGAGGGCAGAGGTCCTGTGGAAAATTGGCAGTCATGCTTGGGGGCAGACTCTGTAACTACTGACCTGTATTGCTGTGGGCCAGTGTGGAAGTGCCCTTCATGTGTGTGTGTTGGTTCTCTGATTAAAGTTTTGTCTAAAAGTGTTGGTTTCTTCTTTCAGCCTGGTGCCATGTACCTTACCAGATGCTGGGCACACAAGGGCCCCCATGCCAGCCAAGTGCTTATGTACTGGAGGAGAAAGGCTTCTAAGGGTGAAAACTGCCCCTTGAGAGGGGATGGTTATGTCTGTTTCTCCAAGTGTGGGTGGGGCATGGCCACCAGGGAGCCACACAATTTCCGCTGGTCCTCAGATACATTATCAGACCACACTTCCTTCTAGTGCGATCCTGACTGAGGAGGAAACATGGACTACGAGTCGTTCACTCCTCTCTATTTACAAAGTTACAAATAGGCCTCAGGCTCAGGCAACCACTGCAGCTACAAATTAATTTTTTCCCCTCAGCATTTTAGTTCCTTTCTCCCCCTTTTTCCTTTACTAACAAGAGATACTAGTTTCCCACTCATGGCAATATAGAAAGTCGTCCTTAAAAATAAACCGGTTTAGGGGCGCCTGGGTGGCGTGGGTAAGGGCCTGACTCTTGATTTTGGCTCAAGTCACGATCTCAGGGTTCTGAGATCAAGCCCGTGTCAAGCTCCATGCTCACAGCCATGACTCATTACAGCAAAATCATGCAGAGCAAAATCAGCAAAGGGATAAGGCCCATGGGGTGAAGTCCAGGGGAGACCAGTGCCAGCTTCCAGAATCCTCTCCCCATGGAGCCACACAAGTCACATTAATTCCGCCAGCAGAGAGGTGCGACAATGCGTGTGGAATGTTCTCTACCAGGGATGCTCAGTAGAGACCCAGTCATTGCCAGAGTTTGTACCGGGGGCTGGTCCTCTAGATGCCCTTGGCCTGGGATGCACCAAAATTAGAGACTCCCAGAAGGAAAGCAGATGTTCAGCAGCAACCAAAATTAAAAAGTCACCTATTGTGTGATTCCACTTATATGAAACTTCCAGAATAGGTAAATCCATAGAGACAGAAAGCAGATAAGTGGCTGCCAGGGGCAGGGTTGTGGAGAATGGGGAATAAATGCTTAATAGGAAGGGGGTCTCCTTTTGGGGTGATGTAAATGTCTCAGATCTAGATAGTGGGGATGGTTGCATAACAGCATGGGCTGTGTGCCCCACAGAGCAAAGGTGACCCAAAAAACTCAGTATAAAAATAATAACAAGGCCAAACACCCAGGCGTGACCCCTGCACTCTTAAGGACACAAAAATAAGTGTAAGTTTGTTGTTAGGGGTCCATGGCACTCATAACCCAGGGTTATGTGACACTTCTGTGACAGGCTGCTTGTGAAGAGTGTGGGCCAGGGCCTGGCCCCCATATGTGGCCCAAGATGGGTCAGGCCTGCTCAGGGAGCTGGGCGCCCTTCATGTTTCTGTGAGATGCCTCCCCCCGCCAATGTGCCAGTGAACTCTCCCATGGTTTTGTCAGAAGAAACCATTAATATTCTCCTGGTCCTGAGACTTGTTACACAGCAGAGACTAAAATCTGCCTGCTGTGGGGAGGTTGGGTGGCTCAGTTGGGTAAGCATTTGACTCTTGATTTCAGGTTAGGTTAGGATCTCAGGGTTGTGGGATCAAGCCCAGCGTTTGGCCCTGTGCTAGGTGTGGAACCTACTTGGAATTCTCTTTCTCCCTTTCTTCCCTCGGCCCCTCCCCCTGCTCATGTTCTCCCTCTCCCTCAAAATAAAAAAATGAAATGAAATAAAATAAAATAACATTTACATGCTGTGAACTCTAGGATGAAATGGACTTATTTCTGGGTTTCAGTTTTAGTCTCCTTTTCTACCTACAAGCTGTGGGACCACTAGTGAGTCACTTGGCTCCTCTGGGCCTTAGTTTCTGCATCTGTGGAGTGGGTGATCCTATAGCCTTCCCCCATAGTGTTGATGTGCAGTCTTTACACTTCTCTGAAGCTGAGCGTTATATTCAGAAGACACTGGACTTGGGCTGGACTCTGAAAGTGTGAGCCAGGATGTAAGAGCTCTGACTCAAGCAAACCCTTTGTTGGGGTCCATTTGAGGCAAGTGGTTCAAGTGGCCTTTTATTGGCACTAACTGTCTTCCTATGCTGTGTGCCCCACGGTGGCTGGGGCTTCTGTCTCATTCTCCTCTCTGTCTCCTGTGCCCAGAACCCCTGGTACACACCAGGGCCCAACACCCACTGGTCACTGACTGCTCTGTCTTCTTGAGCCCTGGGTGTAGGATGTACCCTGCTCACTGCTCCTCTGACTGGGCTGGGTAAACCCAACATTTGAGGGCCTTTCAGGCAAGACACACCTGAGCTCTGGACATCCACACAGCCCACCAAGCTGCCCCTTCCTCCTCAGAGGTCCCCTTTTATGGAAGGGTAGAGCCCTGAGCCCACAGAGCTGAGGGAAGGAAAGAAGGAAGACCGGCCTGGCCTGCAGTCCCAGGAATACTTGGTGCCAGACCCCCTTCCTCCATTCCATGCATGCTGGACTCTGCTGGGCTCCAGCGTTCTCAAGGCTGTTGGCAGCTTCCAGGCTCTGCCTGGTGTCGGTGAGTCCCTGGCCATGAGCCACCTTGGGTCTGAAGGGGTAGGTGCAGGAGTTTATCATGGGACTGGGAGTCAGCCAATCTGCTCTTTATTTCCTGCCTGTGCAACTTCAGGTAGCATCTCCTCTCCATGCCTCAGTTTTCTGCATCTAAATAATGGGTATAATATATGTGCTGCTGAAGTGAGCACTATAATGGGTACAGGGTAACATGAGGATATCACCAAGCACACAGGTTGTAAGTGCTCCTTAAATGTGTAGTTTCCATGTAGTTTCACAACATCCCTCTAAGGTAAATTTTGCTCAGCCTGTTTTGAAACAGAAATGAGACCTCAAAGAGTTTGGCTGACTTGTCCAAGGTCTGCCAGGAAACAGCAAAACCATCCACACCCAGCCTTGAAATTCCATGATCTTACCTGCTTTATTTGTATTTCTTTCTTTTTTAGAGAAGAGTGTGGGTGGCAGGGGTGGGGGAGAGGAGAGAAAGAATTTCAAGCAAATTCCACATTCAGTGCTGAGCTGGATGGATGCAGGGCTTGATTTCATGGCCTTGAGATCATGACCTGAGCTGAAATCAAGATCGGATCCTTAATTGAGCCACCACTACTTCTTCAGGGACAGTCAAGTATAACAAAGAAGGAATTTAAACCCAGTGGATTTTTGACAAGGGTGCCACAATTCAAGGGAAAAGAACAATCTTCAACAAACACTCCAGGGACAACTGGATAACCACGTATAAAATAGCCCTACCTCACACCATATACCCAAATCAACAATAAATCAAAGCAGTGATGATATATAACATTCACTGAGGACTCACCATGTGCCAGAGGCTTTCCATAAATCAAAGTAGCCCCCAGAGCTGTACTATGAGACAGATATTGGTATCACGTCCATCTTTTTTTTTTTTAAAGATTTTATTTATTTATTTGACAGAGAGAGATTACAAGTAGGCAGAGAGACAGGCAGAGAGAGAGAGAGGAGGAAGCAGGCTCCCTGCTGAGCAGAGAGCCTGATGCGGGACTCAATCCCAGGACCCTGAGATCATGACCCGAGCGGAAGGCTGCGGCTTAACCCACTGAGCCACCCAGGCGCCCGGTATCACTCCCATCTTAAAAATGAGGAAACCTAGGGACAATGAGGTTAAGGAAACCTGACCCTGTTGGTCAGTATGGAAGTTCTAGAGCCAGAATTTGAACCAGGATTTTGAATTTCCACACCTGGACTCCTAACCGCTATGTGAAAGGGGAAGACTCCCATGTCTCCTAAACATCTGGTGACCCTGGGCAGGTGCCATCACCCCTGCAAGTCTGCATTTCCTCATATACAACACGGCAAGAACAATGTTGGGACTCCACCAGGAGGCTGTGAGGGGTAAATACTGGTGAAATATTTAGAGCTGTGGTTGGCTCCCAGGATGCATACATATTAGCTGTTTCGGTGTAATTAATCATTTTTAGTAATAATTAGCATTAAAACTAAGCGTTAAAACTAAAACTACTCTTGGCTCATAATAGGCACTCAACTGATTTTATTATTGTAAATTTTAGTGATTTATTCTGTAAGATTAGCATTTATAAATTTGGAACCCTACTCTTAACCTTGACCATAGCACATCACCTGGCGATTAATAAGTGACTGAGAAATGTATTACTTGCAAAACAGTAATAGTGGTAGATTTTATTACTAAGCATTTACTAATCACCTTCCTTAGAAAGTGAGTTAGAAACTGAAATAGAGGGCGCCTGGGTGGCTCAGTGGGTTAAAGCCTCTGCTTTCGGCTCAGGTCATGATCCCAGGGTCCTGGGATCGAGGCCCGCATCGGGCTCTCTGCTCTGCAGGGAGCCTGCTTCCTCCTCTCTCTCTGCCTGCCTCTCTGCTACTTGTGATCTCTGTCTGTCAAATAAATAAATAAAAATCTTAAAAAAAAAAAAAAAAAAAAAAGAAACTGAAATAGAGCTACTTCACACCGTTCAACTCAGCCAGTGAATTCCTAAACCAAGAGCTGGAGAGGATCAGTTAACAACCCTGGTCGAACCCCCACGCCCTCTGACCCTGTTTCTCCACTGGACTCAAGAAGGAGCCCGGGCATAAGGATTTTTAGAACAAACGCCAGCATTTTCTGCCCAGCCTGCTTCTTTGGCTGAGGTCTCCCCTCTTTTTCCCGGGCACAGGCACGCCCCCGTGCTTACCCCAGCCAATCCTCGCGCTAGTCCCGCCCACAACCCCGCCCCGCCCCGCCTGAGGCTGCGTGCCAGCCACAACTCTGCGGCTCCACTGGAAGGACCCGGCTTCTCGCGCGTCTCCATCCCGGTTAAGTGCTTAAGTCCTCGAGATCCCTCCGAACCACTTTTCTGGGCAAGGAGGGGAGGATGTGACGAGTGTCGTTAACACTCGGGCCCCGAGTACCTGGCAGTTGTGTCCTGGACCTCGAGTCGGCCTCCCACGTTGGAGCTCGCTCCGCAGCCCCAGAGCTGTGCGTGCGTCTGCGCCTGCACTGACTTCCCGACGGACTACGCTTCCCAGATCTCTGCAGCATCCTCTGGGCTAACATCCACCGTCGGTCAAGGAGGAAGAAAACCCGGAGCCCCCCGCGGCCTTCGCCAGGGATACACAGATGTCCGAGTTCTTCTGCTTCTTTTTTTTTTTTTTTTTAAATGAACATATATTTTTATCCCCAGGGGAGTTCTTCTGCTTCTATAGGCGGAGTGGAGAAGCATCGCCAGCAGTCTGTCTCCAGTGCAACTGTCAGCTGGCATCAACGGGTCTGTCTCCATGGCAACAGCCTAAGCGCTGGCGCTAGGAGAAGGCCCCCTCATTACAGGCCCGTTTAGTAGCAGGGATGCTCAACAAAACAGCGTGCTCTGCTCATAAGACTTAATGGGAAACATATGTTCGAACACGAAGAAGGGTAGGAAAGAGTTGATGTAAGGAAGGTTTCCCAGAGTATGGGAACTTTTAATAAGGTTCTGAGGGATGAATGGGAGGTCACCAGGAAGAGAAGAAAAGGAGAAAAAAAAACACGCCATTTTATCTCTCTGGTCAAAATTTGAAGCTGTATGACATAGTCTTAAGGATGGTGTGGGGAAACTACCATTCTCGTACCATGCAGGCAGGGAGGGGAATGACTTCAGCCTTGAAGTCAATCAGACAATTGAAGACTATTTTTTGAGAACCTAGTCTGTTCTACGCAGTGCTCCAGGCGCTAGGGATATAGTGGTAGAAGACCGCACATGGACCCTGCCTTCAGGGGTCAGGGAACGGGCAGTACATAGGAGACATATAAAGGGAAATTATGATTTGTGCTGTGAAGTAAACAGGCAAGCGGCTGAGACCAATGAAAGGACACCTCTGTGATCAGAAAATATAAATGTTTGGGAACATACACGTGCAATAAAAGCCAAATAAATCTCAGGTGAATTGTAAAGAGATATTAGTGTTTAGCAGCTAGAGGTTTCCCTACCCACAGATTTCTTCTTTCTGGAGTTTGTGAGGATCTGAGTTGGGGTTTTCTTTTACTTGCCATTGAAGGCATTCTTAAGTACCAGGATAAACAGGTTGAATGCCTAGTCTTTTTGGTCACTTAGTAAGTAAACCATCTCTCTTGCTTGAACTATTCTCTGAGTTTTCTATGACTTGAAACCTAAAACATCCTTCATAACAAAGTCATATTATTCTCCTTTGAAAAATAAGGAAAGGGGTGCCTGGGTGTCTCAGAGGGTTAAGCTTCTGCCTTCAGCTCAGATCATGATCTCAGGGTCCTGGGATCAAGTCCTGTGTCAGGCTCTCTGCTCAGCAGGGAGTCTGCTTCCCCCATTCTCTCTCCACCTGCCTCTCTGCCTACTTGTGATTCCTGTCTATCAAATAAATAAATAAATAAATAAGAAAAATAAGGAAACTGGATCAGATAGTAAGACAATGACAAAGGCAAGATTCAAAATTAGCTTCTTTTTAGACTAAAAAAATTCAAGAGCATTCTAAATTATTATGTGAATAAAAGGGTGAGGGTGAGTCTTTGAGAAGGAAGTGGATCAAATGTGCTGAGAAAGGTACATATGTGATGGAATATATTAGGAGAAGGCATTTAAAGACACTACCCTGCTGACTTTGAACATGGAGGAAGGGGCTGCAAGCCAAAGAATGCAGGTGGCCTCTAGAGATTGAAGATTCATACCATAAGACATTTTAAAAAATACAGACAGAATAAAAATTTAATTGTTAAAAAGTCATAAAAGTATTAGAATACAATACAAGATAATCTTGGCAGTGAGGAACGCCTTTCTTAGCATGACAATAGGTCCAAGGATGATAAAAGAAAATACAAATAGATTTGAATACTAAAAATTTAAAAATTCTATGTAGCAAAATACATCATAAAAAATTTCAATAAACCTGGAGAAAATATTAGTGATGTATATACCAAAGGGTTAATCTATGTAATACATAAAGCCTTGCTCCTATAAATCAATACACAAAGGCAGCCCAATTAAAAGTGGGCAAAATACATAAATAAGTAATCCCAAGAAGATGAAACCTTAACAAACATATAAAAGGTCATTAATCTCACTATTGCTAGGACATCTTTACTTATTGGATTACAAATATTTTTAAAAACTTTTTAAAAGATGTATTTATTTGAGAGAGAGCAGAGGGAGAGGGAGCATGGAGAGACAAAGAAAAGCAGACTCCCCACTGAGCAAGGAACACAATGCAAGGCTCAATCCCAGTACCCTGAGATCGTGACCTGAACCGAAGGCAGACACTTAATCGACTGGGCCACCCAGGTGCCCTTAGAAATATTTTTAAAAGGATAATACTGAGTAATTTTTTAAAAAGATTTTATTTATTTATTTGACAGACAGAGATCACAAGTAGGCAGAGAGGCAGGCAGAGAGAGAGGGGGAAGCAAGCTCCCTGCTGAGCAGAGAGCCCGATGTGGGGCTCGATCCCAGGACCCTGGGATCATGACCTGAGCTGAAGGCAGAGGCTTTAACCCACTGAGCCACCCAGGCACCCCAATACTGGGTAATATTTGAAGGAAGTTGGGCAACAGAGAAATAGGCATTCATATACACTTTCAAGACTCATGTAAATTGGTTCATCCTTTTTTTGGAGGATTATTTATCAGTAATTATCAAAATTTAAACGTGGACATTTTTGGTCCCACAAGTTTATTTCTAGGAATTTATCTTATGGAGATAACTTGCACAAGTGTCAAATAGTAAATGTCCAATGATAGAAAAGAAAACAATCTCAATGTCCGTTAATAGGGATTGGTTAGGGACGCCTGGGTGGCTCTGTCAGTTAGGCCACTGCCTTCAGCTCAGATCATGATCCCGGGTCCTGGGATCAAGTCCCACATTGGGCTCCTTGCTTGGCAGGGAGTCTGCTTCTCTCTCCGCCTCTGCCTGCCACTCTGTCTGCTTGTGTGTTCTCTCTCTCTGACAAATAAATAAATAAATAAATAAAATCTTTTAAGAAAATAGGGATTGGTTAAATAAACTCAAGAAACCCTAGTATGAAATATTATTATGAGGATACACATATATGTTTCTATATATTTATATATAAACATGTTTGCATTATCATGGGGAAAATCCACATTATACTAAGTGAAAAAAGTCACTTCTAAAATTGTATGTGTGGGGTCGCCTGGCTGGCTGTGGGTGGAGCATGTGACTCTTGATCTGGGGGTTGTGGGTTCAAGCCCTATGTTGGGTGTAAAGATTACTTAAAAAATAAAAATCTTAAATCATATGTGTGCATATACCATACAAATTGTATACTGTATTTACGTTGATATATACATGTGTGTATACACACAACCAGTTTTAGGAAAACAAAAAGGAAAAACAAAAAAGGAAGTTCATATTTACAGAAAAAAATCTAGAATCTTTGGAATAAAGATTTACAGGGAGTCATTGCTTTCATTTTTGTTTTCTGAATTATTCACCATAAACGAGCATTTATTCAACTATGAAAGGAGTCATATACTAAAAGAAATAACTGGGAAGACTTTAAACATGGTAATAGTTACCATGGGTGATGTTGGTGAGACATAGTCCTGTCCTCTGCTGGTCAAATTGCCAACAGATACAAAAGTTCTGGGAAGCCATTGGCCCATATGTCTGGGATCATTGAAACATTCTTCCTTTGATCCCATGACTTCCCTGCCAGGATTTCACTTGGAAATTGGTCAGGTGCTCAACCACAGACTTCAGCTCAAGAGACGTTTATAAAAGTCAAAAACTGGAAACAACCAAGGTGTCCAACAGGGGATTGATGAAGTTACTTGTTGAATTATTATGCAAACAATCCCCCAAACATCTGGTTGTTAAAGAGGATTTAATGACATGGGTATATTTAATGATAGGGGCTCGTGATAATAAAGCAAACTAGAAGTATGATAAATTGCATATTCAGTATACCCCAAATTTATTAAAGCACCTATAATATTATATATTATTTTTAAAATAGCAGAAGTGACCCAAATGTTAACAGATATCTCTGCATGACACTGGACTTTGGGTGAAATTTTCTGCATTTCTTGGATCTTCTAAATTTTCTATAAGAAGCATGTATTGATTTTTATAATAATAAACATTATTTTAAGAAGGAAATGTTATATGTGAAATGTGTTCAATCCCCATAGATGTTCAGAGCATAGCTTCTGAGCCTGACTATCTGGGCTTGAATCTCTATATTCCACAAGCTCATAGCCGTGAGGTTTTGGCCACTTCATCTTCCTGTGCTTTGGTGTCCTCACCTGTAAAATAGGACAATACAGTCCTGAACAGGTGGAATTGTTCAAAGAAAGAGAATTCATACATACCAAGGGCTTGGGACAGAACTTGGCACATAGTAAGTTACTAAAAAAATGTTTGTCATCTCATAAATTTGACAAAGGAAAAAATTATGGATGTTCAGTGCTGGTAAAAATGTGGATGGCAGTCCTCGTGCCCAGCTTGTCCCAGGCAGACTGGGTCCGGCCAATTTGGAAAGCAATTTGACAAAATGTTCCAGTATTCAGGAAAATCATTAGAATCGTGCTTCTCCTATTTCCATCCTGGGAATATGACTTAGAGAAATAATCTCCTGAGAAGAACAGAGGAAGCAGGTGTGGAGATACTCATTCCAACATTCATAATTGGGAAAACTGGTGAAGCACCTGTGTCAATGAGGGGCTTAAAACAAAACCCATGTCGGGGCACCTGGGTGGCTCAGAGGATTAAAGCCTCTGCCTTCGGCTCAGGTCATGATCCCAGGGTCCTGGGATTGAGCCCCGCATCGGGCTCTCTGCTCAGCGGAAAGCCTGCTTCCTCCTCTCTCTCTCTCTGCCTGCCTCTCTGCCTACTTGTGATCTCTGTCTGTCAAATAAATAAATAAAATTAAAAAAAAAAACAAAAAAACAAAACAAAACCCATGTGGGAGAATGGACTTGAAAATTTTACACCCACCAGTGAAATATTATTAGCCCGAATGATGAGGAGTATGAAGTGTATGGGATTACAAAAGACAATTCTCAGTGTATAACAGGGTAAATCTGAGAAGCCAAAATTGTTTCTACACTCTGATCACAATGAAATAAAAGAACACTTATTTTAAGATGATACTTGAAAGGGAATAAAAAAAAATCAAGACCATAGGGTGGCCAAGTTGAGGGTGAGTATATTGCTTTTGTTTCATGATTAAAAATATGGATATGGGGCACCTGGGTGGCTCAGTGGGTTAAGCCTCTGCCTTTGGCTCAGATCGTGATCTCAGGGTCCTGGGATCAATTCCCGCACTGGGTTCTCTGCTCAGCAGGGAACCTGTTCTCCCCCCCCACTGCCTGACTCTCTGCCTACTTGTGATCTCTGTCAAATAAATAAATAAATAAAATCTTTTAAAAAATATATGAATATGGAAGACAGAGTAAAAAAAAAACCAGGAAGAAATACACACAAAATGATGGGCTCTCCATGGGCTGTGTGGTTACAGAGAATTTGTATTTTATTCCATACTTCTTTTTTTTTAAAAGATTTTATTTATTTATTTGACAGAGAAAGATCACAAGTAGGCAGAGAGGCAGGCAGAGAGAGAGAGAGGAGGAGGAAGCAGGCTCCCTGCTGAGCAGAGAGCCCGATGTGGGACTCGATCCCAGGACCCTGAGATCATGACCTGAGCCGAAGGCAGCGGCTTAACCCACTGAGCCACCCAGGCGCCCTTATTCCATACTTCTTGATACTTTCCAAATTATCCTTTACAAAGCAAATGTTATTTTACTTTAAAATGTTTCCCATTATAAAAGTATGTGCATTATTTTTACAATAAAATATAAACACTATGGTTTTTTTGTTTGTTGTTTTTGGGTGGTTTTTTAGAGAGAGAGAGAAAGAGAGAGAGACAGAGGGAGAAAATCTTAAGTAGGCTCCAGAATCAGTGCAGAGCCTGACTCGGGGCTCAATCTCACAACCCTGCGATCAAGACATGAGCTGGAGTCAAGAGTCAGACACTTAACGGACTGAACTACCCAGGCACGACCTGCCCCCTTTTTTAATAGTATGTTTTTATGATAAAATATGATGAAAGAAAAACTTACTTTTGGGCATGAAGAAAAACAGAAAATGATGTTTAAGATGGCAATTCCTTTATATAGCATAAATCCTGGACATGAGAAAGATGCAAAAAATAAGCCTTTAAAAATGACTGTAAATAGTGGAACATACTGTGTTTAAGCCAACTGCAGGCATGGTCATGAAATTTGTAGCTTGAAGTTTTGTAGGATACTAAAATCTAGTGTTGATGTTCAGCTACATAAACTTGTACTCTAAAGGGTTAATCTTTCCAGTTGTGATTTTTTTTCTTGAATTTTCAAGCTCTAATTTAATGACTGATTGATAAATTTATTTATTTATTTATTTTAGGTGCCTCGTTAGCGCAGTAGATAGCGCGTCAGTCTCATATTTCTTTATTTATTTTGATCGATTAATTTAAAAAGTTCACAGAGAGGCACCTGGGTGGCTCAGTGGGTTAAGCCTCTGCCTTCGGCTCAGGTCATGATCTCAGGGTCTTGGGATAGAGCTCCACATCGGGCTCTCTGCTCCGCAGGGAGCCTGCTTTCCTCACCCCCTCTCTCTCCCTGCTTCTCTGCCTACTTGTGATCGCTCTCTGTCAAACAAATAAAATCTTTTAAAAAAACTTCACAGAGACCTTGTTAAAGATATCAGATGATGTCTCGTTCCATTTACACCACCCTCTGGGGACGCCATAAGACTGAAAAATAGGGGGGAAGCTGAGATTTTAGGAGGGAGCTCCTAAAATGATCAGAAGGTGTCCCAGCAGGTGATCAATGGCACCAGCTCCTTGTAGGAAACAGAGAAGCAACTCTCTCTCACAGTATATGGTGTTAGGGTTCCTCTCTGGGAGGAAGTTACTGGTGCTGATGAAGGCTGCACTGAACCCAGCATCAGAATCGCCCACGGTCTAATTTCTTAGGCTTTCTGGTCAGCAAGAGTTCTCGGAATATCAGCAAGCTGTGTGCTCCATGCAAAGGGTTTCTCAAAATCATTGCAGACGTAGGTGCTGTGCATAGCGTGAAGCCTCCGGTGTTTAGTCAGGAGTGAACTCCAGCTGAAATCCTCCCCACATTCCTTACACACATAGCGTTTTCCACCCATGTGAACCTTCTGGTGTTGAATAAGGTGTGAAATCTGGGTGTAGGTTTTTCCACAGTTGTTACATTTATAGGGTTTCTCTCCGGTATGGGTCCTTTGATGCTGAATAAGGTGGATGCTCTGGTTGAAGGCTTTCCCGCATTCCTTACAGGCATAGGGTTTCTCGCCAGTGTGAATTCTCTGATGCTGGGTGAGGGAGGAGTTGTGACTGAATGTTTTCCCACATTCTCTGCACTTGTAGGGTTTCTCGCCCGTGTGGATTTTCTGATGTTCGATAAGGTGGGTGCTCCGGCTGAAGGCTTTCCCACAGTCGCTGCACTCATAAGGCTTCTCTCCAGTGTGAATCCTCTGGTGTTGGATGAGGTGGGAAATCTGGGTATAGGCCTTCCCGCAAACTTTACACTCATAAGGCTTCTCCCCAGTGTGAATCCTCTGGTGGCGGGTGAGCGAAGAGTTCTGGCTGAAGGTTTTTCCACATTCGTTACATTTGTAGGGCTTCTCACCAGTGTGAATTGCCTGGTGTTGTGTGAAGGACGAGGTGTGACTGAAAGCCTTTCCACATTCATTACATATGTAGGGTTTTTCTCCCATGTGAACACTCTGGTGCCTCATGAGGTGGGAAATCTGTGTATAAGCCTTCCCACACTCATTACACTCATAGGGTTTCTCACCAGTGTGAATTCTCTGATGCTGAGTCAGGGATGAACTGTGGCTAAAGGCCTTTCCACACTCGGAGCACTCATAGGGTTTCTCTCCCGTGTGAACTCGCTGGTGCTGGGACAGGGATGAGCTGTGGCTGAAGGTTTTCCCACACTCGTTACATTTGTAGGGTTTCTCTCCGGTGTGGATGGTCTGGTGCTGAGTCAAGGAGGAAGTGTGACAGAAGGCTTTGCCACACTCGGCACATTTGTAGGGCTTCTCCCCTGTGTGGATTTTCTGGTGGCGGGTGAGGTGGGACACCTGTGAGTAGAACTTCCCACACTGGTCGCATTTATAGGGTTTTTCCCCAGTATGGCACCGCTGGTGTTTAATGAGGGAGGAGCTCTGGGTGAAAGCCTTCCCACATTCCTTGCATTTGTATGGCTTCTCTCCAGTGTGGATCCTTTGATGCTCAGTAAGCGATGAGCTCTGAGTGAAGGTCTTGCCGCACTCACCGCACACGTAGGGCTTCTCTCCCGTGTGTATGATGTGGTGCTGAATGAAATATGAGCTGTTGCTAAATGCCTTCCCACAATCATTGCACTTGTAGGGTTTCTCTCCTGTGTGAATCCTCTGGTGCAGAATATAGTCTGAATGGTAAATGAAGGTTTTCCCACATTCTATGCAGTTAAATGGCTTCTTTTCTATGAAGGTTCTTTGGCATTTCAGGATCTTTCTTGGTCCATTCCTCTTCCGAGTTCTCTCTCCCACCAGCCCTCTTTGCTTCTTGATGAAGGCTGAGGTCTGTCTGAAGCTCTGCCCCAGCTTGAGACACCCCATGCCTCTCTCCCCACAGATGGTTTCCTTGCAAGGAGCAAACAAACACCTCAAACGCCTCTCTTGCTTTTCCTGGTCCTCCAACCGACAGCTCCAGGCCCAAGATCCCCCCAGCCTGGCATCTCCAAGCACTGCCCTTAAAAGCCCCTCCCTCTTTCCCACAGGGGAAGTGGCCTCTTCAGAAATGCTCTCTCTCAGAAGTGTCTCCTGAGGTGTTGTAGAGCTGGTATCCAAGGCTGAAAGACATGGAAAATGTGACTATCATCTGCGTCAGGACCAAGGACACTGATTAAGTTGAACTGACACTGGAAAACTTTAAAAGGCAAGTTTCAAAGTTTAGGTAGCTCTTTCAAAAGGCAAGGGAGATTTGTGTTGTGACATGGAAGGATGGCTTCCAAATACCCTAAAAATAAAAATATGTTAAAAAATTTTTTTTTACCTATTTATTTGAGAGAGTAAGCAAGCGAGGGCATGAGCATGGGGAGCAGCAGAGGGAAAGGGAGAAGCAGACTCCCCCACTGAGCAGGGAGCTTGATGCAGGGCTCGATCCTGGGATCATGACATGAGCAAAAGACAGACACCTAACCAACTGAGCCACCTAGGCACCCCCACCCCCCACCAAGTTGGAACATTTTGACTTTATTATTATTTACTTTTTTATTGTGGTAAAATACATACAACATAAAATGTGACATTTAGGTCATTTTTAGGCGTGCTGTTGGGTTGCATGTGAGCACTCATGCTAGGGTGCAATCACCACCACCATCCACCTCCAGAACCTTTTCATCTTCCCTGACTGAAACATTGTACTCATTAAAAACTAACGCCAGCTGCTCCTTCCCCAGCCCCTGGGCACCACCACTCAACTCTGGTTCAATGAATTTGCCTACTCTAGGCACCTCATGTAAGTGGAATCATACAATATTTGTCATTTTGTGTCTGGCTTATTTAATTTAGCATCATGTCCTCAAGGTTTTTCATGTTGTTATTATTTACTTTTGTAATTAAAAAAAGGGGGGTTCAGTTGGTTAAGTGTCTGCCTTCATCTCAGGTCCTGATCCCAGGGTCCTGGGATCGCGCCCTGCATTGGGCTCCCTGCTTGGCGGGAATCTTGCTTCTCCCTCTACCACTCCCCCTGCTTGTGTTCTCTCTCGCTGTGTCTCTCTCTGTCAAATAAATAAATAAAATCTTTTAAAAAATATAGTAAAGCTTTGGGGTAAAATGAGAAAAGTAAATTTTTTTGAGAGATAAGCAGCATTATGAGGAGAGTTTCATTTCCTGCCTTATTCTTATTTAGATTTTCAAAGTTTCAGTGATGAACACACATAACTTTAATTTGATCAAGAGATATTAATACATAGGGGCACCCGGGTGGCTCAGTCAGTTAAGTGTCTGCCTTTGGCACAGGTCACGATCTCAGGGTCCTGGGATTGAGCCCCGTGTCAGGCTCCCCACTCAGCAGGGAGTCTTCTTGTTCCTCTGCCCCTTTCCCTGCTTGTTCTGGCTCTCTCTCAAACAAATGAAATCTTTTTTAAAAAAGGTCAATAAATATTAAATATGTGTGAGGCCTTTGCAGCACAATATTGCAATTTGGAGAAAGGGAAGTATAGAGAAGAGATGATAAGCAGGAAGCATATCCATGTGGGATTTGTTGGAGGGGATGGATTTTTTGATGCTAGTAGATCTGTTCTTGGGACCCCTATTAATTGCATACCTGTTACGTGCTAACCACAGTGCTAGGGTTTGCTGTCAGGGGTACTAGGGAGCCATAGGGGGGCTGTGAGTAGGGGAGGAGTGGGATTAGCTCCAGGTGTGGAAAAACCCCTCTCAGGCTGTGTGAGATGAACGGGGGGCTGGGAGGTGAGGGAGGAGGCTGGGCTGAGGGTCTGGCCAAGGGAATCTGAGGCCCGAGCCAGGGTTGTGGGAGACAGCACAGCAGTCTGGGAAAAGTTAGGGGGCAGGAGGGCAGCACTGGGGACCAATGGGCTGTGGTGAAGGGGAAGGAGGGGGCAAGTCTCACCCCACAACATGGTGGACAGTGATGGAAACAAAGAAGCTCCAACCCCCTCCCCTCATGGAGTTCATGGGCCAGTGGGGGGCAAACATCTGGACTCCTGTCCCCCAGCATGTCCAGTGGGGTCCCACTTTTGGGTCCCTACACAGATGATTCCCGATAAAGAATCACTGTAGCCTATTCTGACCAGGGGAGTTACGACGTGCCAGGTGCTGGGCTATACTTTTACGTGTTCATTCATTCATCTTTTCCAACCCAGGGTACTATTACTGACCCCATTTTGCAGGCGAGGAAATCAAGGCACAGAGGGGCAAAATGACCTGCCCGAAGGTCACAGAGCCAGGAAGTTCTGGGGCTGGGATTTGAGCCCACAGCCCATGACTATGGCTGTGTGCGATGCTGCCTCATTTTTGTCACTGATCCAGACAGACAGGGCAGGCAGATAGCTCACATCTGCTGGACGAACTCACCCACCTGGACAGGCAGCTAGCTGGGCTTCCCTCTTCTCCATTCTGGGCTCCTCCCCTCGCTCCAGACAGGAGATCACGTCAGGTTTGGACCCAGGAGGCCCGGCCCCTGGAAAAGATACCAGATTTGGCCATGGCTGGAAGTCATCAGGAGGCCTCAGAGCTCAGCCCCAGGCCCTGGGTCTGCAGGGGAGCTGTATACATTGGGTGCCTAGTGATGAGAAACTCTAATGTTCCAGGAGTGTGGGCGGCTTAGTTGGTTAAGTGTCTGACTCTGGGTTTCAGCTCAGATCGTGATCTCAGGGTCCTGGCTCCATGCTCAACGGGAAGTCTACTTGAGATTCCCTTTCTCTCTCCTCCTTCTGTCCCTCCCCCCACTCAAAGTCTCTCACTCTCTCTAAAATCAGTTAATCAATCAATCAATCTTTGGTTCTGTGCTGTTCAAGCTGAGTGTGAGGTACACACTGAAATTCAAAGACTGACTTATCAAGAAGAAAAATAGAAAAATATCATCAATAATTGGCACATTGATTATCATCTCAACAGGTGCCAAAATGACCATTTTTTGGATGGACCAGGTACAAGAAAATACATACCTAAAATTAATCTCATCTCTTTCTATCTCCTTTTTTTTAATGCCTGCTGTCTTTGAGACCACACTGATTTCCCTTTTCCCAGAGTGGGTTGAACAGGGCTCTCCTAAAATTTCGTCCACAGAAACTGCAGAATGTGACCCTACTCAGAAACAGGGGCTTTGCAGCTGTAATTAGTGATGAGGTCCTCTGGGAGCAGGCTGGGCCCTGAGTCCAAAGACCGGTGTCCTTGTTTGAAGAGGAGAGACACACAGACACATGTGGAGGGAAAAGGTCATGTGAAGATGGAGGCCAAGATTGGGGTGAGGGGGTACAGGGCAAGGAACAGCAAGTGCTGCCAGGAGCCTCCAGAAGCTGCATCCAGGAAGGACTCTGGCCTGGACCCTCCAGAGGGAGCAGGGCCCTGATCACGGCTGGATTTTGCACTTCTGGCCTCTGAACTGTGAAGAAATATATTTCTGCAGGGGACAGGCAAAAGCAACCTCACTCTTTACACCTAACTTGTGCAGAAAAGGGGTCACACCAGCAGGCTCTCCTTGGAAAGGCCTGCTTACAAGGCAGCCTGCAGCTGGCGTCTGGACAGCTGGGATTCAGGAGGGTTCTCAGTGTTCCCTGACTGACAGAAGGGCTCCCCGTGCCCAAGCTGCTGGGCGCACAGCATGGTTTCTGATGAACCCCTGCTTTCCTTTGGGAAGTCTAGAGTTTGGCCGCAGACGTGACTGGACCTCAGTGAAAACCCTGGGCGCTGACTGCGGAAGGGTGGGGGTGGAAGGTCTCTAACGAGCGTCCCCTGGTGGGCAACACCTCACACGTACTGTCACATCCTGTTGGATGTCCTGTGTGACTCCTTGGGGAGGGGACTCTGGCCTGGTCTCCCCTAGACATCACCCCACATGGCTTATCTCTTAGCTGACTGCGCTTGGTGTCCTTTCACTGCAGTGTGAGTGCAACTGAGGCCTGGGGGGCCTCCCTCCTCAAGCCCCCAAACCTGGGGGCTTACCTGGGGGCTTTCCTGCAGTCCCTGATGCAGAAGTTTATGGTGAGTTTTTTGTTTTTGGTGAGTTTGTCCAGTGAAAGTGTGTGAGTGAGGACGGCTGAGGAAGGAGTTTCAAAGCACCAGAGCTTACAGGGAAAAGGCCAGATAGAAGAATCAGAAAAAGAAGTTGAGGAGAGATGGAGGTGGCCAGACAGACAGCTGAAGAGGCCAGAGTGGGTCAGGGCGGGGCTGTAGGGACAGAGAGGAGGGGATGGGTAGAGACTGTTGGGAGGCAGAGAGGATATGAGGGGCTGTTGAGGAGGGGGTAGGGAGGAGCGAGGATGGGGCTGGGGGTGTCTGGTCTGGGGGCAGGGGCCCAGGGGAGGAGGAACAGGACAGTGTGGAGATGCGGAGCTCAGGGTGAGGGTGACAAATGTGAAGGGCGTTGACGGGGTGCAGTAGGTGGGTGGGTGGACAACACAGGACTAGAGAGACATATTTGGGGAACAGCATTTCTGTGCCTTTGAAAGATGGAGCCAGACGACTGGAGGACATCCAAGGATGCATCTGGAGTCTGAGATTCTAGAACAGGCATTGCAGGGAAGACCCTGAGGTCACCACACATGGAAAGGGAAGCAAGAAGAGAAGGTGGGGGCACAGGTTGAGGATTTTGCAGGACAGGCAGAGGACTTGGGGCCCTGGGGGACACAGAGACTCTAGGAGAAGCGGTGGAGAGACAGAGGGACAGACAGAGGCCAGGCGAGAGGGACCAGTGAAAAGAGCAGAGAGGGCACCCCATGACCTCAGCAAATGCCCACTGTTGAGCAGTGGGTGGGCACAAAAGAGATGAGAGCAGAAGCGGGGCCATCACGCCTCTTCCTGGGAAGGCAGGGGCAGGGCCTCACCCAGGGAAAGAAGGTTCCGGTAGTTCTCCAGCATCACATCCCAGTACAGCTCCCTCTGGCCAGGCCCCAGCTGGCCCCACTCCTCCAGGGTGAAGTCCACAGCCACATCCTTAAAGGTCAATGATTCCTGCAAGGGCCAATTTTACATGGTGGAGGGGCACATCCTTCTAGAACTCTGGGCCCAGAGAGGTCATGGGTCAAGAGCCTACCATCGCTAGTGGTTGAACCAGCTCTTAGCATTTCAGGCTGGAACATACAGACTCAGCAGGTTTGAGAAAACTGAATTAAAATGGCCCACAGAAATGTAGAAAATCTGGGGCAGCTACTAGCCCAGAGGTTCCTTGGCAGGTGGAAAAAGCTTCCTTTTGTGTGACTCTTTACTGCCATCTGTTGGAAAGTCTTTATAATATGCCAATTATTTTAGTAAATCATTGTTTACTGCCATCTGCATGAAAACTGCCATTATGTACCAGTGTATGAGGTATATGATGTGAACCCCGCCACTGAGAAGAGGCACCCTTGTGCAGTGCACAACCTGCACACCTGTATATGACATCCTTAAAAAACACTTTTTTAAAAATCAAGACATGTGTGCAAGAGTGATAACTAAGTGGCACTCCATCCCAGACCTGCACTGGGATCCCAATCCCCATCCCTGACTCCAAGGATAAGGCTCCAGAGCGAAGCAAAACCATCCACTGCCCACCTCTTTTGGCAACTCATAGTCCGCTGAGCATTAGAGTGGTTTTTAGACCGGGTCATAAAGTCCCAGCTCAGGGCATCCTGCCCTTCCTTCTCTCCTCCTCCCAGCACTTCCCAGGCTCACAGCCCCTCCCACCATAGTCTCTTCCCCATGCCTGGCAGGGGGAGAAATCTTCAGCCAATAGGCAGAGATGCGATGGCCCTCTGGGGTTCACAAAATCATCCTGGGGATGGGGAAGCCCGAACTCACCTGGTCCTCAGCCATCAGGGTCCTGTGGCCCTTGCAGGGTCCTGGGCATGTGTCTCCAGGAGAAAAGACCAGGTCTGAGTCTGCAGAGCTGGAGGAGGAGACTGGAGCACAGAGAGGGTCAGTTCTGGCTCAGACAGACAGATAAACGTTTTCCCAAAGATGCCTCATAACAGAGGGGACCCTCTATACTAACAACCGGTAGCAATCAGGCACCTCGGCTCACTGCACCCACATAACAGCTCCAAAAGATGACGCTAGAATTATCCCGAGAGAAGGAAATAGAAGAACTAGAGGTCAACGCCCTTGCTCAAGGTCAGAGATTTCAAGTGTCAAACTGGGACTCACACTCAGAAGTCTGGCTGCAGAGCTAAGCCATCTTTTCATTCTTACTTTTTTTTTTCCTTGTGGTTAAATGCATATAACATGTAACATAACATCTTAACGCCTTCATTTTTTAAAAAAATATTTTATTTATTTATTTATTTGTTGGAGAGAGAGCAGAACCAGAAGGAGCAACAGGCAGAGGGAGAAGCAGGCACCCCACTGAGCAAGGAGCCTGATGCAGGACTCAATCCCAAGACCCCAGCATCGGGACCTGAGCCGAAGGCAGATGCTTAACCAACTGAGCCACTCAGGTGTCCCCACTTTAATCACTTTAACTGACACAGTTCAGTGGCATTTAAGATGTTCACAATGTTGTGCAACCATCATAACAATCTGGTTCCAGAACATTTTCATCATTGCCCTAAAAGGAATCGTTAACCAGTCACTCCCAAATATCCCTATTCTGTCCCAGCCCTCTGATGCCAGCCCCTGAAAACTACTCATCTTTCTTTCTTTTTTTAAAAAAGACTGGTTTATTTATTTTACTGAGGGGTTAGGGATAGAGGGAGAGGGACAGAGTCCTAAGCAGACTCTGCACTGAGCGCAGAGCCTGACTTGGAGCTCAATCCCATGACCTTGAGATCACCACCTGAGCTGAAACCAATCACTTAACTGACTGCGTCACCCAGGCACCCCTCATCTTTCTTTTTTTTTTTTTAAAGATTTTATTTATTTATTTGACACAGAGAGAGATCACAAGTAGTTGGAGAGGCAGGCAGAGAGAGAGAGAGGGAAGCAGGCCCCCACTGAGCAGAGATCCCAATGCAGGGCTCGATCCCAGGACTCTAAGATCATGACCTGAGCGGAAGGCAGAGGCTTTAACCCACTGAGCCACCCAGGCACCCCTCATCTTTCTATCTTAATGGATTTGCCTATTATGGACCTTTCCTATGAATGGAATCATATAATATGTGGCTTTTTGTATTCGGCCTCTTTCATTTAGCATACTGTGTTCCAGATTCATTCATGTTCCACCACGTATCAAGTCTTCATTCCTTTTTTTTTAAAAAAGATTTTATTTATTTATTTGACAGAGAGAGATCACAAGTAGGCAGAGAGGCAGGGAGAGAGAGAGGAGGAAGCAGGCTCCCTGCCAAGCAGAGAGCATGATGCGGGACTTGATCCCAGGACCCTTAGATCATGACTTGAGCCGAAGGCAGAGGCTTAACCCACTGAGCCACCCAGGCACCCAAGTTTTCATTTCTTTTTGTGTCTGAATAGTATTCTGTGGCATGGATCTACCCTTTTTTGCAGAGCTCCTTCTTTAAGAAAAAAAAAAAAAAGGTGTAGAGTTCAATGCGGTTCTTGAACTTGTGACCCTGAGATCAAGACCTGAGCTGAGATAAAGAGTCCAAATGAGCCACTCAGGTGCCCCTACAGAGCTCCTTCTATCTGCCTTACAAATCCAGCATAAGGATCCTGATCTCTCTTAAGATGTTGTTTGAAGAAATGTCCCACCTGTTGAAATAAAGTTTAAAAGACCCTGCAAAAAACCTCCCAAAAAACAACAACAACAAAAAACTCTGCCAAAGAAGAATTGGTGTTTGGACTATGGTCACTTCTGTTTATTCATCAGATATGCTCTGAGACTCATGTGAGAGTGACGGGCTCATCTGAGGACATAATAACGAGCGAGATGAGGCTCTGCCCTAAAGGGGCTCCCCACCTGGTGGGGGAGACAGGCCTGGATATAGGCCAGATGGTTGGTGGAGCAATGGCCCCACTCTTGTATCTTGTGCGATGAACCTGTGATGTGATTAAGTTAAGTGCCTCTAAATAGGAAGATTATCCTGGATTATCTGGTGGGGCCTAAATGCAATCATAAATCTTAGAAGAGAGAGGCAGGGGGGTATTTGATCGGGAGGAGAAGGCCAAGTGAAGGAAGTAAAGAGGAGCAGAGTCAGAGAGAGAAGACACTATCTCTCTGGCTTTGAAGCTGGAAGAAGAGGCCTCATCTAAGAAACAAGCAGCTTCTAGAAGCTGCGGGAATATGGCAAGGAAACGGATTGTCCCCTAGAGCCCACAAGGGAGCACCACTCTGTTGACACCTTGATTTCAGCACGGTAAAACCCACTGCAGACTTCTGACCTCCTGAACTGTAAGAGAACACATTCGTGCCGTTTAAAGCCACCAAGTTTGTGGTCACTTGTTACAGCAGCAACAGGAAACTAAAACAGTCCAGAAATAAGACGCAGCATCGCACCTGTTTCCAGTTACAGAGGAACGCCAGCAGCTGAAGGCTGAAACCAGTGGGCGAAATTCTGATGAGGAAATGAGAAGCAAAGTCTTACAGACTCTCCCCTATGTCCTCGTAAGTTACTTAATAATCACAAAAAGAAGGTAACTTTAGAACAGAAATGCCTGGCGGACACCACCACAGCCAAGTGATCAAGACGCACATGACCTGTGATGGGCAAACATGACGGGCTCCTGCTCTGATGAGACACTGCGTCACCCTGAATTTAGGTATTCCCGCCAAACCTAAATCTAAAAGAGAGGAAACACCGAACAAATCCAGACCAAGGACATTCTAGAAATACCTGGTCTGTAATCTTCAGAATTGCCAAGATCATCAAAATCAAAGAAAGACTGAGGAACTGCGTCTGGTTCACGGAGACTAAAGGGCCCTAACAACTTACCCAGTGTGTGGTGTGGGCTTTGCTTTTGCCATTAAGTACATTACTGGGACAGTCAGCAAAATCTGAGGGTCTGCAGATTAGCTAACAGTTTTTATCGATGTTACTGTCCTGCTGTGTGATCATGGTGCTGTGGTCTTGGAAGATAATGGCCCTGTTTTTAGAAACAGACACAGACTCGGAAGAGGGGCCGCAGACACACAGAAAGAGGGACTGAAAGGGGTTTGGGAGGGTGGGGGGAGAACACAGAGCGATTAGAGACCCAGAGAAAGGGTGGCATTCTCAGGATAAGGACAGAGACCGAGGGCGTGACTGTGCAGAGTACGCGGTGGGGTTTCGGGGCAAACACCCCAGGCCGACCACTGGGATCTGCGAGAAGCCGCCTAGTCTGTTTCTTCACCAGCGAAGTATGGAAATGCACAGTCTCCCTCCTGGGAGATCGCACAGTTCCGCGCTCGCTGACTCCTGGCAAACAGCAGGCGCCCAATTCCTGCGCGTTGAGATCCTCCGGCTGGCAGCGGCGCTCTGGGGCCCGCCTCGCAAGAGATAGGAGGGGGCGGGACACCGCACAGCATGGCCCCAGGCAGGACTCGGGCCCGCCGTCCTGAGCACCCACCAGCCTGTCCCGCTCCGCCCGCACCCACCCGCTCCCGCCTCTAGGTTGGGACTCACCTGTGAGCCCCCGCGGGTTGCGGAGAGTGGCCAGGCCTTCCCTCCCTCTGGCGGGCCGCGGAATGCGCCTGCGCGGTAGTTGTCTCGGTACTGTCAAGCCCCGACGCGACTTCGCAGCTGGACTACATTTTCCAGAAGTCATAGCGGGCTCACGCTCCTCCCGGCCTCAGGTCTCTAATGCCAGGGAATGTTGGGAAATGGAGTCTGGGAGAACGATGTCGGGCAGGAGGGAACCTGGTATTGAGAAATGTCTGGCTGTACAGACACAGCGAACACACCCATTTTAGCCAGTCTTTTCGCTGCCCTTCACAGGAGGGGACATCATAGCCCATTTAACCCATCTAACAAATTTTACCCCTGTAGTTGAAGTCCACAGGACAGTTGGCCCCATCTAAATTGATGGTGAATGAATTGAGCCTCTGTCACTTAATTACTTGCTATCCCTGGGCATCCGCTTCCTGTTTGCCTCAGTTTCACCACCTCTTAAAGGGTGGTGTGGTAAGGGAAACAGACCCCTGTAGTGGGAGCTGGGAGGTATATGTCCAGGAATGCAAGGATGGTTTGATATTGGGCTATCACAGAATTTGCTAATTGATATATCAAAGTAATGCCATCACATCCATGGCTATGAAAAGGGTTTTGAGAACCTCCAGTAATAAGTCATGTCTACATAAACTTAATATATTTAAGAATAGGCTCATCTTGGGGCACCTGGGTGGCTCATTGGGTTAAAACCTCTGCCTTCTGCTCAGGTCATGATCCCAGGGTCCTGGGATTGAACCCAGCATTGGGCTCTCTGCTCAGCAGGGAGTCTGCTTCTTCCTCTCTCTCTGCCTGCCTCTATGCCTACTTGTGATCTCTGTCAAATAAATAAAATAAAATCTTAAAAAAAATAGGCCCATCTTGAATAGTAATGACAATTTTATTTATTTGAGAGAGGGAGCACTAGTGGGGGGTGGGGGGGCAGAGGGAGAGGGAGAAGCAGAACCCCCACTGAGCAGGGAGCCCAACCCAGGCCCCATCGCAGGACTTTGATCATGACTTGAGCCAAAGGCAGTTGCTTAACCAACTGAGCCACCTAGGTGCCTCAATAATGACAAAAATCTTAAGGAGTTACTTGCCTCTCTCTTGTTTTTAATTATATGCATATCATTAAAACCCCAAATCAGGCTTAATGCTAAAAACCAAGAGATTCACCATTAAAGTCAGAACAAACTGTCAGTCCAAACAAAACAAACTGTCTAGCATGACCACTTTTGGAAGAACTATCAATGTAGTTAGACGAGAGAAAGAAAAGGTATCATCTGAATGGAGAAGTCTGGGTTTTCATCCTTCTTTAAATGTGATATGATTTTTATCTTGGAAGTCAGAGAATCAAAAGAAACACTAAGATAAGCCACAACATAATTATATAAAATTACTGGGTACAAGATTAATAAAATCCCATAGGTTTTTGCTTTTCAAAGAAGAGTGATGAAAAATCTAATGGAAAAAAAAAGGGCTATTTGGATTTTAGTGCCATATTTGCCCTATAGATTGTAATCTCTTTGTGATCTGGGGCAGTTCTCTTCCACTGTCTACGAGGTTTTCTTCTCTGTAATCCCTCATTGGGGGTAATGTGAGGCAGATAGCGCTTCTTCAAAGTCTTTCCCCTACGTTCTCTGCACACAGCTAGACTACATTTTCCAGCCTCCCTTGTAATCTGGGGTGGTCACATGACTAAGTTCTAGCCAATAAAATGAGAGAAGTGAACATGCATGTCAAACCCAGACCTGGCCCATTGAAACCTCTCACTTGTCACCTCCCACAGTCTTTTCCCTTCTGTGGCTGTAGATGAAGACTATGACCCTGGAAGTCCTATGTTGAAAACGGAAGGAGCCTAACTCCCTGAATTGTCACTGGGGTGGTGGGGAATCTCCAATCAGAAACCAAATAACAAATAGTTATTTTCAGTTATATGAACTCAGGGGATTGGTTAAATAAACAATGGTATATCTGGCCTATGAATTGTTATTGAGCCTGAAATAATTATGATCAGGACACATGGGGAAATACTTGTGAATGAACATTAAAAGAAGAAAAATCACAAAGTTATATATCTTTCATATTTATAAAGATGTAAAATCTATGTATACACATGAGTAAAACCTAGATGAACCACTGTCAAACTGAAAAAGACCAGATGTCACTTAATGACAAATGCAGCGGGCTTTATTAGCTTAATTAACTCATACAGCTACCCTGGGAAGATGTGTCCAACAGCCCTAGGGAGACCTTTGCAACCCCAAGGCTCAACGATCCAGCCAGCGACAGTGGGTCCAGGGAAGTTCCTCTTCTCACCCTCAGGCTCCCCAGCTCAGCTGCCCTCTCCATGCCCATGAACTTGGCCATGGCTCAAATCTTGTCCTCACCCTACAACCTCACTGCAATCTCATCTCAAACCTCCTGGCCCCTAGTGTCTCCCCTCTAGTCTGTCCCTCCACCCCAGAAGTGTCTTTCTTTCTTTCTTTTTAAATATTTACTTATTTACTTATTTGAGGGAGAGAGAGAGAGCGAGCGAGCGTGCACAAGCTTGGGGAGGGGCAGAGGGACAGGGAGAAAAAATTCCAAGCAGACTCTGTGCTGAGCTCAGAGCCTGACATGGGGCTCGATCTCATAACCCATGGGATCACAACCTGAGCCCAAATCAAGAGTCAGATGCTTATCTGACTGCACCACCCAGGAGCACCCCACCCCCAACCCAGAATGGTCTTTTTGCACCCAAAGCAGATCCAGTCCTTCCTCTGGCTTGGCACTGCCCTCAGCAAAGTGTCCAGGTCTTAGCCTGGTACCTGAAGCCCAGTGAGCCTGAAGACAGCCTTCACTTCATGATGCTCTTTTTACAAAAATTTTTTTAAAGATTTTATTTATTTATTTGACAGAGAGAGAGAGACACAGCGAGAGAGGGAACACAAGCAGGGGGAGTGGGAAAGGGAGAAGCAGGCTTCCCGCTGCACAGGGAGCCTGATGTGGGGCTCAATCCCAGGACTCTAGGATCATGACCTGAGCCAAAGGCAGCCGCTTAACGACTGAGCCACCCAGGCGCCCCATGGCACTCTATATTAATCAGCTTGGGTGGCCATAATAAAATACCATAAACTAAAACTACTTTTCTCACAGTTCTGCAGCCTGGAACTCCTAGATCCCACAGCCAGCATGGTTGATTTCTGGTGAGAACTCTCTTCCTTGCTTGGAGATGGCCACCTTCTGGATACATCATCACATGGTTTTTCCTTGGTACAGGATCATGTGGAGAGAGAACTCTGGTGTCTCTTCCTCTTTTTTATAAGGACATTAGTCCTGATACTGTCCTTGACCAACTGTGGGTCTTGTATGGGTTACTTAAATCCTCCTTCCTCTCTCAATAGTCATGCAAGTTAAATGAGATCAGTGACATATGTCACTTTCATCCACATCTCATTGGCTGAAGCCAATAGCATGGGTGCAACTGAATTTATATAGCAATCCCAGGGAGGGGTTCTGATTGGTCCTTCTTGGGTCTTGGGCCCACCCCTTGGGCCAATCACTATTGCTAGGATTAGGGTACATGATAATCTCATGGTTACAGGCAGTTGGCCCTAGTGTGATATTTTGTGCTTGATGGGGGTAGTCCAGGGCATCGTATGAGCACAGAGGATGACCTCTAACCCGCTCTGGGCAATCAGGGATGACTTTTGGAGGAGGTCTCACCTTGGCTGTAGGTTGGAAGATAAGAACCAACAGACTAAGAGACATAAATGTGACCAGTGAAGGCACAGAATGAGATGGGCTATTGGAGGCAGAGGGACCAGAGTGTATGGAAGCCTAGAGTCGAAGAAAGAGATATAAGTAGCTTTTTGAGTCTGGCATGCAAGTGTGGGTGTAGAAAAGTGCTATGGATTGAATGTCTGTTATCCCCAAAATTGATGTGTTGAAGCCCTAACCCTCAAAGAGACTTTATTTGCAGATAGGGTATTTGGAGAAGTAATTAAAGTTAAATGAGCTCAAAAGGGTAGGATCCTGCTCCAATAGGATTTGATGTTCTATGAAGACAGATGGCACAGTGCTTTGCAAGTAGAATCCATTAGCAAGGGCCACACAGAATAATGATTACTCCTACTTATTCACTGAAAGTCATTAACCTCTCTATACCTCCATATCCTCATTGTACATGGGGAGATAATAGATACACTAATAGATAAAAGATAATAGATACACTAATAAAAATAAAAGATAATAGATACACTAATAGATAATAGATACACTAATAAATGACATTTGACTAGGTTGATATGACTAAAGGCATTAAAACAGTATGGTTCAGAAAACACCACCTTCTGTTTGCTATCAATATTATTGACATTAAATACTATTTTTCAAAGTTATTAATATTTCCCCCCTCTTGACCTTCCTACGTGCTTTTCCCTCTGTCTGGAATGTTCTTTTTCTCTGTTGCTCTTGGAAAACTCCATTTCTTGCCACTAGCGCTTGCAGCTATTCCTATCGGAAACTTTCCCCTACACCCACCCAGCCCAGCTGGAGCAACTCCTCTCCCTTCCCGAGTTCCACCTGAACCTAACGCTGATATTATAATTATATTCTAATTATTTGGTAACTGTCTCTCCTGCCTCAGATTGTGCTCTCTGGGAGCATTCATCACACTACTTATCCGTTTATCGTGCACTGCTCCCAGTAAATTCACAGAAAAGTTAAGGGAGTAGCTGGACTTGTAGCAGGAAGACATTTACAAAACCAAACACTGTTACCCAAGCTAAAAGCACTTTAGGGCCACCAACTTACGACCCCCAGGCCTTCACCGGAATGGGTTTGGATCAGCTTAAGAAGTGAGCGTGGGCACCTGGGTGGCTCAGTGGGTTGGGCCTCTGACTTCGGCTTGCGTCATGATCTCGGGGTCCTGGGATCAAGTCCTGTGTCAGGCTCTCTGCTCGGCGGAGAGCCTGCTTACCCCCCTCTCTCTGCCTGTCTCTCTGCCTACTTGTGATCTCTCCCTCTCTGTGTCAAATTAAAAAAAAAGTGAGTGTGAAGGGGCGCCTGGGTGGCACAGTCGTTGGGCATCTCCACCTTCCGCTGGGGTCATGATCCCAGGATCCTGGGATGGAGCCCTCCAGCGGGCTCCACACCCCTCAGGGAGTCTGCTTTTCCCTCTCCCACTCCCCCTGCTTGCATTCCCTCTGTGGCTATCTCTCTGTCAAATAAATAAATAAAATCTTTAAAAAAAAAAAGTAAAAAAAAAAAAAGAAGTGAACTTGAAGTCGGGCTGCTTTGACTTGCCTGGTGTAGCCTTGCCTCCCAGCTAGCGCGCTTAGTGAGGTGACGTCATGCCTGCCAGGAGTGACGTCACCAGGGCGACAGCATCCCGTTGCCTCCACAGAAGGGCGCCTGCGTGGGAGGGGGATGTGGGGGATCCTGGAAACTACCTAATTTCCAGAATCCTCTGGGTTGGAGCCTCTGCTCCTTCTTTCCCGAACTGCCCTAGTCTAAGCGCTCCTTACTGCGCATAAGCCAGATTGGTATTTTGGCAACGGATGGCTGGAGTCGAGCTCTTCAAGTGCATACCCCCCTAGCTTTAAAGGGGCTCAGTAGTATCTATGGCAACGGACGCAAGTTGTAGGTGGAGAGGATTCTGGGAAGTGTAGTTAGAGAGTCCAGCGAGCTCTAGCTACACTTAAAGCTTCATTTACCAATAGTCTCTAGCATAAAAATATGAGCAGCATTCAGCCTCAGAGGTTTCTCCTGTCACCTCACAATGATGGCAATGATATTTTTAAAAAATCTGAATTTCTGGGGACTCTTGAAAACTCTGAAGATCTGAAAACACTGGGCTGTTATTTCACCGTGACTGCAATAGAATGGAGCTGGGTACTTTCTATCCTCCATGGATGCGGTTCACTTTATATTCCTGGACCCATCAGTATTTGGGGTTTCAATCCCTGGGAAAAACCATCGAGCTCCTTTCCCTGAAGTTTAAAGGACCTCAATGTTGGATCAGTATCTTTTTTGCAGGCTTCCTCCCCTTTCCCCACCACCACCATCCTCATTTATTCAACAAATATTTACTGAGTGCCTGCCTGCTCTGGGTCAAGCCTTGTGCAGGGCACAGAATCTGCAGTAAATTTCGTTTTTCTTATCAATGCACATTCTTCCTACCAAACATCTTCATTATCCAGATCCCGAATGAGGTAGCAATAGTTTTTCTAGCAAGTTCAGAAACATAATGATACCAGTCATCCAAATTTGCTTCCTACTTTGAGTTAGCAAGTAGCAAGAGTTCAGACAGCAAACGATTTACATGACAATGTATCTGAATCTATTCAGGAGCACAGCAGAGTGAAAATTTAGTTCAGATAGGGAGGGGAACCTGTATTTTCTGCATTAACTACTGCTGTTCTTCTGTCACATCATCCTTGAGGGTCCCACTATGGTGTCATCTCCTTTAGGATGCATTCCTCCTTAAAGCAGGAATGGCTGTCCTTTCAAGCTCTCATTGCAAGTTGTCTATTCCTCTTGAAGATCCAAATCACTTCTACTTTGATGTAGGATCATTGGTACCTATGGATGAGTGTGACCTCGTTCCAACCCTTGACACCCAACTGGGAGGAGGGCTCTTCAGAAACTGACAGAGACATCAAGGAATTTGTCATAGACTTTATTAAACTTCTTTTCCTTTCCCCTTACAGAACCCCAAACCACCGCCCTACTGCAGCAGAAGTTTTCGGTTTTGCCTGTACGTAATAGCCCTGGTCAGAGAGAAAAAGCCTGGAGGTTACAAAGAGAACTTCAGGTCCCTCCGGGTCCCTCCATGTCACCCTCCAATCATCAGCCTTATTTGTTCCAGCCTGTGACATCATGGGTATCTGGGCAGATTTCCAGGGTTCCCAGCCATTCAGTGTTGGTACATGAATGAGGAGGAGAGAAAATCTGGGACTGGAAGTGAGGGTAAAATGTGAAAACAGAAAGAGTGGGTAAGTCTGAAGGAGACTCTGAAAGACATAGACATAGGGCAAGAGACTCATGGAGAAGAGAAAGAAAGAGAAGGAAATGAGGAAGAGAGAGAAGCAAATGTGCTGAATTGAACTGCGTCCATCTCCCCACCCCACCCCACCCCGCCCCCGCCGGCGTTATCCAAGTCCTAATCCCCAGGACCTGCAAATGTGACCTTGTTTGGAAATTGGGTCTTGGTGGATGTAATTAAGATCATTTGGGATTTAGGATGGACCCTACATTCAAAGCCGGGTGTCCTCATAGGAGAAGGTGTCGCAGAGGAAAAATCCATCTGAAGATGGAAGGTGGGTGGGCAGAGATTGGAGGGAAGCCATGAGCCAAGAAATGCCAAGGATGCCAAAGAGACCAAGGAGTGAGACAGACCTTGGGCAAGAGGCTTAGGGAGAGAAAAACAAGATTCAAGACAGAAATGAAGACCTAGTAAAGACTGGGGTGGTGGGGAAGGGGTTTGAACATGGGGGAGTGGGAAAGAGCAATGGGGAAGGTACTGGAGAAAGAGAGGGGAGGTGGGAGGGATTCAACCTGGGAGGTGGTGGGTAGGGGGGACAGCAGGATTGAGATGGGGACAGGGAGGGGAGGAGAAAGCCCAGTGGGAGAGGCAGAGAGAGGGAGAAAGAAGGGGACACAGACCGAACAAGCTCACAGTGGGAGCAGACATTCATTGTGCTGAGTGCTGATTTGACTCACCACTAGGCAGTGGGAAGGGAGGTTGAGGGGCAGGTGGAGGAAGCAGAGATGACAGAAAAGGGGCAAGAGAGGAGAGGAGAGGAGAGAAGCTGGTGGGGTGACATGTAGGCAGAGGTGGGAGAGTCCCTCAGAAGGGCAAAGAGGAGGGTGAGGTCCACTTCCCCCCTCGCACCCTGGGTTCAGTGCTTGGGACCCATGGAAATATTTTCATTTTAACCACTTTGGAAAGCAGAACAGAATAAATTAATATAACGATGATGGTGAAGAAGAATATATAATAATGAATTCAGCTCTGATGACATCTGTCTTCATACCATGGCACATGCATGAAATAAAATTATATATATATTTGTATTTATATTTATATTTGTATTTATAATTATATTTACATTTTATGGAGGAAGAGATCCAGAGAGGCAAAAGTGCTGAGGACCCAGGAAAGATAAAAGGTGGTCCAGGGGTGAGAGGAAGAGGAGGTGTGAGAGAAGGAGAGATGGACAGAGAGATAGAGATGAAGGTGGGTAGGAGAAGAGATGGAGAGAAAAGAGGAGAGGCACAGACAAAGTGAGTGAGGAGGAGATTCCCAAATGACACAGGGACCAATACAGGGCAGGGGCATTTTTGTTGGGCCCAGTGGGGCATTTGGAAGCCTCAGGAGAGGGCAGAGATGACTCACGCAGCCACGATGACCCCAAAGGAAAGAAGAGCGAGAAAAATGGAAATGATGGCACCTCTATCCTGCAGGCTCTCCTCCTCCTTCTGGTACTGCAGAGCCACACGGGGCTGTGCATCAACTGGTGGGGTGGGGGAGACAAATCTGATTTCCAAGTCACCTCCCCTCCTTGGCTTTGCACCCACTCCCACCTGCTCACCCAGCAACCTCAGCCTCTCTCTCCCTCCTCCCTACCTGTCTGCTGCCCTCTCTCCTGGAGTCTGAGTGCATTCCTCCATTCCTCAAACTCTGTGTCCCAGGCACTGTTTTAGGTGCGCTGCATACTTCTACGAGCCCCACTGGCAAACAACTCTGCCATCGCAGCACTGGCAGTCTACACAGCACATCCCAGTGACAGTGAAGAGCTCAGCGCTAAATACGACTCAGTGGCTAGGGGGAGTGGTGGGGGTGGACGTGGATCCTTCGACTGCCAGTGAACACCAGATGCAATATTCTGACAGTCTCAAGACAAGATGAAAGTAAACCTGCATCTTAGCTGGGGTCCCTGAAGATCCTTGAGAGTTCCATTCGGCATCTTCAAGTCGTCCCCTCCCCCCGACTCTTTCATTCTGTCAGCAGAGCCTCTTGGCTCCACCTTCAGAATTTATCCAGAGTCTGACCCACCTCCTGGATCTATCTCTGGGCTACCGACCTGGTCCAGCCCCCTATCAGCTCTCTCTCGGGGTTCTCCTTGCCCTACAGTCCCCCACCTGGCAGCCAGAGGGCGCCTGTCAACACCTAAGCCCTCTCCAGTACCTCTTCCGGCAGAGCCTCCCCTAAGCTGGCCTCTCACTCAAAATAAAGGCCTAAATCCTCATCATGGCCCACCAGGCTTTGCACAATCTGGTCACCATGTGAATTGCTAGCAACTATGCCCTTCTTCATTCATTTGGCTCTGGCCACACTAGCCTCCCTCTTGTTGCTCAACCATGTTGGATCCTTGCACTAGCTGTTCCCTCTGTCATTCACACTGTTCCTTACTTGCTCACTCCCTCTAGATCCCAAACACCATTTCTTTAGAGATGTCCCGCTGCCTGCACTCTCTAAAGTAGCACCGTCCCTCCCTTTCTTCTAGGCACTTTCTATTAAACTTTCCCGTTTTGTTTTCATTAGAACACAGTTGCTATCTAGAATCAGTCCATTTATTCCTTCATGTAATTGTCTGACAGCGGTTCTCAGCTGGAGACAATTATTTCTCCCACGGGATATTTGGAAAGGTCTGGAGACTAGAAATTATTGTCCTGACTTTGGCGAGGGGAGTAGTACTGGCATTTAGTGGGGTAGAGGCTAGGGGTGCTACTGAACCATCCTGCAATACACAGGACAGCCATTATAACAAAGACTGTCCAGCCGCAGCTGTCAGCAGCGCTAAGAGAAACCCTAGTTAACCCTTCACCCCATTAAAATGCAGGCAATATGAGACATTTGTCTTCCATTCTGCTGATCCTCAGTTTGGGAGCATAATGGGGTCCTCAAAATATCTGTTGTAGTTAACCACCGTCCTAAAGGAGCCAATGGACAAATTCCTTCTTTGCAGCTAGTCAGTGTCATGGAGGGGGAGGAAGGAACTAATGAGAGACTCTTCTAGATGAAAAACCCTACAGTTGAATTATATGAGAAGTCCTATAATTGGGTCCTGGTTTGAATAAATCAGCTGCGAAAGATATTCCACGGACAATTAGGGAAGTTGCAAAAGGACTTAGAATTACTTGATATTGAAGAATTGTTGCTAGGTTTTTTGGGTGTGAGAATGGCAGTGTGGTTACATAGGAAATGTCCTTATTTTTAGAGGCACACACTATGTACGGGTGAAATCTCACAACGCTTGATTTCTTTTAAAATACCATGGCAGGGGTGCCTGGGTGGCTCAGTGGGTTAAAGCCTCTGCCTTTCGCTCTGGTTGTGGTCCCAGGGTCCTGGGATTGAGCACCATACTGGGCTCTCTGCTCAGTGGGCAGCCTGCTCCCCCCCCCCCAACTCTGCCTGCCTCTCTGCCTACTTGTGATCTCTTGTCAAATAAATTAATAAAATCTTTTTAAACTCTTTTTTTTTTTTAGATTTCATGTATTTATTTGGCAGAGAGAGAGATCACAAGTAGGCAGAGAGGCAAGCAGAGGGAGAGGGGGAAGCCCCGATGCTGGGCTCAATGTGGGGTTCGATCCCAGGACCCTGAGATCATGACCTGAGCCAAAGGCAGAGGTTTAAACACTGAGCCACCCAGGCATCCCTAATTAAATAAATAAAATCTTTAAAAAAAAAGCAACGTGTGAATGGAGTGCCTGACTGCCTCAGTTGGCAGAGAACGTGACTCTTGATCTTGCAGTGGTGAGTTTGTGTATAGAGATAACTTTAAAAAAAATGCCATGGCAATAAATAAGTAAACCAAAGGTGGAGGCATGTCCACTGTCAACATAATTTGATAGAAAGTGCTACTTTAGCGAGTGTGATCAGGGAGCCTTTGAGGTGGTGAACTTGAAGAGTTTTCTGAAATAAAGGAGTGATAGGAATAGTGTGACAGAGAGGGAACAACATGATTTTTCAATCTTGATGGATATATGGGGGTTCACTGTACTATTCTCACTGCTATAAGGATTTACATTTAAAAAATCTCTGGGGGCACCTGGCTGGCTTAGTCAGTGCAGCATGCAACTCTTGATCTCAGGGTTGTAGGTTTGAGCCCCATGCTGGGGGTAGCGATCATTTAAAAATTTAAAAGTCTTTTTAAAATATCTCTGAATGAATGAATGAGTAAGTGAACAAATTCAGCAGATTCTTCTGTACTCCCCAGGTGTGGCACTGGTGAAAAAAGAAAATGTTTTCCTAGCACCTGCCGTTCTGGTATTAGAGGCATTTTAAAGTTACATCAGAATCTTCCCAGTTAACAGTAGGCGGAAAGTGAATTTCAGAACGTGGAAGCAACATCTGGGTCACACTGTAAGCAAGTGGTAAGTGCAGGATTCAAGGTCATATGTGGGAGATCTCAAAACCCGTATCTGCTGGGTCATGGCTGTCTTCATCTCTCATGCACCCCTGTCTTCCCTCACCTGCAGGAACTTACCAAAACAGTACTTTTTTTTAATGCACCTGGGACTGATCTTCTGGCAATGTAAACAGTCTAAGACTTCTTCTCTTAGCAAGCCTGGGAAGGAGGGAAGGGAGAAGTGTGATAAAGGCAGATATCAGAGGACTGGCAAGGGGCAGGAAGGCAGGGGGAAAGAGATGGGAGTCTTTGGCCCTCCTGAATTTGGAGGTCCCCTGTACAGCACAGGAAGATGGTAAAAGTGCCCTGATTCACATTAAAAATAATTTTTAGGGGCACCTGCTTGGCTCAGTCAGTGGAGCATGTGACTTTTGATCTTGGGGTTGTAAGTTTAAGCCCCAAGTTGGGTATAGAGATGACTTAAGATTAAGATCTTAAAAATTAAAGAAAAAATTTTTATAGAATCATTGAAGAGTTGAATTGAGTTGCAGTTGTCCTGTTGTCCAGCATTTGCTTGTAGACATCTAATTAGTTGAACAAATGTTACATTTGTCAATTGAGTGTCTACAGATCATTTACTTTGTAGGCATCTGTAGATTAAACGTCCACAAACAGAATGCTTGCATTTCTACATTCCTGTTTTGCAGGCCCCTGTGACAGATAATGGGTAGATGCTCATGAATCTGTCTCCTCCTCTTCCTGACTCTCTCTTCTCTCTTTCTCTCTCTCTCTCCATTTCCCAGGCTCCTTTGCAGTAGGTTGCAACCATGTGACCAGAGTTCTGGCCAATGGAAATTGGGCAGACAGATGCAGCCAGTTCTAGGCCATGAAAAACAAGTTCCTGTCGGAGTTTTTCCTATTCTCTCTCTCTTCCTTTTTTTTTTTTTTAAAGATTTTATTTATTTATTTGACAGAGAGAGAGATCACAAGTAGGCAGAGAGGTGGGCAGAGGGGGGGGGGGAAGCAGGCTCCCCACGGAGCAGGGAACCCGATGTGGGGCTTAATCCCAGGACCCTGAGATCATGACCTGAGCCCAAGGCAGAGGCTTTAATCCACTGAGCCACCCAGGTGTCCCTTCTCTCTTCCTTCTAAAGTTAGCTTAGAAGCCACAGCACAGGTCCAGGCTATATCCCCGGGCTACCACTTGGAAGAAAAATTCAACTCTCAAAGGAATTTGAGTAAGAGAGAAATCTTTCTTTTGTTAAACCACTGAGATGTGGTGTTTATTTGCTCTATGACCTGGTCTGTCCATCCTGACATCCCCCAAAATGCTTTTTTGCAGGTTGCAACCACTTCCATGAGCCCTCAAAAATCAGATATCCCTAGATATTATAGTTTTGGGGAGGGGGAGCCACCAGATGGAGTAGATGATGGTGGAGCTTGATTTGGGGGGAGATAGGGTAAAGAGGTGTGGAAGGGTAGAGAAGGGAGGGACAGAAAATAAATCCAGGACTCACGGCAAATTTTGCGATGGCAGGCTGCAAGAGAAAAGAGCTGAAGTGAGTTAAGTCGGGAAAGCAATTTGAGAATTTAATGGGAAGGGACCAGGGGAGGGAGAAGTGTATCTGGAAATGAGAGCAAGGAATATTGGGGAGAGGCAGAGAAGATTGAGTCACAGGGGAGGTGAGCAAGGAGTCTGGGAGACAAAGTGGGAGAAGGGAATTGTGTGAAAATAGGGGAGGAGGGGCTTGGTGGAGAGAGATGCTGCACCTTTCTGTTCATACGATTTTAAACCTTTCTTGAGTTCCTTGATCACTCTCTCCCTGAGAGCCACCAGCTCCTCTAGCAGAGGCCCATCTGAGGAGAAAGAGAGAGAGAGAGATACAGATATCTTTGTGGGGTGGGAGGTGTCCAGCAAGCCCACCCCATCTGCAGCTTCAAAGAGATGAGGAAACCCCTTTTCATTCACCAAGAATAACAAGACCAGGTATTACTTAAGTTGTGGCCTGGGCGGTCTTATGTCTTGCTTCTGATCCACTGTTGGAGCCAGGACAATCCACCTTCCTCTAGCCTCAGTTTTCTGATCTGGTAAGTAGTAGAACAGACTTGGTTACCTCTCCCTTCCTTTCCTCTGTCTTGTTCTCCTCTCCTGTCTACACTCACTCCTTCATCCAGCTGATTTCATCCAGCTTCATGGTTTTGTATATTACCTAGATCTGCACTGTCCAATATGGCAGGCACTAGCCCGCGTGGCTATTGAGTACTCGAAATGCGCTAGTCTGAATCGAAGTCTGCTGTTAGTATAAAATGCGTGTTGGAGTTTGAAGACATGGTTTGAATAAAATAACTGAAAAAAAAACCTCAATAATTTTTATGTTGCTTGATGTTGCAATCGTCATTTAGGTATTGGGCTAAATAAAATATATTAAAATTAATTTCATCTGTTTCTGTTACCTTTTTAAACACGCAGCTACTAGAGAATTTAAAATTACGTGTGACTCCTACTTGTGCCTCACATCATATCTCCACCGGACAGCACTGTTCTGTGTACACCAGTTTCTCCCACATCGATGTCCCTAGCCTAGACCGCTCACTGCCTGAGCACTCACTCCCTGAAGTCCAGATGCATGGAGTCAAATACCCACTTAGGAACTCTGCTCCGGTCTGAAGGTTATCTTATAATCAGTAAGTCCAAAATGGAACCTTGACACATTCCTCCAAGCCTACTCCCAACCCTCGAGTCTTCTCCACCTTAGGAGATGGGAGGTGTCTGATTCTAATTGTTCAGCCCAGTCCTTGGTGCTTTGCCTCCTTTTTCCTCACACCCTGCGTGCAGTCTGTCAACATGCATGTTATATGAACAAAACCTGTCTGTTCAATATCCAAGATAGGGCGCCTGGGTGGCTTAGTCGGTTAAGGGTTGTGATCCCAGGGTCCTGGGATCGAGCCCCGCATTGGGCTCCCTACTCAGCTGGGGGTCTGCTTCTCCTTCTCCCTTTGCCCCTCTCCACCTCTCATGCTCTCACTCAGATAAATAAATAAAATCTTTAAAAATATATATCCAAGACAGATCCAGGAATATGATCTCCCTCTCAACCCTTCCCCAGCTACCATCCTGTTCTAGCCACGATCATGTCTTGCCTGGGCCACCACAGCAGCTTCTTGCTGGTCTGCCAGGCTCCCCCATGTCCTGCTCAAATCTCTTCTCCTCAACCAGAGGTATGCTCTTAGAACCACAGTAAGCTCACCTGTATCCCCCTTCTTCTGCTCAGAGGCCTCCCATGTGACCCAGAGTAGAAGCCAAAAGTCCTCACCATGGCCTGGAAGGCTCTAGCCCACTTGCCCATCCCTGCCCCCTTACCTCTAGGACCTCATCTTCCACATCTCTCCCTCTCTGCACTTCAGCCTCCCTGGCTTCCTTGAGGTTCTGTGAATATGCCAAACATAGGCCCATCTCAGAAATGTGTTCTAGCTGTTCTTTCTGCCTGCAGTCTTCTACCCCAGCTGCTTCCTGAGGCTTCCCCCTATCCTTCAGGTCTGCTCACATGCCGACTTGTCGGTGACATCCCTTTGGCTGCTTGACTTCATACTGCGGCCCCCACCCTACTGCTAGTACCCCCATCCCCTGGCCCCTGGGGTATTTTTTCCATAGTATTTGTTCTCATTTATGTTATGCAGTAAAGCATTAACTCAGCAGGTCTGGTTTGTCCAAACCCTGCACATTCCAAAAAAAAGGTCTGGTTCCTCTAAGTCCCTGGAATATCCTGCCTGGGAAGGATGTCTTTCTGGGGATGCCTGGCTGGCTCATTAGTACAGCATGTGACCCACTCCCAGGGTCGTGAGTTCAAGCCCCACATTGGGCATGGAGCCTACCAAAAAGAGTGTCACATGGTAGCAGCTTGACCTCCAGAGAGGCTGGAGACCAAGCAGCTATGTCAGCCACTTGAGTTCTCCGCACCAACATGACCGAGCCCCAAATGATACAATAATAGTTGGTAAAATGGCTGGCCAGGGGTCTTAAAAAATGTCAGTGTCATAAAGAGAAACGAATGCAGTGCATGATCCCAGAGCAGATCAAGGATTGGAAGAAAGGTAGTGATGAAAGCCACGACTGTGACCATTGGAGAAATTTGAGGACTGGATATCGGATAGTATGGAGCTGGCATTAAATTTCCTAGGTCTACTCATAGTGCCAGAAAATACCTTTCCTTGTTCTCAGGAGATCCTCCATTAATGTTGAAGTGTCACTAACTCTTAAAAGCTACACACACGGAACGAACGAGGCAATGTGTTAAGGTGAACAAATGGTGTATAGGTGTTCATGGTACTATTCTTGCAACTTTTATAACTACTGGAATTTTCTCAAATACAAAAATCACCTTTTTAAAAAAGTGAGAGGTTTAGCTACTGCTTTCAATTACAGCTTTAAAATTACTGATACTCAGGCCCCACACCTGATATTCTAATTTTCTTGGCCACTTCCCGGGCTTCTGGAATGTCTTAAAAGCTCTCTAGGGGATTCGAATGTGCAGCCTTCGTTGAGACCTGCTGCTCTAAACCTTGTGTGTTAAGGTTCAGATAGTAAATATGTTCAGATTTGAGGTCTAAATGGTCAGTGTCACAACTATTCAGTTCTGCCTTGGAGAGCAAAAGTGGTGGAAGACAATATGTAAATTATTATTGTTCTAATTAAACTTTATTTATAAAACAGGGGACTGGCAAAAGGCTTTGGCCCCCAGCTGTATTTTGCCAACCTCTGTTCTAGGCAGGGAGGCTAGATGTAGCATAATGATCTTAATAGCTATCATTTATTGGGCACTTACTGTTTGCCTGGCTTTGTTCTAAATGCACATGCACAAACTCATTTACCCTTCTCAGTGACCATGAGGTAAGTGCTATTATTCCTGTTTTATAGATGAATAAACTGAGGCACAAAATATCAAACATCAGGGCACCTGGGTGGCTCAGTGGTTTAAAGCCTCTGCCTTCAGCTCTGGTCATGATCCCGGGGTCCTGGGTTCAAGCCCCGCATCGGGCTCTCTTCTCATCGGGGAGCCTGCTTCACCTTCTCTCTCTCTGTCTGCCCCTCTGCCTATTTGTAATTTCTGTCTGTCAAATAAATAAATAAAATCTTAAAAAAAAAAAAAAAAGTCAAACATCCATGGGGCCCTCTACTGCTCTCTACTGGGGAATGTTATAAGGTCACTGAATGCAAAACCAGAAGAGACACCCCAGCGGTCTGCGCTGGGGTCTGTGCTGTGTACTTCGGACAGGTTACCTAACTTCTCTGAACCTCAGTCTCCCGCTCTGTAAAGGGCAGATCAGAGTAGCGCCCACAGTGATGAACTGTCCCTCGACTTTTTTGAGTAAAACACTTAGCACCCTGACACATACTAAAGGCTATACTCGTGTGTTTTGTTTTGCTTGTTTTGTTTTTAATATCAAGGGAACGTGTGGTGGACTCCTGGAAAGGGAGGACGGAGAAGGGGTTTGGGAAAAGGTTTTCCCTCTTAGCTCCTACCTCTTAGAGAATTAACCATTAAGTGGCTTGTCTGGTTCTTGATAAAGGCCGTCACATGATCCAGGTGATCTATCCCTGGGGGCAAGACGGGAGGAAATTCCAGTGGGTCCCTCAGAGAGCCAGGGGACACCCCCATCTTCATCCAGAAATGGTTCCACCCTCCCCTCTTGGAAAGGCAGACCCAAAGCTTTTGTCTCCCACCCCAGCCTCGGGCTACCCCACGGGTTTCCCCTCCTCCCCACCAACCTCCCGCAGTGCCAGGAACCCTGCCCTCTCCAGCACGCACCCACTTTCCCCACAAACGCGTTCAGAGCGTAGTCCCGGAAGAAAGGCCCCTCCATGCCCAGGAGCACGGCCTGGGCACGCTCCAGCAGCTGCTGGAAATGGAAGCGCTTGGGGATGAGGGCGGAGTGCAGCTGTCTCAGGGCCTCCTGCACTGAGCGGTCACACTGCAGGCAGCCCCAGCCTCCGTGGGCGCTCAGGCCCAACAGCAGCAGGAGGGCCGAGGCCAGAGGCATGGCAGGGTCTTTGTGACCTCACAGAGGAAAGCTGCCCAGCCCCACCCCCCAGGTAAGGGTGGGTTAGGGAGGCGGTGGGGGAAGGGGGAACACTGCGCAAAGGCACGTGTTTGCTGAGTACCTACTACGGCGTCAAGCATGGTTCTAGAAGCTAGGGAGAGAGTCTAGAAAAACACAGGTCTCTGCCTTGTACCCCTTGTACTTTCATTCATTCATTCATTCAACCTGGGAGGGAGAAGCAGACTCCCGTTAAGCAGGGAGCCCCACCGTGGGCTGGATCCCAGGACCCTGGGTTCATGACCTGAGCTCAACCAACTGAGTGACCCAGGCGCCCCTTCTTTTTACTTTCTTAACATGGCTAGCAGAAATTTTGAAATTACATGTGGGACTCACATTATATTTCAATTGGACGTCGCTGCTCTAGCACAGAGGTGATGCCCAATTCATACTATTTGAATTGATTAGATGTGATTAAATTAGCTGGGGGTTGATGCGGGGAATCACGTAAAGTGTAATGAGCAAATTGACCACAGGGGACGCTCACATCCGGATGAAATTCTACCTTCACTCCCACCTGAGTCTCACCCTTGACTTCCTGTGGCCCTCGCCCACCCAGAATTAGCCACCTATAATCCTAGCTAATGCCATGGAGCCATTTGAGATAAGAACTGAGCTATGAATCTGTTGGTCTTTCCTCTTCCTCCATTACTATGCCCCATGCAGCCAGTGAGTCAAGGGACTATTTGCCCAAAGAAGTTTTCAGAAGGGGATGGAAAACAAAGGTAGGAGAACAAAAACTGTAAATTCCCCAGCTTCTAAGCACCAAATCCTCGGGTCCAGGTGCAAGGCAGGAAGAATCAGGAAGCAGAACCAGTTTTGTTTCTCTGGTAATGCCCCCACATTCAAGTGCAATTTGGTAAAACTTAGTTAAATCAAACATCTCCAGATTTCAGAGTCTGGCAATTACACTTTTTTTTGAGGCGGAGGCTGAAGAAATTCTCACACTCACCCACTAGGGGGCAAAGTGTTCATCACAATGTTGTTCATGGCAGGTGTGTCAAAGGCAACCTGGTGTCCCTCACCAGAGAGGAGGAGGTGCCCCAGAGTGTCCAGGGCAGAGGATTCTGCAGCCACCAGAAGCAACAGACATGCCTACACCAAGAAGGCTGGGTTGGAGTGACAATAGTAAGAAACAGAGCCAGACCTCCCACCCAGTGCTGCTGTTATAACTTTAAGATCCATCCATCCCAACCAAAAATACACAATGCATAAGAACACCTACGAACAAAAGGATACAATAAACACGACAGTGGCGGCTCTAGCAAGGAAGCAATGTGGAGTGACTAAATAGGAAATAAATCAAACTAACACCTGCTTTGTGTGAACCAGGTGGTTAAGTATACTGCTGGGGTCAGACTGCCTGTGCTTGAATTAATTAATAATTAAGCTCTTTCACTTAATCACTGGGTGGCCTCAGGCAAATTAGGTAACTCACGTTGCCATAGCTGCCTCATCCATAAAATGAAATGACAAGTGTCCCTACATTATGGAGTTATCCCAAGGATTAAATAAGACAGATAGTGTTTAGAGTAGTACATACCAAACACTATCTAAGTGCTGGCTATTTTTATAAGCTTTTTGAAATGAAGATTATGATTTACTTAATCTTTGCACCTGAGGTTATTAAAAATGGAACGGAGGGGTGCCTGGGTGGTGCAGTTTGTTAAGCCTCCAATTCTTGGTTTCAGCTCAGGTCGTGATCTCAGGGTTGTGAGATTGAGTCCTGCTTTGAGCTTCAAGTTCAGTTCAGAGTCTGCTTTTTCCTTCTGTCCCTCTCCCCCAAAATAAGTAAATAGATAAATACATACGTAAAAGTTTAAAAAGTTAAAAAAAGGAAGGGAGGGGGGACTTTGGAGCTGGGGAGGGGAAAGAGATTCAAGGACAAGGGGAAACAATAGATCTGGAGGTGAACATGGGGGCTTCTGAGTGTGGCAGGGGTGAAAGGACATGAAAGATGCCTGTATTAGTTAGGGTGGGCTAGATTATGCTGCTGTAACAGGCAGTCTCAAAATCTCAGTGGCTTAAAACAGCAAACTTATTTTTTACTCATGTCATTATGGCTGGCTGGTCAAGACTCTGGCAGAGAGGGGAAAAAAGAAGAAAACCCACATTCATTCTTAAAAGTTTCCACCCACAGATGACACCTGCTCCTTGGCCAAATTGAGTCTCCTGGCCATACCACACTTCATGAGCATGAGGAAGAGCGACGCCTTATGTACGCAGAAGGACTGAGAGTTGAAATATTTGTGAGCAGCTTGAATGACTAGATCGAAGCCCAGTTTAAGCATAGGGATCTGAGAGCTGAGACAACTTGTACCTCAAGTCTGGGACTGGCTCAGAGAAGTTCTATTACACCACTATGGTGGGCAGTGTAATAGTCCCCTATCACTGTAACAACAACAAAAAAATCCAAACACAGTGCCTACAAATAATGATAAGCGTTTGTTATCTCACAGTTACTGTGGGTCAGGAATTAGGAAGTGGCTGAGCTTGTACACCATGCTGGCTCAGAGTCTCATGATATCAGCCTGGGCTGTAGTTATCCGAAGGCAAGACTGGGGCAGGAGAAACTTCCTCCACTGTGGCCCCCTCACAAGCTGGTACTGGCCCTTGGCAGAAAGCCTCAAATCCCTGTTTTTACAGGCTTCTCAAAGGTCCACAAGGTATACCAGCTGGTTTCTTCCAGAGTTAACATTTCAAGAGAAAGCCAGACAAAGGGGCCATGTCTTTTGTGACCTAGCCTCCAAAGCCGCACGCCATTACTTCTACCACGTTCTATCGATTGGAAGCAAGACATGGAGTCTGGCTCACATCGCAGGAAAGGGCGATTAACTCCACCCTTTGAAGGAAGGAGGACCCAGGCAGCCAGGGGGAATGGTGGAGTATGTCTTTGGCTATGGAAAAGCTGTACCTGTTGGATAGGCTCAGGAGCATTATAGGAAATGTGGTAGAGATTGCTAATTGACACCAAAATCTGGTCCCCCTTGAGGACATACAAGTCCCATACATTATTCTAGTTACTCATGTTTAATCTAAGTAATTCTTCTGAAAACCCCGTGAGGTAATAAAACAACACCTAACATTTATGGAGCACTTATTACATGCCACACATTATCCTAACTATATTTTACATGCTTCAGCTCATTCAGTCTCACAACAAGTCAGTGAGACAGGTACGGTTTTGACCTGCATTGATAAATGGGAAAACTGAGGACCAGAGAGGTTAAGTAATTATTCTAAGGTGGCACAGCTGGTGAGTTGCGAGAGCTGGGATTTGAACCTAGGCAGTCCGAATCCCGGGGCCATGCTCTTGACAACTACACTACAGTAAAAGAAAACAGGGTATGCTTTGTGCACACATTGCTGCTGTAAAAAGTTGCACCTGTGGCTCCAAAATTTTCGGAGGGTTCACTGTGCTCCATGAACCTCCTAGAGTAATTGACATAATGTAGTGTATCATCTAAACAAAGGCAATCTTGAGCACCTTTAAGCCGCACAGAGCTTTAAAAAAAAAATCCTTATTTGACAGATGCGGGAACTGAGGCTTAGCAAGGTCGAGCTGCTCCTGCTGGGCTGTGTGGGTAGGGACAGAAGCAGGAGTGGGGCCAGGCAGCCCGGAATAGGATACTACAGTCCTGGGGGGCCATGCTAATGGCCTGGTGTGGTGTTGGTGGGAGGCTGAAAGGATGCCAGGGAAACTGTTGGAGGGATTTGGCGTTGAGCCCAGAAGAGCAGGCGGAATTAGAGGAGGCAGCTCCTGGGTTGGGTAGGGTTGGGTTGGGGTTGCGGGGGAGGGAGTTGGGGAACAGTGTTGGTGAGGTGGGGAGGGGTGGGGGGAGTGGTAGGTGGGTGGGGGAGATTTGGGGTGCAGTGGGGGAGGGGCGGGTTTGGTGGGTGGGTTGGGGATCCGTGTTGGTTTGGGGGGATGCATTGGGGGTGCTGTCTCGCAGTCCACCGCCCAGGCCCAGCCCCCTCTCCAGTCCACATCGCGTGGTTACAGAAGCAGCCGTTTGTCCTCATGTGCTGGTGTGGGAAGATAAATTGGGACAATTACTTTGGAAACGGTCTGGCAGGACCCAGGAGGTCTGGCCAGTGCCCATCCTCTCGCCCTTGTGTGCTCTGTTAGAAGGGTGTGCGCAGGTGTCCTCATACCGGGCGCCGACAGCCACGCCCTTCGTAAAGATCCCAAGCCAGGAACAATCCAGATGTCCATCACCAGGAGACTTGCTGCATAAACGCACAGAGCTTTTGTAGATTAGTAAAACGGCATTGCCGTTCCTCAGTTTTCTAGTGACTGGTTGGCAAAATCACGTGTTGCAGCTTTGTGGTTCTTAAAATATTTCAGACATTCGTGAACTATGAACTATCTTAACCTCACTGTCTTGCTAGATCGCTGGCGCTGTACCTTCCCCGAAGCCGGCCCTCCTCTTCACACGGGGACGCATACTTCCTGTCCGCTTTGCCTAACAGTGTTCATTTGGGTCTCCAATGTTCTGTAAACACTGCCTTCCTCCCGGCGGGGCCCTGGACCCCTAACCCATGGGTGAAAACGGTCCAACCTTAGACCATTCAACCACCAGAAGAAAATTGTTTTAATTGACAGTTGCAGAAATGTGGCATGGTTTTACATTGATCGTTTGCTAATGCAATCGGCGGTATTTTGCATGTATGACAACACATCCTTGGATCATAAAAACAGAACAAAATCCACACGGTGGCACGTTCCTCCGATTCATTCATGCCGCACGGCGCTGGGACAAACGGTCACCAGCCACACACCATGTTAGATGCATTTCTTACACATGACTTCATGCCAAAGAAGTCACACAAAGGAAATGAAATCGGAGATTCCGTTGACGGAAAGCTCAGAACAGGCCAAAGCCAACCACGGGATCAGGTAAACGGACAAGGAAATGGGTGGAGGGGCCAGGAGGAGGGGGCGCAGGGTTCCCTTTTGTGACCAGCTGGTGACTACAAGGGTTTTTCATTTTACAGCTGTCAACTAAGCTACAAGTTGTGACTTCTAAAATCAATTACATATTTTATTCTTAGAGGAAGGATAATTGCCTGCCATGATCTGATCTCCATTTTACAAAATTGTAGTAAAATACACACAACACAGAATTGACCATAGGGACTGGTTTTATTTATTTATTTATTTAAAAGATTTTTATTTATTTATTTTGAGAGAGAGCGAGCGAGGGAGCACAAGAAGGGCAGGAGGGTCAATGGGAGAGGGAGAAAGAGAATATCAAGCAAGCCCCAGGCCCGGTGCAGAGCCCTATTCGGGGCTTGATCTCACCACCCCGAGATCATGAACTGAGTCGGAATCAAAAGTCAGGTGCTGGGGCGCCTGGGTGGCTCAGTGGGTTGAAGCCTCTGCCTTCAGCTCAGGTCATGATCTCAGGGTCCTGGGACTGAGCCCAGGATGGGGCTCTCTGCTCAGCAGGGAGCCTGCCTCCCCCTCTCTCTCTGCCTGCCTCTCTGCCTACTTGTGATTTCTGTCTGTCAAATAAATAAATTAAAAAAAAAAAACCTTTAAAAAAAAAGTCAGGTGCTTAGCTGACTGAGCCACCTGAGTGCCCCTATTTTTTTCCTACATTTTATTTATTTAAGTAATCTCGACACCCCACATGGGGCTCAAACACACAACCCTGAGATCAAGTGCCACATGCTCTTTTGACTGAGCCAGCCAGGTACCCCCCATTTTAAAAAAAGATTTTATTTATTTATTTGTCAGAGAGAGAGATCACAAGTAGGCAGAGAGGCAGGCAGAGAGAGGGGGGAAGTAGGCTCCCTGCTGAGCAGAGAGCCCGATGTGGGGCTCCATCCCAGAACCCTGGGATCATGACCCGAGCTGAAGGCTGAAGCTTAACCCACTGAGCCACCCACGTGCCCCCAGGTACCCCCCACTTTAACCATTTTTTACAGTTAACGATTTTTCACTACAGTGGCCATTAAGTACATCACCACCATCCGTCTCCAGACCCATGAGATCCTAATTCTCCATTCCCGCTCCCCTCAGCCTCTGGCATCCAATATTTTATTTTCTGAGTCTCTGAGTTTAACTACTCTAAGTACCTCGTATGAGTGGAGTCAGGCAGTGTTTGCGTTTCTGTGACTGGCGTATTTCACTCAGCATGATGTCCTCAGGGTTCTCACTGTTGTGGCAGGTAGCAGAATGTCCTTCCTTTTTAGGTGGATTACTATTCCCCCGGATGGAGAGACCACATTTTGCTTATCCGTTCATCCGTCAACAGACCCTTGGGTTTCTTGCTTGCATGTTACATGTTCTATAGCTTTCTGGTTCTGTGTTGCATTTGGCAGCAAAAAAAGCTTCAAAAAATAATGTGCAGTGCTGTTTGCTGGGTAAAGAGCACACACACACACACACACACACACACAAACCCAGTGGCCTGGGCCTGGGTGTCACCCTGAGACAGAGGTGGGGCCCGTGACCTGTCTCCCAGGGCATTTCTCACACCCACAGGGTGGGGCGAGGTCACACCTACCCACCAGCTTCTCTCCACTTCAGTCACCCGCCCTGAGGGAGCTACACCACCTCTGCTCAATCGTCAGCTCTGGGTGGCCTCTGGGGCCAGGACACCTCAGGAAATTCAACACCCTCCCCAACCCCGGGGCTTCTCTGCAAACAACTGGGCTAGTGAGGCGCCCCCAGGCTGTCTGCCCTCCTGCAATCCCAGCTGTCCTCCCCATCCTCCAGCTCTGTGCCTCACTGTTTTTCTTTTTGTCTCTCCCTCTCTGGGTCTCTTGATCTCTAGATCGCCATCTTTTGGTGCCTTTTTTTCTTTGCTTGCTTTTCCTTTCCCTTTTTCTGCCTTCCTGCCTTGTTTTGACCTGTGTTCAGGGAGCCACCCACTTTCTGTGTGACCTTGGGCAAGAACCTTGGCCTCTCTGTGCCCTCCCAACTGAGACACTACTGACATTGGAGAGGCCATCCTGTGCACTGTCATCTCTTGGCCTCCACCTGCCAGATGCAAATAACACTCCACCCCCACTGTGACAGCCACCGAAGTCTGTAAGCTGTTGCCACGGTCCCCCATTTAAGAACCAGTGGGTAAACATTAGTCCCCAGAGTGAAGTGATCAAGAGAATGGGGGAGTGAAGACCTAATCACAATCTACAGCTTTGGGGTTTCAAATGACACCATCAAAAAAGTGAAAGGATGGGGTCACCTGCCTGGCTCAGTCGGTAGAGCATGCAACACATGATCTCAGGGTCATGAGTTCAAGCCCCACATTGGGCATAGAGCTTACTTAAAATTACATTATATTTAAAAAATGAGGGGCACCTGGGTGGTTCAGTGGCTTAAAGCCTCTGCCTTCAGCTCAGGCCATGATCTCAGGGTCCTGGGATTAGGCCCAAGATTGGGCTTTCTGCTCAGCAGGAGCCTCTTCCCTTCCTCTCTCTCTGCCTGCCTCTCTGCCTACTTGTGATCTCCCTCTCTCTCTGTCAAATAAATAAATAAAATCTTCAAAAAAAAAATGAATTCCACCCACAGGATGGAAGAACATACTTGCAAATCACAATTATGATAAGAGACTTGACTTATATCCAGTATATAAAACAGACTCTAACAACTGAAAAAATAAATAACCCAATGAAGAAATGAGCAAAGAACTTGAATAGACATTTCTCTAGAGTTGATCTAGAAATGGCCAAGAAGCACATGGAAAGAGGCTTCATGCCATTAGTTGTCAGGGAAACCTAACCAAAACTTCAGCAAGAGACCATCTTTCACTACTGGGATGGCTGTAATCAAAGAGTCAGGTGCTCCTAAGTGTTGGCCGGAATGTACAGAGACTAGAACCTTCATGCATCACTGGTGTAGGGGTAATATAGTGCAGCTGCTCTATAAAAATGGTCTGGATCTTCCTCAAAAAGTAAAACATAAAGCTTTATGTTATGACCTATGACCTATGACCCAACAATTCTGCTCCTTGGTAAGTATCCCAAAGCTTTGAAAGCCTATGTCCACGAGAAAGAGTGTGCACGCATGTTCACAATCATTGGGAGGTGAAAATGGCCCAAATGCCCACCAACTGATGAATGGATAAACAAAATGGGGCCCATTCATGCAGTGGAATATTATTCAGCCACAAAAAGGAATGATGCCGTGACACACACTATAACAGGAATGAATGGTGAAAATGTTATGCTAAGTGAAAGAAGCCAGACTTGAAAGACTTTGTGTTGTAGGATTCCATTCATATGAAATGTCCAGAATAGGCAAATCCGTAGAGACAGAAACCAGAATCATAGGGACCGAAACCCTGGTGGTCAGGGCCTGGGGGCTGGGGGGACAGGGGAGCAATTGCTATTGAGTGCGGGGTTTTTTTGGAGGTGATATTTCTTTCCCTGAACCTCAGTGTTCCCATCTGTAAACTGAGGCTAATATTAGTTAGTATCTCTACAGTACTTTTTCTGTGAGGGGCAAATGAGATGATGCTTTTAAAGTCCTTGTCCCATAAGTGTGAGCTGGAAGTAGCAGGAGAGATAACCCGTTGGATCCCCTCAGCGATTCTGATTGATGGGACACCTGGGTGGTTCAGTTGGTTAAGCGTCTGCCTTTGGCTTAGGTCCTGATTTCAGGGTCCTGAAATCGAGCCCTGTGTCAGGCTCCCTGCTCAGTGGCAAGTCTGCTTCTCCCTCTCCCTGCTGTTCTCCCTGCTTGTGCTTTCCTTTCACTCTCAGATAAATAAATAAAATCTTTAAAACAAAAAACAAAAGAAATTCTGATTGGTGAAGACTCAGCCTCCTTCCTCTCCTTCTCTTCCTGGCCCTAGTCTCCTCCCTGGCTTTGGTCTCCCCACTCCAATCTATTCCCTCCAGGGCTCCAGAGCTGACCCTGCTCCTCCTTTGTGTATAGCCCTCCCATGGCTCCCTACTGCCCCCAGGACAGAGCCTGGTCTGGCAATGGAGACACCCGGCCATGCTCTCCCTTGCATCACATTCACCGTAGACCCAAGCACTCAGGGATGGCCTGACTCACAACCCTACACCCTTGACCATGCAGGTTTCCTCTGCCTTGAATACCCTCCGCATTCTCTCCTTCCCCACCTGCCCAGTGAACTCAGTTCTGGGCTGAAGTCACAGCCTGGCACATGCCCTTTGACCTAGCAGTTCCAATTCTAGGAAGTCAGCCTTCAAATAACACCCACACATGAGCTCAGAGAACTAGGCACAATGACATTTGTTCACTGTGGCACTGCTAATCATGGTGGAGGAGTGAATAACCTAAACGTTCATCAGAAGGGGATGGCAGAAAAATCCCAGGAGGAGGCTGTGAAATAGGAGAATGGGGTAGATGAGCATGAATACAGACAGGCACCTCTTCAAGATGCATTACTATGTGAAAAATGCAAGGCACAAAACCTCATATATTCCATGCTCTGCCCCTCCCTACCTCACCGTGTGACCTTGGGGAAATTACTTTGCCTCTCTGAAGCTCCATTCCCTTGTCTATAAAGTGGGATGTTCATAATGTCAGAGGTCGCAGTAAAGATTAAGCAGCAAAACATGCAGGGAATTGTACAACTAGTTACTATTCAAAAATAGAGCAAATAGTAAGCATTCAGAAAATGTTAGGGGTTTTTTTTCCCTTTTATTTTTTTTCAGAGGGAGGGGGTGGGGCCCAGTCAGAGGGAGGGAGAGAATCTTAAGCAGGCTCCATTCCCCGTGTGGAGCTCAACACTGGGGCTTGATCCCACGACCCTAACATCATGACCCAAGCCAAAATCAAGAGCTGGATGCCTAACGACCCAAGCGCTCCAGAAAATGTTAGCTTTTGATATTAGGGCAGAGACTGGAAATTTTTTATGGGAAGGGCCAGAGAGTCAATATCTTTCCCTTTGTAGACCATCTGGTCCCTGTTGCAACCACTGAGCTCTGTTATTGTATCACACAGACGGTCACAGACAGTGCATCAGCAAATGGATGCAGCTGTGTTCCAAACAACAATTTAATAGAACAGACAGCTGGCCCCCAGGCCATCGTTTGCCAACCCCTGTATTAGAACTGAAAAAGAGGGGCTCCTGGGTGGTGCAGTTGGTTGACTCCTGGTTTTGGCTCAGGTCATGATCTCAGGGTTGTGGAATTGAGCCCCATGTCAGGCTTCAGGCTCAGCGAAAAGTCTGAGGAGTCTCTCTTCCTCTGCCCCTCCTCCCACTGTGCTCTCTCTCTCTCTCTCTTAAATAAATAAATCTTTAAAAAAAAGAATTGAAAAAGGGACAACTATTTATTTTTATAGGCTTTGTGTGCCCCTCCAACCTTTGAACTCTTGTCTTTCACAGTCTTTATCAGACTGCATTGTGCTACCTGTTTCTCTTTCCCTATGGGGCTCCAACCCTCCCACGACCAGACATTGAACTCTCCCAGGACAGGAACCTTATCTGAGCTACATGGGTCTCTAGAACCCAGCCTCCATCCCTGTTGTAGGAGCACAGCAGGAACATTTGTTGCATTCATTCATTCATAGAGAAAAAACATGCCCCAACTACATGCCAGGTCCTGTTCTAGACCCTGAGACTATAACACAGACATGAACTCCTGCAGCTTATGTTGTAAAGGGGCAGACAGTCTGCCAGTCAAATAAACACCCGAAATATATAAGCTATCATATGGTCCCATGCATCAAAGAGAAGTAAATAAAGCTGGAACAGAGGATGAGAGGTGAGTAAGGTGTTGCTAATTTCCATGGTTTGACCAGTGGAGGCCTCACTGTGCTGGTGAGGTTAGAAAGGAAATAAGGGAGTGAGTCATGGGGATTTCTCAGAGATGAACCTTTGGGTGGATGGAACAGGAAGTGCAAAGGTCCTGAGGTGGGAACAAGCCTGGAATTTTCAAGGAACAGCAAAGAAATCAGTGTGACAGCACCTGAGAGCATTGGGGAAAGAGTTGAAGATCCAAGACAGAGCACAGGCTTGATGGGGGCACTATAGGGACAGTAATCCCAGTCGTGAAGTCTCCACCCTCTTGACCTAATCACCACCATCCCTCCCAAATTCTCACCTCCTCAGATCTTCACTTTGGGGATTAGGATTTCAACATACAAATTTTAGGAAGACACAAACATTCAGACCATAGCAAGAATCAAAATTGTCTCCAAACACTTCCAAATGTCCCCTGTGTGACTTGATTGCTCCCCATTGAGGATTACTGATCTAATGTGATCATGCCTGTAGCAGTCAGAATAAAGTGGGGTACGCTGTAGTAACAAACCAGCCCCAACTTCCAGAGACATAAAACAGCAAAGGTCTGCTTTTAACTCACACTCATGACTCTCACTGGCAGCTGAGGACTTCACTTCCAAATTCCCATAGTCCCCTCTATTAAACTCAGGCCAACCAAGAAGTCACTCTTGGGGGCATTGCTGTCAGTTAGAGGAAGAAGGTGATGGGCTTACTTCCTCCCAGAAACCAGGAGTATTCCTGCTGTCATTTCATTGGGCCAAGCAAGTCACATGACAGGAAGTACAAACTTTCCATGTCCTCCAGAGGAGAGAAAAAAACTAAACATCTGTGAATACCCTATTATATTGCTTCAACATTGGCAGATTGAAATTCATATATTTTACTATATGTTATTTTCACTGTGTTTTTCCTTTATTTATTTATAAAGATTATTTATTTATTTATTTATTTTACAGAGATCACAAGTAGTCAGAGAGGCAGGCAGAGAGAGAGGAAGGGAAGCAGGCTCCTTGCTGAGCAGAGAGCCCGATGCAGGGCTCAATCCCAGGACCCCGAGACCACTGAGCCATCCAGGCACCTCTGTTTATTTTTTTGACTAGGCTCCACACCCAACGTGGGGCTTGTAATAACTATCCCGAAATTGAGGGTACCATGCCGTACTAACTGAGCCAGCCAGGTGTTCCTCCTTTATTTTTTAATTGATATTTAAAAATTGATTGATCATGTGTTAATTGATATTTTGAAATTACCTGTACAGATAGGTAACTGATTTTTTTAGGTTATATTATTTGTGAATTCATTTCATCAGGGTAAGAGGCTATGAGAAAATTGTTGACATTTTTCAATTTTGAAAATTTTCAATTTTGAAAATTTCAATTTTGAACTTTTTCAAAAAATGAGAAAATTTTAAGAATTTATTTATTTTAGAGAGAGAAATAGAGCAGGGTGAGGGGGAGAAGGGAAGAGAGAGAGGGAGAATCTCAAGCAGACTCCACGCAAAGAGCACAGCCTGATGCGGGGCTCCATCCCATGACCCTGAGATCATGACCTGAGCTGAAATCAAGAGTCAGACACTTAACCAACTGAACCACCCAGGTGCCCCAAGAAATGTTTATTATAAAAAGAGGACATGGCATACCCAGTAACAGTGTGGGACAGATGTTCACCAAAATCTGCATACAGAGACAGGGATTGGCAGACTACAGTCTGCAGGCCAAATGCTGTCTATGGCCTGACTTTGGGTGACCCAGAGCTAAGAATGGCTTTATATTTTTAGAGTTGTAAAAAGGAAAAAAAAAGAAGAACTAGAGGAATAAGTGATAAAGAGCATATGTGGCTCCTAAAGTCTAAAATATTTACTTTCCGGCCCTTTACAGAAAACATTTAACAACCTCCGGACTAGAATGTTCTTAGCAGCCCTATTGTAATAAACCGAAACTGGAAACCACACAAACACCCATTCACAGTTGGATGAATAAAAAGATAGTGTTGTATTTGTACAATGGAATGCCATCCAGCAGGAGTTGACAAACTTTTTCTGTTAAGGGCCGGATAGTAAATATTTTCGACTTTCTGGGCCATATGGTCTCTGCCACGGCCATTGTAGCAAACAGCTATAGATAACTGTGAATGAAGAGATGTGGCGGTGTTCCAATAAAACTTTATTTATAAAACGAGCAACAGGCCGGTTTTGGTCCCCAGGCTGTAGTTTGCCAACCCCTGAGGCACAGAAATGAGCATAAACAATCTACAACATAAGCCCACGTGGGTTCATTACGTAAAGCCAAAGGAAAACCGGCCGCACAATTCCCTTTATAGGGAATTCGAGACCAGGAATGTTGGCCTCTATGGTGTTTCAAGTGAGGATGGGATTGGAGTGTTCTGCTTTTGAATCGGGCTTCCCCAGCATGCTCACTTTGTGATAAAGCCTTGAGCTGTGCACTCAGGAGGCAAGAGCCTCTTTTGTGGGTGTGTTCTTCCAAACAAAGGCTGGCAAGGGCGTTGGCTGGCATGGTCTGCGATCTCCCATGGCAGCTGGCGCACAACAGAGGGGCCCCCGGCCTGTCTCTGGAAGTGGGATCTGACCGGCTTCTCAGCCTCGCAGCTGTTGGAGCTTCTCAGAGCCGCTGATGGAGTGAATTCGACGTGGTGGAAAAATTCTCAGATTCTTAGGAAAACCACGCCTCACTGACGACTCCCTCTTCATCTCTCCAGTTTCAAACCAGGAAACGAGCAGGGAGAAGAAGAAGAAAAAAAAAACCAAGTTAAAATACCTCGGAGATGCCAAGGGAAATGTCATAAATGTCAGGCGATGAAATTTACATTCATCATTCCTAAGAGAGCGTTGTTAACTCCTCTCCTTCAGGCTGTGACTGTAGTGTCCCCTCCACAGAGAGACCTTCCCTGGGCCACCCAATGGTCGCCTGTGACTATCAGAGGCTGGGAAGAAGCAAGGAAGAGTTCTTTCCTCTGGATTTTGAAGGCGGCATGGCCCCGCCAACACCTTGATCTCAGGCTTCTGTGCTTCCCCAACCATAGGCCTATAACACATGTCTGTTGTTCTAAGCCACCCAATCTCATGGCATTTTTGCATGGCAGCCCTAGGAAAAGGATCCAGTGTGTGTTACCATCTGACTTGTTATTTATCTTGTTTATTCTCTCCCCAGTGGGATGTGAAATCCACAAGGGCCAGGATTTGTATCCATCTTGTCCACTGCTGCCTCCCTAGGGACTAGCCAGAGCTTGTCCTCATAGGTGATCAATTAGCGTTTATCGAATGAATTCGTTTAGGCATTCTAAAACACAGAATGAGCACTTTCTTTGTACCGATGCACTGTGGGGTCAGAGGGGGTATTAGGCATGGTTGATACTGCCCTCATCATGCTGAGAGGACAGACCTCTGTCCTGAGAGGACAGTCACAAAACACAGATGAAAGTGAACAGACGCATCTGTAGGAAATGAGCCTGGAGGAGGAGCTCTGTGGGTCAGCAGACAGATTAGTGAGGGTTGTGCAGGGAAGAAACACTATCAGGAGGAACCATGATTTGAGTTGAGGATTGATAGGTTGAATTATGTCTCCCTAAAATGATACTGAAGTTTTGACCCCCAGGACCTACGAATGTGACCATATTTGGAGGTAAGGTCTTGGCAAATGATCAAGTTAAGGTATGTATTAGGGTGGGAGCTACTCCAATAGGATTGAGGTCCTCGTAAAAAAGGGGAAGGTTGTGGGGCACCTGCCTGGTTCTGTTGGTGGAGCCTCTGACTTTCGATCTCAGGGTCATGAGTTTGAGCCCCATGTTGGGGATAGAGGTAGCTAACGCAGCTGGGGCAGGAGCTTGGACACAGACACACACATACAGAGGGAAGACAACGTGAAGACAGAGAAAACATCATGTCCAAGTCAGGAATGCCTGAAGCCAAAGCTGCCAGAAGCTGGGAGAGATGCCTGGGCCAAATTCTCCCTCAGAGCCTCACAAAGAACCCACCCAGCCGACATCTTGGTTTTCAGCTTCCAGATTCCAGAACCGTGAGACAAAAACATGTCTGTTGTCTGGGCCACCCAGTTTGTAGAGCTGGTTATGGCGGCTCTAGCGAGCAACTCCAGGTGGGTAAAACTCGGATACGTGGAGAAGAGAAGGTAGCCAATGCTCAGAGGTTGAAAATCTCTGCCTCCGTTGTACTCCCGTTTCCTGTTCTCAGAGTTCATTTCCTGTCTGTCTGTGTTCTCTCTTTCCTTTGGTCAGCGTTTTAAAAAACTTACTGCCACCTGATATTACATAATACATCATATATTTTATTGCTTACTTGTTCATTGTCCATCTCCTCTACCGCCAGGTGAGATCCAGGAGGAAAGAGACTCTCTGTGTTGTCCGTGGTGGTATTCCCAGCATGGAGTAGGTGCTCAAAAAAATTCCTGTTGAATTTTTAAGAATGCAGGAACTGGAGTGAGATGCTGTGGGCTCAGGCCCCAGCTCTGCCCCTTGCTTCTTTCTCTCTGAGCCCGTCCCTACATTGGCAAAATCGAGACAATGGTATCAAGAATGTTAGACCAAGATGTTGTGTGCAAAGTTCTTGCCATATGTGGCTCATTTTCTTTGATCATTTTGAGATCATTTCAGACGTCACCAAAAAAGTTGCAAAAACAATGTGGAGAATTCCCATAATTTCTCACCCAAGTTTCTCCAAAGGTTAACCCCTTACATAACCACAATAAAATGATCGAAATCATGACACTAACCTTGTAAACTGCCTGTGAACCAACCCACAAACCTTATTCAAATTTCCCTGATATCTCAGTCCTGTTCTTTTTCAGATCCGGGATCTCACATTGCAATTAGTGGTTGTGTCTCCTTAGTCTTCTCCAACATGTGATGCTTCTGTCTTTTTTTTGTCTTTCATGACCTTGACCCTTTTGAGGAGTACAAGTCATTTATTTCATAGAATGGCCCTCAGTTTGGATTTGTTTGATGTTTTCCTTATGATTAGATCCAGGTTATGTGCTTTGGGCAGGAACACTGTGGAAGTGATTCCATGTCCTTCTTGGTGCATGACGTCAGAAGGCCCCTGATGTTGGGAGGCCTGTGACCAATCATATTCATTTTGATTACTTACTGAAGGCACTTTCTAGTGTCTCCTCTGTAAACTTACTATTTTTTACAGTGTTCATTTGATGCTAACTATTATTTATTGTTTTTTCCAACACCTATTTACTGAGTGCCCACACTATATGCCCAGGCCCTTTCCAAGAGGTTATGGTGACCAAGATGAGTAAGACTTTTCCTTGCTGGAATGTCACACTCTCATGAGGAAGATTGAAAGGTAGCCAGGAATTCACAACGGAGAGAGACCAGTGGGTGATTAAGGTCTTGAAGGGTACTTCAGGGGTACAGGAGGTATATACTGGTCTGTCTGAGGGAGTCAGAGAAGGCTTCCTGGGAAAAAGGATATTTGAGTCGGGTATTTGAAGGGTGAATAGGAGTTCACCAGGGAAGGGGGAGAGAATTCTGGGTAATGGGAGCAGTATTTGTGCAAAGATGAAAGCTATATTTCCGGTGCCAGTTGAAGGGCTGGGATATTGTCCTAGAAGCACTGGGGGGCCATGGGAGGACTGTGAGTAGGGGACGAGTAGGATCAGCTCTGGGTTTATAAAGACCATCTGGTGCCATATGGGGGACAATCCAGAGGGGAGAACCTCGAAACCTGGAAGGGTAAGTGTTCAAGTTGGAGGGAAGGATGCCTGAATTGAGGCTGGGCCAAGAGAATGGTGAGAAGGGCATGGTGGGGGTGGGCTGCTGGGAGGGTTGAACAAGGAGGAGAGAGACAGTGATGGGGGTGCTCCTGTTATCTAACCTAGATATATGGATATACAGAGAGGCCATTTATCAAGAGGGAGAATACAGGTATTAGAGCAGGTTTGGCAGGAAAGATAATAAACCCCATTTAGTGTAAGTATATGGCACATTTTTTTTTTCTTTTTGTAAACTCTACACACAACATGGGGCTTGCACTCAAAACCCCAGGATCAAGAGTTGCATGTTCTTCCAGCTGAGCCAGCTGGGATACCCATTGTGCATGGCATATTTAAGAAAGATTTCCCTAAAAAAAAAAAGAAAGAAAATGGAAGGGAAGGGAAGGGAAGAGAAGGGAAGGAAATGAAGGAAGGGAGAAAGACTTCCTGGATGGTTGGCTCCAAGAGGTGTGTGGAAGTTAAGAGTTAATCCCTCCAGGGCGCCTGGGTGGCTCAGTGGGTTGGGCCGCTGCCTTCGGCTCAGGTCATGATCTCGGGGTCCTGGGATCAAGTCCCACATCAGGCTCTCTGCTCAGCAGGGAGCCTGCTTCCTCCTCTTTCTGTCTGCCTGCCTCTCTGCCTACTTGTAATCTCTCTCTGTCAAATAAATAAATAAAAATCTTTAAAAAAAAAAAAGAGTTAATCCCTCTGCATTTTGGGAAAGAAAGGGCTTGGCTGGAGTGTCTTTTTCTCTTGCTCCTCGTCTTTCTCTGAGGATAAACATAAGTCAGATAACATGGTCAAGAAAGTACCTGGCACTCAGTAAATACTCATTAGCTGGCAGTTCTGTGTGTATTTTTTTAACGTAATGAGTACCTACCAAGTGCCAGACTATTATTATTATGGTTGGATGTTTTTTTCCCTCATTCTTGCCTCTTCTTTCTTTCTTCTTTTCCTCACCCCCAGTGGTAAGGCTGAGCTGTCTGGCACAATAATGCATCTGTGTCATCTTAGGAAATGCAGTTACTTCTGCAAGAGACGGGTTGATTTCCCTGTAGAACTTACAGAACTTTCTGTGATGATGGAAATGCTTATCTGTGCCTTGGAAATGGTAGCTACCAGCCTCGTGTGGCTCCTGAGCTCTTGAAATATGGCTAGCAAGACTGAGGAATTGAATTTTTTTAAAGATTTTATTTGTTTATTTGTCAGAGAGAGAGAGAGCACACAAGCAGGCAGAGTGGCAGGTAGAGGCAGAGAGAGAAGCAGATTCCCTGCTGAGCAAGGAGCCTGAGGTGGGTCTCGATCCCAGGACCCTGGGATCTGACCTGAGCCAAAGGCAGCAGCTTAACTGACTGAGCCACCCAGGTGTCCCTGAATTTTTTTTCAAGGGTACCGCTGACCCCAACTTGGGGTTTGAACTCAGGACTCAGATCCAGAGTCACACGCTGCAGCAACTGAGCCAGCCAGAAACTCCAGGAACTTTAATTTTCAATTTAGGTTTCAATTGAAACTTGAACAGACTCATGTGACTGGCAGCTACCATGTTGGACAGTGTGACCCCAAAACTAAGGTTCCCTTCCCCCAGGAACTGTAAAAATTTGCCTTGTTTTCCCTAAAGGCACAAAGTCTCAAGGATTGCTGAGGTCGCAGGGGAGTGGGAGCTGAAGAGGGAGAGAAGAATAAAAAAGAGGGGTAAATTGGGAACTTCCTGTGTGGGTGTCGGGAGTATAAAGTGAATGAGTCAAATAAAAAAAGGTGGGGTGCCTGGGTGGCTCAGTCATTAAGCATCTGCTTTCAGCTCAGGTCATGATCCCAGCGTCCTGGGGATCAAGTCCCACATCGGGCTCCCTGCTCAGCTCCCCCTGCTTGTGTTACCTCTCTCACTGTCTCTCTCTGTCAAAGAAATAAATAAGGCACGTATCCCTCTTGGAATGCAGTGAAAAAAGACCAACAACCTGATTCAAAATATGGGCCAAATATCTGAATAGACACTTCCCTAAGGAGAAATTACAAGTGGCCAATAAGCACATGAAGAAAATGTTCAACATCATTAGTCTTCAAGGAAGTGCAAATTAAAAACCACAGCGAGACACAACACACCCACAATGGCGAATATTAGACAGTGTTAAATGTCACAAGGATGGGGAACAGCCGGAACTCTCAAACACTGTTGGTGGGAAAAAGAAAAGCATCGCATCTCATCTCATCCCATCACAATGCTATCTAATCATATAATAATATCTAGTAATAATAATAATAATAATCTGATAAGAAAGATATCCACAGTCTAATCTCCAGAAACTGTGAACATCTCTTTATGTGGTAAAAGGGACTTTGTTGATGAGATTCAGTAAGGGTCTTGAGTTGGGGCAATTATCTTGGGTTTCATCCTGGATATTATCTTGAGTATCATCACAAGGGTCTTTGTAAGAAGGAAGTGGGAAGGTCAGGGTCAGAAGAAGGAAATGTGCTGGCTGAAGCAGATGTTGGAGGGCTGAGGCCACGAGCCATGGGATAAAAGCAGCCTTGAGAAGCTGCAAAGGACAGAGAAACAAATTCACCCTTAGAACCTTCTGGAAGGGGCATGGTTCTGATGGCACCTTGATTTTAGCCCTGTAAGACCCACCTCGGACATCTGACCTCCAGATCTAGAAGAAAATATATTTCTGCTGTTTTAAGTCACTGAGTTTGTGGGAAATTGTCACAGCAACAATGGCAAGCTACTGCAGTCACCGTGGGGGAAAAGTCTGGCATTTTCTTCTAAATTAAACCCACACCAATTCCATGACTCAGAAGTTTCACTCAGGTGTTTCCTCAAGAGAAGTAAAAATGTACACCTGCAGAAAGGCTGATGTAAGAATATTGGAAGCAGGTTTCTTCACAATAGTCCCAAACTGCAAATATGCCGGCTATCCACGAACAGAAAAATGGATAAAGCCACAGGTACATTCATACAGAGGAATAGTACTCAGATCAAATAACTGACTCATACAATAACACGGATGAGTTTCAGAACCATTTTGCGGGGGCACCTGGGTGGCTCAGTCAGCTAAGCTGCTGCCTTTGGCTCAGGTCATGATCCCAGGGTCCTGGGATGGAGCCCCGCATCAGGCTCCCTGCTCAGTGGGGAGCCTGCTTCTCCCTTTCCCTTGAACCCTCCACCTGCTTGTGCTCTCTCTCTCAAAAAAAAAAAAAAAAAAAAAAGCGTCTTGCAGAATGAAGGAAACCAGACACAAAAGATCACCCACACTGGGATTCCATTTATAAAAAGATCTAGAACAAACAAAACTCATCAATGGTGATAAAAATCAGGATAGTAGTTGCCTGGGGTGGTGTGGTGGGGATGAAGGTGGGGATTGACAGGGAAGGAGCAAAGGTAACTTCCTGGGGTGTGGAAATGTTCTGTATTTTCTTCTTCTTCTTCTTTTTTTAAGATTTTATTTTTAAGTCATCTCTATACCAAACATGGGGCTCGAACTCACAACCCCGCGATTGAGAGTCGCACCATCTACTGACTCAGCTAGCCAGGGAGGCACTCCTGCCCTGTGTTTTCTAATAGTTGTATATGTATTTGTCCAAAGTCATGGACTGGTATATTTAGGAGCTTTACATTTTACTGTTTGTGATTCTACCTCTAAAGGGAACCATAAACCGAGAATGAACTGTAGCTAATAAAATGTGTGATGAATTATTTAGAATTAAAGTGTCTGAAGTCTGTGAAGTATTCTAAGGAGTGGCAAGACAGCAGAGTTTCCCAGCTTTGGTACTATGGACACTTAGGGCCAGGTCATTCTTTGTCATGGGGGCCGTCCCAAGCACTGTAGGATGGGGCCTGGCACCTCTCCTCCCCTTCACAGTCCATCACAATAGAAGAGTCTGTTTCCAGACATTGCAAGATGTCCTCTGAGCGGCCTGATTTGTCCCTGGATCAGAACCGCTGAGATAGAGGGAGGGATACATGGATATATCTGTCATAAAATAAATACAGAAAATGCCAAGTGTAGAATGTAGCCAGGGGCTACCCCTGTGTCCCCTGGGCACTTCGCCCCCGCCACTGCCTGCAACATTTCTACATGCTTGAGATGTTTCATAGTAAAATATTACGGAACAATGCACATCCCAAGAGCCATCAGCCTTGTTAGCGTCTACCCTAGTGAGAGACAATTGGTCTGTGTTCACAAGAAGGATTCAGTGGGAACATTCATCTTTCCTCTCGTTTCCTTGTTTATAATAGGAAAACCCTGGAAACAGCCTACGTGCCCATCAACCCCCCCCCCACCATGGATTGGCTGGAATAAACTTGGATACATCCGCATTGTCGAGTTCTGTGCCCTCGTTTTTGGTTTTGTTTTTAAAGAGAAAGACACAAATGTGCTCACATATCGAGCCCCAGCCGCCGCGGACCTCAGCAACCAGACAAATGTCACGAGGGCCTTTCAGGGCTGATGGCTCCGCCCTGTACCTTGGTCCTCTCTTTCCATTTGTCAGAACCCGCAGGACCGTGTGCTAGAAAGGGCGAATTTCCCTGATATAGGTGTCTGTGATATAATTATACATTTGCATATGGATTATACCTCAAAATGCCTGATTTAAAAAAAAAACCAGCAATGATTCTGTGGAAGAGCTTTTGGGTTTTATTTGATGGAGGAGGGAAGAACGGGAAGGTGCGGAGGGCAGGTGCAGGAAGGCAGGCTCCCAAGGCTTAGGTGTGGGCCCTGAATGTGCAAATCTCATCTCATGCCACAGTCTGCATGTGAGAAGGGGCAGGGAGGACATCCCAAGGTGAGGGCACTGCCTGGCTTGGGCTGAGGCTTGGAGGTGGGTCCTGGGGCAGGTGTATCTACCACGAGGCTGGAGTGCAGGGAACGTGGAGGCGAGCGGTAGGGGAGGGGACAGGAGGTGATCTGAAACCAGATTGGGACTCTCAGCACTTATGGTTTCTACCCTGTCACCAGGCTGTTAACATATATAGCCTGTCATATATTCGTTAATTATACACCTGCCTTATCTGCTTTCCCAGCCTGCGTTCCGTTCAGGTGGGCAGATGATTCCGGAGGCCTGAGAGACACTGGAGGCTATGCTGGGATCCAAGGAAGGCAAGGTGACCCAATTCAGGTCTGTGCCAGGTCTCTCCCAGGCCGGTGGGAGAGACCAGCAGGTGAGCAGCCAATGCCCGCACCTGGGGGAAGAGGCTGCCCATGAGGGGCCACAGGCATGGGCAGGGCTCGTTACAAGAAATCTTGGAAGGCTTCCTGGAAAAGGAGGCATTGGGGGGTGAGGGGAGAACTTTCCCAATGTCGGGAAGCCCATCTCAATAATAGCAATGATATTAATATGATAATAATAGCTGGCGACATTTATTGAGTATTTGCAACATGCTAGAATCCCTGCACTAAGCACAGGGTAGGAATCAATTTAACCTTTCAGCAACTAGGGTGGATACTCTTAGCATTGTCATGATTCCCCTTCTTGTGGATTAGGAAAATCGAGGCACCGATTGGTTTCTTGCCCTCAGACTATCTGTGTGATGGTTGGGGAGACAGTCAGAGTCTCAGTCTAGGGAAATGCATGATTTACCCGAGGCAGCCAAAGGCACTTGTGGGAACTGAGAGCCGGGTGACTGCTTCTGGCTGGGGAAGGCTGGGGGGCCTCCAAGAAGAGAGGGACCCCTGAGATGGATCCTTTGTGGATGGGTGTGTGCAAAGCTGGGCGCATAGAGTTATGTCATATTTTCAGTTCTTGTCTTGCTGTCCTTTGTCCGTATCCCTGTTTTTCCTTCTTTTTTCTCCCCCCACCCCCTCAGTCCACCGGCCCCACTCCTGGACAAACCCAACACATTGTGTTCATGCCTCTCTCGGTACGAGCTAACACTTGCAAACCAGCCAGTCTGCTTTGTGTAACTCTATCCTCTACATTGATATGAAAGATGCATTTTATCTTTTAAATTGTGCCGTCGGACCCAGTTCTGTTTCTTACTTTTTCCACTCAGCCTTATGTCGCCCATTGTCATACGTAACACTGATTTACTGCTTCTAGAACACCTGGGGGAATCCACTCCCTTTTACTTACCCACTCCCCAAGCAGCAGGGCCCGTGATGGTGATGGTCTCTGTGTTCCCAGTCCCACCCGCAAGGCGACCTTGGTCAGTTTTGGACACACCTTCATATATCACCTGAGTTCGAGTTCTGTGGGTACTTGGAAACGCGGTTGCTGGGCTCTGGGATCAGTGCACAATTAATGCCACAAAAGTCCATCTGATCATCTGGGCTGGATCTTGAGGCCCTCACAGCATTTCGCCAGGTAGACAAGGGTGGAGAAGGACCAGTCAGTTCAAAGGATTGAGCAAAAATTGAGTGTGTTCGAGGGTCAGGAAATTACAGGTGGACCTCCCGGAGGTATGGGACCTGTGGCAGATTAGCCCATCATAAATACCTGACTGGTTGGTTTCTTTCCTGAAAAGGAAACTAGGATTGTTGTGGGTGGCAGTTTGGCAACACGTATGAAATGCTTAGCTGCTTTATATGCTGACTCAGCGATATCTGTGCATGTGCATGAAGCAGCAGGAAGGGTGTTTGCTGGATTGTCATTTGTAGAAGGGCATGACGGAAGACCATGGAAAGCCCCATTCGGAAACAGGTCAACGGTCCTACAAACTGATGTTGGAATGCCATGCAGATGTGAAAAAGATTAGAGTGAACTTAAATATAGGGGTCCAGAAAGTTCCCCATGACATATTGTTAAATAAGAAAAGTAAGTTCTGGGCACCCTGGGTGGCTCAGTCAGTTAAGCATCTGCTTTTGGCTCAGGTCATGATCTTGGCATCCTGGGATTGAGCCCCACGTCGGGCTCCCTGCTCAGCGACCAGTCTGTTCCCTCTGCCTCTGTGATCTCTCTTGCTCTCACTCTCTCTCAAATAAGTAAACACATGAATATCTTAAAAAACAAAAAGAACAGTAATTGCAGTATACCAAGTATGATCCTATTTCCTAAACACAAGAAATCACAGGAAATATTTTTCAGTTACTTGTTTATCTATCTATATAAATCAGAGGTTGGCAAACATTTCCTGTAAGGTCTATAATAGTAAATATTTACATCTTCGAGCCTTGTATAATCTCTAGCATAACTCCTCAGCTCTGCTCTGGTGGCGTGGAAGCAGCCATAGATGCATCAGCCAATGAGCGTGGCTGTGTTTATTTACAAACACAGGTGGGGGCTCCCAGATGTCAATAAATAGTATGTGTTTTTGGAAGAGTACACACCAAAATATTATGAGGGGATCCATCTAAAGGGGACCTGGGAAGGAAGGTGCAGGTCAAAGGAAACATTACCCTCTTATTTGAATTTTTTCCCACCTTGCGTAATTAAAATTGTTTTAATCTGAAAAGGAAATAATGTGTAAAAAATAGCTTCAGTGGCCTTTTCTCTCTTCCTGGTTATAAGGTCATGATTTTTGTTTTAGAAAATGCAAGCAGCCTGTAAAAGTAACCAGGAAACAAAAGTTTCCCATCATCCTACCAGCTTGAGCAGAATTTCTTTTTTTTAAAGTTTATTTATTTATTATTCTGTATTATAAATCAGCATAGGCTAAAAGAGATCAAGTAAAATACAGGGCACACAGAAAATAAGTTTATTTATTTATTATTAGTAATCTCTATATCCAACAGGGGGCTTGAACTCAGGACTGTGAGATCAACAGTCATATGCTCTTTCAACCGAGCCAGCCAGGCACCCCTTGAACAGAATTTCTTTTTTCTTCCTTCCTTCCTTGCTTTTTTTTTTAGAGTCATGTTTTCTTTTGAAGATTTACTCATTTATTAGAGAAAGAGAGTGCTAGTGAGTGGGGGGAAGGGCAGAGAGAGAGAGAGAATCTTCATTATTTTTTAAAAATGATTTTATTTTATTTATTTATTTGAGATTGGGAGAGATTGGGAGAGAGAGTGAGCAAGAGAGAGCACAAGCCTAGGAAGGGGCAGAGGGAGAGGGAGAAGCAGACTCCCTGCTGAGCGAGGAGCCTGATGCAGAAATCGATCCCAGGACCCTGAGATCATGACCTGAGCCAAAGGCAGACGCTTAACTGACTGAGCCACCCAGGCATCCTTAAGCAGAATTTCTTAAAGGGTTTATTTCAATCACGCAACAGATATTTACGGAACACTCACTGTGTGCAAATGTCAGGTGCTGGGAACAGAGCAGTAAACGAAGCAGAGTCCACACCCTCTGTAGGGTGGTATTTTATAGTCAAAGACAGACAGACAATAAATAACAAACACAGTAAATAAGTAAGTGATATAATATGTTGGAAATAAGTAAATTATATAATATGTTTCTAAAAACAGAAACAGGACAGCAGGTGAAAGGGATCGGGGCTACCTGGGGGCTGGTATGCTATTAAACAAAGTGGCCAGGGAAGGTCTCATTGCCAAGGTTACATTTAAGCAAAGACTTGAAGGAATAGAGGGAGTGATCCATGGGGATTCTGGGAGGGGACACAGCCTGTGCAAAGGTCCTGAGGTGGGAGCATACTAGGTGTGTCCAAGGAACAGCAAGGAGGTATGTATGGAGTAGAGGGAGTAAGGTGGAGAGGGAGGGAGGTGAGATCAAGGAGGGGATGGGGCTGTATCCTTCTGGGTCTTGCGGTCAAGGTAAGCACTTTGTTTTTACTTGGAATGAGCTGGGAACAACTGGAGGGCTCTGAGAAGAGAAGGGACATGAGCTGACCTGGGGAATAGCCCAAGGGAGGCAAGTTACTGAAGCAGGGAGACCAGAGAGGAGGTGACTGCAGGGGTCCGGGCAGGAGACCATGGCAGGTTGGTTAAACTAGAGCAATGGCAACAAGGAGTCAGACTCCGGATACATTCCAAAGGTCAAGTCGACAGTCCCTGCGGCTGGACTGGATGGAGGGGTTAAGGAGAAGAGAGGAATCAAGGATGATGTCAAGTGTTTTGGATTGAGTGTGATCTAGAACCACACTCAAGGGGCCACGAGATCTCCTGGGAATTTGTAAAAATGCAGATCCCCAGGCCCTACCCAGATCTCCTTAGCTGGTGTGTCTGAGGTGGGGCCCAGGAACCTGCCTTCTGAGTGAGCTGTCCAGGGTGCAGACTGGGGACTGGTGACCCCGAGGTCACGGTAGTGGGCCCCTCTTGGGGGCGGGGGGTCTACTCAGGAACAGAGTATCAGTGGATGAGAGGCTCCCTGCTCCCAGCCAGGATTCCTTCCTCTGCGACATGGGGCCATCGACAGAGCCCGCCTCCCAGCGCTGATGTGCCATCTGAATGAGCTCATGTATATAAAAGATTTAAACTGGAGCCGGTGCATACAGGCTCCCAGGAAAGGGCAGCTATAATTAGCACCCTCTTCCAGAGACATATGTACTTGGTAAAGGATGAAATTGATCATAAACAAGTCACGGTTTTTGGCAGATCCTAGCACACCTGGCTCCATGTTGGGGAACACAGGGACAAGGTGCTAAATCGGATCCAGTCCGGGCCTTCCAGAGTTCCCAGTCTTGAGGTCCAGGCAGTGCCAGCCCCAGATGGGATGACCCAGGGGAGTCAGAGTAGGACAGGGGAGGGGTGGAGCTATGGGACCCCAGAGTGGGAGCAGGAGGTCCTGGAAGGGCTGTCTGACTGGCAGTGAATACATGAGTTCTAGGCAGGTAAGGTGGCCCAGGGACATTTGTAAAGGCTAGAGATGCCTAGAATATTTGTGTGAGTGTGATGGGCTTAAAAAGCATCAGAGCAGTATGGTTACGTGCATAAACTTTCGAGTCAGGCAGCCTGTGTTTAGATCCCAGCTCTGCCCCTTTCTAGCTGTGTGATCAGGGGCAAGTTTCTTCACCTCTCCGTGCTTTAATACCCAAACCTGTATTGGTTCTCTATCTGCGCATAACAAATGATCCCCCAATGGACAAAACTACGTGACTTAACACAGCACACATTTGTAAGCTCATGGTTTCTGTAGGTCAGGAAACAGGAAATTATGTAGTAGATTTTTTTAGAAGAAGAATAGACACCCAATATTATCAGGGGTACGTGTGGTTTGGAAGGGAGATGTAGGATGCTGGTCAGGTGAAATGTTATACTAGTGTTTGATTCCCTCCCCCCATCTTATGTAATTAAAGTAGTTTTCACTTGAAAAGAAAATAATGTTTTTCAAAAATAGTTGTAGTGGGTGCCTGGGTGGCTCAGTGGGTTAAAGCCTCTGCCTTCGGCTCAGGTCATGATCCCAGAGTTGTGGGATCGAGTCCCGCATTGGGCTCTCTGCTCAGCAGGGAACCTGCTTCTCCATCTTTCTTTGCCTGCCTGTCTGCCTGCTTGTGATCTCTCTATGTCAAATAAATAAATAGAAAAAAAATAGTTGTAGTGATCCTCTGCTTCAGGGACTCCCACAAAGTCGTAATCAAAACGTTGCTGGGAGCGCACTCATCTCATCGTTCAGCTAGAAAGGGTCAGTCTGTGCTCGTTCTCATGGTTGTTGGCAGGATTCAGCTTCTTTCAGGCTGCTGGCTAGAGACCAACCTCCCTTCCTTGCCCTTCGGCCTTAAATGCGGCCACTTGCTTCGTCAAGACCACCTGGAGAGAGTCAGCTAGCAAGATAGAGGTCCCAGTATTTTAAAACCTCATTATGAAAGTGACATCCCATCACTTCGGCTGTATTCTGCAAGTTAGAGAAATTTCTCTCATTTATAGCAGGGAAAGAAACAATAGAATCTGAGTCTCGATGCTTGCTGGGAGTTAAATGATGCAACATATAAGTATAAGAAAGCATTTAGGATGCCTAGGACATAACAAGTACCATAAAAATATGAACAGTTATTATCTGGCCAGGCAGGAGGAGTCAGAAAGGCCTTCTCAGAGGAGGGAATTTTTGAGAAGTATAATAGGAGTTCGGCAGGTGACAGAAGTCATACATCCATTCATTTTCTTAGTCAACAACCTTCTTGTGAGGCAGCATGTTTTCCAGATATTGTGCTGGGAGATCCCAGGAACCCAACAAGTCTGACCTTGACCATTGTGGAGATACTGGTATCAGGGACATTGGCCAAACCCAAGACTTGTCCTCTAAAGTCTCCAAGCTGATAGAGGAGGCAGAGAGGGATACAATCCAGGGTGATCCGGGCAGCAACACAAGAAGGAAGAGAGTAGGTGAGGACTCTGAGAAGGTTGGCATTGAACAAGGGCCTTGAAATGGCTGTCTGATTCCTTCCATTTGCTGAAGCCCAGAGAGGGAAAGGCAGTTGCCCAAGATCACACAGCATGGGGGAGTCTATGGATCCTGGACTCTGGGTATTTTGAGGACCAGGTGAGATGCAAGAGATACAGACCTGCCTCTTTGGAGGTCCTTCACTCAGAGACACCCAATACATGCAAGTCCCAGATTCAGATCTGTACATCCCCCCCCCCCAGACAGCAATATTGTCAGAGTCATCTGACTCTAGACTTTATACCTCCCCATAGGCACAGCATACATCTCTGGAGACCCTCCTCACTTCATGTACCAGTGGGATGCTGGCTATAATGGGAACACAGACATGACTTGGAGTCAGGTCCAGCTCTAGAGGGGCTGCTGGGGCTGCGAAGCTAGCAGCAGACAGATCGTTCTAACCGAGTGTGATCAGAGCATCAGTATGAGGGAGAGGATATGGTGGCCAGGCAGAGGGTGGGAGTGGAGTGAGACTAGGGAGCCTTTTTCTTTCTTTCTTTCTTTCTTTCTTTCTTTCTTTCTTTCTTTCTTTCTTTCTTTCTTTTTTAAGATCTATCTATTTATGGAGGGGAGGGCAGAGGGAGAACATCTTCAAGCTGACTCTCTGGTGAGCATGGAGCACAGAGCTTGATCTCACCATCCCAAGATCATGACTTAAGTCGAAACCAAGAGTCAGACACTCAACTGACTGAGAAAACCAGGTGCCCTGATTAGGGAGCCTTTTATACACCCAACAAAGACTGGGCCTTGGGAAGTTGTCCTGGAGTTCCTGGAGTAGAGAGATGAAGAGAAGGAAGAACAAGCAGAAGGTATAGCATATGCAAAGGTACGGGGGCACGAAAGACCATTTATTATCCATCCATCTGTCCATCAGTCCATTCATTCATCTGTTGGTCCATTTATGCATTAATTGATTCTTCCATCCATCTGCCCATTTATTTATTGATTGATCGTGTATACACTCCATTCATTCATTTATTCCCCCATCCAGTTATCCATTTCCTCATTTATCCATTTATTTATTTGCTCATCCAATTATTCATTTATCCCATCAGTTACACACCTGTCCATTCTTTCATTTACTCAGAGTACCAACTGTCCTATCATCCTTCTATTCCAAATGTCACCACCTCAAGAAACCTTCCCTGACTCCCTTGCTAAAATAGCCCAGGCCCATGCCTTCTTTCATCCTCTTAGACTTTTTCTTCATAGCCCTTCCTTACCCTGATTTGCCAATGTTCTCTATAATTATATGTTTTCTTGTTCAGTCTGTGTCTACCACCAGAACACACTCATTTATTCAGCGAGAGTGTATTGAACGTCTCCTGTCTGCTAGGCTCTGTTGTAGGCACTGGGGATGGCAGAGGACAAGACGGACAAAAACCCCCACCAGCACGGAGCTGACATTCTAGTCAGGGGCATCAGAGAATAAATAATGAATGTAATAAGCAAACTACTGGCAGGATGGAGGATACTATGGTGAAAGGAAGGAAGGAAGGAAGAAAGGGAAAGGGAAAGGAAAGGGAAGGGAAGGGAAGGTAGGAGAGGGGAGGGGAGGAGAAGGGAAGGGAAGGGAAGGGAAGGGAAGGGAAGGGAAGGGAAGAAAAGGGAAAGGAAGGGAAGAGAAGAAAAGGGAAGGAAGGAAAAAGAGAGAAAGAAGGAAGAAAAGAAAGAATAGGCTGAGCAGGTGAGAGGTATCGGGAGTCCGGGGGGAAAAGTGCTCAGAAATGTCCTCACAGAGAAGGTAGTATCTTGAGCAAAGACTAGAAAGAGAGGAGGGGGCCACATGGTTAGCTAGGGGAAGAGCATACCAGAAGAGAGAATGGCATATGCAAAGACCCTGAGGCAGGGCTGAGTCGGGTGTGTTTGGAGCAAAGGAAGCTGTGGAGAGATGGCAGGAGATGATGTCAGAGAGGGGACAAAGGGGGCCAGATGGTGTAGGGCCTGTGGGCCCTGGTGAGGACTTTGCTTTAACTGAGTGAAACTGGTGCCAGGGGTGGATTTTGAGCAGAGGAAGGATGGGATCTAACTTAGGTGTGAGCGGTTTCTCTCTGCCTGTGTGTAGTAGATCGTGCTCTGAGTTCTATGAGGGCTGGGATTATGTCCCTGTAACCTCCATTTCCTCAGCTTCCAGAACAGGGGTCTGCAAACTCTGGTCCACAGGTCAGATCCTCCCACGTCCTGTCTGTGTAAGCAAAGATTTAGGGAAACACAGCCAGACACATCATTTACATATTATCTACTGTGGTTGACCTGCTGTAAGGGCACCAAGTGTTACAGCAGGGATGACGTGACCCTCAAAGCTGAAAATATTTACTGTCTGGCCCTTTCCAGAAGAAAAGTGTGCTGACTCCTGCTTTAGAATAGGCCTGGCACATAGTAGGCGCTCAGTAAATATTTGCGGTTGCAGAACTGGACCCATCATTCATCTTTGACCCTCAAGAGGCCACCAGCATGCCCTTGTCTCAGAGCCACTTCTAGCTCTGAGTCACATGCAGGAAAACAACAGCCCAGCAACCAAAAATAAAATACTGGAACCATTCAGATCCTTACCACAGAGAGAAAAGGTCCCAGGCAGGATTATAGTCAGGACCCATTGTACATTTAGCATGCTCTTTGTCCCCTCTTTTCTCACTAGTAAGACTTGGAACACCGTGGCTCTTGGCGTTGGCTCAGGTTGCCATCTCAGGGTTGTGAGATCAAGTCCCACCTGGTGCTCCGTGCTCAGTGGGAAGTCTGCTTGACACTCTCTCTTCCTTTCCTTCTGCCCCTCCCACTGCTTGCTTTCTAAATAAATAAACAAAAAAATAAATATATAACTCTTTAAAAAGTAAAAAAAAAAATCAATTAAAAGAGAAAGTAAAACTGCTATTCCCACTAGGCACAGTAGCTGCTCCCCCAATTTTTTTTCTGGTTCAGTCAGTAAAGCATGTGACTCTTGATCTTGGGGTTGTGAGTTAGAGTCCCACATTGGGTGTAGAGTTACTTAAAAATAAAATCTTACCAAAAAAGTCCCCCTAGATTCTCTTCCATAGAGCAACCCCCTCGCTGGTTCTCCTGTCTCCTCCCCTCTCAGCTCCAACATTTTACTTTGGTCCATGAACTTAGCTCCCTGATGACTTTTATCCCACACCTGTGCTGCCCATTATTCAGATTCTGCATAACAAGGCAATTATGAATGAAGAATAATAAGGTCTGTGCCGGCCTGCGGAAATCCCTCTCCTTGTCTGGGAACTTGGAATGCTTCTTTGTTCCCATTTCCTTTTTCCCTGATACATCCATCCTGATATTCTATCACCCCTATTTTCTGAGTCCCCTCTCTAGTACAGCTTTTGCTATACCCACAGTAGAGTCATATCTGGCCCCTGACAGCTCTAGGCTCACAACTTAATGGGGACAATTCTAGTGCTGGGGTGGAGATGGATGCCTGGTGGAGATGCCTTGACTGTCAAGGAAATGAATTTGGGTTTTCTCCTGAGGACCCTCAGTGGCAGACTTGGAATGGAAGACAGATGGAGGGCTCTGAATTGGTTTCCTGGGTCCTGGCCACTCTCCTGTAGTTTCATAGAGTGATTCACATTCCAAGTGCAGGAGCCAGACTGCTTGGGTTCAAATCTGGGCTCTGATGATTTCTAGCTGTCCAATCTTGGGCTGCCTTCTCTCAGTGTCCTCATCTGTAAAATGGGTATGACACTAGTACCTAATACTTAGAGTTTAATACAGTAATACGTTTAATACAAATATATTAATACATTTAAGGACTTAGCACTGTGCCAGGCACATAGTAAGTGCTAAATATCTATCACCAGCTATTAAAGTGCTCACTTAGTACAGGCATGCAGCTCATAGAACATCCTCAGCAAAAGGAAGCTCATTATTACCAGTCAGTGATGTCATCCGTTACCCTACAGATTGAGTAGAACTAATGACATCTCCAATTTAGACCCTTAGTGGGAATAATGACATCACCAGTTGCCAGGTAGATTTAACCCTCTCGGGCATTGATGACATCACCAGTCATCAGGCAGAATATGTTTAGAATGCGAGTGCCAGAGCCTTTCCTGTTTGAATTTCTGTGGCGTCCCAGTTCACACATTCTTCCCTGGGGCCCATAAGTACACAGGATTTCATCTGTTTTAGCCTTAGTTTTCTATCAGTCAAATGGGGATAATGGCCTTTGCCATTGCCAAGTAAATGCGTTGGGTGTTGGATGCTTGCTCCTATATCTGTCACCCCAACTCCATCTCCTCTTCCTGCATCTTTGATCCCTGTCTCTTACTTCTCAACCTTTCCCTTTCTCTGGCTTCTTTCCCTCGTGGTAGACTTTCTCTCTCTCTGTTGTTGTTTCTCTCCTGCATGCTATCAGAAGGGTTTGTAGGGCAACGAGTAACAACTGTAATAATAATTCCTGTTTATTCAACCCTTTCCTGATGTCAGCTGCACACTAGCTTTTTGCATGCATTAACTCATTTAGTTCACACAATGCAAGGATTTGTTACTATGGATTCAACAAAACCTTGAGCGCCTACTGTATGCCAAGCCCTGAGGATTTAGCACTGAACAATACAAAGACCCTTGCCTTCTTGGGACTTATATTCTGGTGAAGAGATGGATGATAAACAGATAAATGCCTAAATACTTCCAGTGCTATGAGGAAAAACAAAGCAAAGTCAGGGGAGAGAGTGACGAGGGGAATTGGTTTATACAGAATTATCAGGACAGGCCTGCTGAAGCAGGTGACATTGTAGGAGACCTGACATTGGAGGAGAGGCAGATATTCATGCAGAACCCGGTTTGGCGTGGGGTGGGGGGAGAGAAGAAGGATTCCTGCTGGAAGAAATAGCAAATGCAAAGGCCCTGAGGCAGGGCCATGCATGGGGAGTATTTCTGGAACTGAGGAGGCCAGGGTGGCTGGAGAGGAGTGACAGGCAGAGAAGAGGGAAGTGAGATCAGAGAGGGCCCGAGGGGACACATCACACAGGGCCTTGTGGGCCACAGTGAGATCTTCAGCTTTTACTGAAATGGAGCCGTGAAGCACAAGTTTCTGAGCAGAGGAGGGGTACAGTCTCAATACAATTTGACAGGCCACCCCAGCTGCTCATTCCTTCAGGAGCTTTGGTACACACCCATAAAGCGGGGACACGGCTCAGAAATCAACCATGCAGGGCTTTCCAGCAACAGACTAGCTTCAGAGGTGGGCTCCACCTCAGGGTCCAGTGGGTCCTTTGCTTTGTGAACTTGGGAAGTCATCTGTCTTTACCTGAGCCTCAGTTTTCCCATCTGTAAATTGGGAAGCATCAACTACCATTTGGGTGTATCACGGTGGTTAAGAGCACGAGTTCTGAAGTCAAATTTGGCAGGATCCAAGCCCTTGCTCTGCCACCTGCCAGCTCCATGCCTTTCGACAATTAACACCCTCTTTCTAAGCTTGGGTTTACCTCATCTGGAAGATGAAGATCTTAATTCCAAGGGGTAGTTGTAAGGATTAAATGAGATCATGCAGGTAAAGCTCTTAGCATAGCTTCTGGCATGCATTGGGCACTCAATAAATGATCATTATTATTACCGACGGTATCGCCCACACCTCCGAGAGAGGGCCTGGTACGCGGTCGGAGCTCCACAAAAGTGAATTCTCTCTCCCGTCTCTCCTGCCCGCCGGCTCCCAAGGGACCCAGGCATTCCGGCCTCCAGCTGCCCCCCCACGCCGGCCCTCACAAAGGCCCCCATTCATACTGCGCGCACAAAGCGGTGCTTTCACCGGTGTCCCTCGGGCCTCCCGCCCCCGGCCGCCCCCCGCAGCTCGCCATTGGTTGCCTCCCCTGCCCGTCAGGCCTGGGGTCCTGCCCACCACCGCGCCGCCTGGCTCCGCACTCCGGCGCCGTTCTTTTCCCACGGCTGGCACACTCCGACAACTTCTGATTGGTCCGGCCCGCCAGCCTCTCCTCTTGATTGGTGAGAACATCCCCCACAGGCGGGGCCGTATTTTGTCGCAGCGGGGGCCGATTGGCCCCTGCCGTGCTCATGTGGGCGGGGCTCTCCTGATGGGCCCGCCCCTCTTTCTCCCCAGGCCGAAGCCTCAGGACGGCCCTGGAAGCCGGTGAGTGCCTGGGGCTCGCAGCCCGCCGGAGGTGGAGGAGCGGGACTGGGCCTGGGGAGGTTGGAGCGTAGGGACCTCGGACAGGAGCCCCGAAGGCCGGCGCGGGCGGCTGGGGAGAAGCGGTGACGCGGCCACTCACCTTGGGCACTCAGCGGGACAGCGGCGGGGTGGGGGTGGGGGGCGGGGCGTCTACACTCACCCCCAGCTCGAGTTCCTACTGTGTGAAAGGCCGGGTCCGGGTCCTCCCTGGGGGTCCCGGGCCTATTCCGCAGACGAGGAAACTGAGGCTCGCTTTGGGACCTTGGACGCTCTAATACCTGAGTCATGGCTTTCAGCCCTCCGCCTCCAGATAACGTGTCTTGGTTCTCACGTGTAAAAATTGCAGCCCAGAGACAGGGGTCACGACTTGCAGAGACAGAAGGGTAGGGAAAGACATATTTGAGCACTTATCATGTACTCGGGCGCTTTTATTTTTACAAGTAAATTTATATTAACTCGAGGGGGTTTATATTGTACCCATTTTACAGGGAGGGGAAAACTGAGGCTGAACAGAGGCAGTGACTGAAGAGAGACGGGGTTGCGACTAACACTTTGGAGGCTGTGTGCTGGGTCCCTTAACTTTTTTAATCTCATAATAGTCCGCTAAGGACGGCTGTGGCCCTGTGGTGGAGATGGGGAAGCAGGTTCGATAGAGTTAACCAACGAGGAAGAAGAAACTGATCCCTTTGAGTACCCAGATTCCTCTTTAGAATGGCATAAAACGGTATGAGCTTGAATCCCAGCTCTCCCTCTTACTGACTGTGCCCTTCAGCGCATTACTTCCCCTCTCCATGCCTCACTTTCCTCGTTGGACAAATGGGGAGGCTGATCGTCCCCATCATATTGTTTTTTGTTTTGTTTTGTTTTATTTGACAGAGAGAGAGAGACAGACAGATAGCACAAGCAGGGGGAGCAGCAGAGGGAAAGGGAGAAGCAGGCTCTCCGCTGAACAGGGAGCCCCAGGCGGGGTTTGATCCCAGGATCCTGGGATCATGACCTGAGCTGAAGGCAGATGCCTAACAGCTGAGCCACCCAGGTGCTCCTCACATTGGTTTTTGAGACCATTCTATGAATTAAAACCCGGAGAGCTGTTCTAAACGTAGAAGAACACTGGCACAGATTAGATGCGCTTACCCCTCCCTAGTCCTCATTCCACCTATAAGAAAACCGAAGCTCTGGAGGCCAGAATAACACTTTGTGGTCTTCTTTGGTACTCTCAATACTCTCTGTGGATTGTGTTGTCCCATTTCTGGGGTTAGGGAAACTGAGGCTCAGAAAGATCAGACGATGTCGTGAGGCACTGCTTGTTTATTAAGCACTGGGCTGGGGGCCTTTTCTCCCACGTCATCTTATTAATTTCTTTGGCCGCAACTCACGCAGAGGAAAGCTGAGGCCCAGAAAGCTTGAGGGGGATTCGAACCCCGGAGTCTTCAGCCCTCTCCGCTGCGCGTGTCCTTGGTTTTAGCCTCCCTGGAGGAGGAGGGGCGCCTGGGGCTGCCACTGCAGCCCACCTGGCAGAGGACTCTTCCGCCCCCCATCCTCCTGTGAAGGGCTTTAGCAGCTCCAGGACCCGCCCCCTTCCCCCGAGCCGGGCAGGTGCTGAGTGACATCAGAGCTGGGCTCCCTCCGGGTGACGCGACGTGGCCCCGCCCCGCGCTGGACCGCGGAGGTAGTCGCACCTGAGAGCTCAATCGGCCTGGGGATTCCCGTGCCCCCTCCCCATCTTCTGGATTCCCGCACGGCCGGCTGCCCCAGGTAGCCCCGAGGATTCGCGGATTAAGGGGGCGGCCACAGGGCGCTTGGGTCTCCGGGAAGTGGGGGTTGGGCGCTCGAATTCCTGGATCTGAGGAGGGGAGTTGGGGGCCAGGAATCCCAGGTCTGAGCGAGGACAGTACTGGGAGCCTGGGCTTCTAGGCCTTGAGGGACAAAGGCACTGGGGCCGGGATACTGGGTCTGGGGGGCCCGACTCCTGGTCTTGAGGAAGGAGGGGGCTGGAGGCCCGCATTCCTGAGTCTGAGGGAGGAAGGGCTGGGTGCCCTGACTCCTGGATCTGAGGGAGGAGGGGGCTGGGGGCCGGACCCCTGGGTTTGAGGGAGGAGGGGCTGGGGGCCCAGATTTCCGGGTCTGGCCACTGAGGGGACTCTTGAATACTACTAGCACTAGGCTGAGGTCAGAGGGCTGGATGCCAAGGGCCCAGCCCCTGCCCCAGGGGCGGATCCCTGGCTCCTTTTCCTTTTCCAGCCCAGCAGTCTCTGCCCCTCCCAGGGCAGGTGAAAGCACCTGTCCCGGTGACAGTAATGAGCCCAGGCAGAGGTGATCCTGCCGGCTAAGGAGGGCGGGGCTGCTGGAGGGGCTCAGCCATTGGGAGCCAAGGCCTGCGGAGGGCCCCCCCCCATCAGGGCTGTTGTCAGTCCTCAGGATTTGGATGTCCCGTCATCCTCACCTCTAGCCCAGCTGCCCTAAGGTGAGGGGGTCCCCGGGCTCATGGGTCCAAGGGAGGAGGGACTGGGGGCCCAGAATCCTAGCTCTAGGGAGGGGAGGCATAGGGCCTGCGGATTACAAAAATTCCCAAACCTTTCCTGGTCAAAGGCCACAGGCTGGAGAGGGAAGTTGGTGGGTGGGGTAGGGTGAGGGTAGGGGCAAAGTCCCGGAGATGGGGCTTGGCTCTGGGTGGATCAGGGTTGCACTGAAGGCGGGTGGTTAGCCTTGGCAATTGGGAGCCTGGGGAGTGTGTGTGTGTGTGGGGGGGGGAATCTTGCTGCTTGAGGGCAGAAGCCATCCGTTTGAGGCCTGAGATCGCCAGGACCAAGGGCTGGGACTTGTGTAGGGGCTCTGGGTGAAAGTGGGATGTGTGGTGTGGAGGCGAGTTTCCAGGTAGGAGAGGCTCTGAGGGAGAGCCAAGAGCCTGATGGGACAGATGTGGGGATGTCTCAGGGGGAGCTGGGTGTGTGGGTACGTTGGAGGTGGGGGTCCTGGAGGGCAGAGGCAGAAACATTGAGTGGGGGAGACAAAGATTCGGGTATTCCTGTGACTTGTACAGACGTTTGCAGTGGGATGGGAGAATAGAGGCAGACTTCTTCAGGAACAGAGCACAGGCAGGGACAGAGAGGGCATTTGTCATGACTGGTGCTTAGACTACCCTGAAATTGGTGTGGGCTATTTGCTGCTGCTCTTTGGGGCCTTTGAGGGCCAGGAGGGGTCTAGCCCATTCTGGCTCACCCCGTGTTTCCCTTACAGTACACAGGTCACACCGTGTTGTGTATTACTGAGACTAGAGGTGCCTCACCCCCAGACCAGGAGCTTCTCAAGGCAGGGCCCCATCTGAAGCATCTCAGGTCCCCAGACTCTCACTCCGGGCAGAGCCTGGCATCTGGACAGCCTGTTGAGTGAATGCAGAAGTAAATGAATGGGGCCACTCTCCTCATCATAGAGAAAAGGAAGGTGGGTTGCAGGGAAGGAAGGAACTGATAACTAAGGCATGAGATTTGAGTCTGTTCTGCAGTTGTGGGGTAGGCCAGAGGGATCAGGGAACCCGAGTGACCGAGATCAGATTGACGCCTTCCTAGGGCTCACATCTAAGAGGCTGATGTCCTCTTCATGGCCCAGTCTGGTGCTCTTGGTCCCCGATCTTACTTCACCTACCACCTCTTCCCCCTTGTTTACTTGGCTCTGGCCACACTGACTTCTCACAATGCCACAGACACACAGGCATACTTCTGCCTCAGGGCCTTTGCACAGGCTCTTCTCCCAGCCTGGAATGCTGTACCTCTCAACATTCCCTTGGCTCACTCCCTTCATCTCCCTCAGGTCTTTATTCAAATACCACATCAGAGAGGCCTTCACTGGCCATCCCCATTAAAACTGCAGCAGCCCTCAATCCTAACATCCCCTGTTCCCTGCTTTCTTTTTCTCTTTGGCATTTATCACCCTTAACATACTATATAATTTACTTATTTATCTTTTTATCTGTCTCCTGGCATTAGAGCATCACTATCTAGTAGGAATAGAATGCAAGCCAACTGTGTAATTTAAAATGTTGTAGTTGCCACATTAAAAATGGAAAAAACTCAAAAGGGACAAGGGTTGTTAATGTTAATTATATATTTTATTTAACCCAGTATATTCAAAATAACTATCATTGCAATGTATCAATCACCAAATATAAAAAATACTAATGAGTTTTTTGTTGTACCAAGTCTTTGAAATCTGCTATGTATCTTGTACTTAGAACCCCCGTCTCAGTTTGGATTCTCTATTTCAACTGCCCAGTAGCTGTATGGGACAGTGGCTCCCATACTGGACAGCACTGGACTAGAATGCAAACACCTTATGTAGGCAGGGATCTGTTGCTCACTTCTTCTTTTTCTTCTTCTTTTTTTAAGATTTTATATATATATCTGACAGACAGAGATCACAGGTAGGCAGAGAGGCAGGCAGAGAGAGAGGAAGGGAAGCAGGCTCCCTGCTGAGCAGAGAGCCCAATGCGGGGCTTGATCCCAGGACCCTGGGATCAGGACCTGAGCGGAAAGTAGAGGCTTTTACCCACTGAGCCACCCAGGCGCCCCTGTTGCTTGCTTCTTCCTGGCTGTATGGCCAATGCCTTGAAGGGTGCCTGGCCCAGCCAGGCCTATTAGATAATTATTGAATGAATGAATGGAATTGGTAAAGGAGGTCTGTGGGCCCATTTTGCAGATGTGTAAAAAGAGGTCTGGTGAAGAAAGGCGGTGGGGACTGCCCAGGGTAGGGGGTGGGGTGTGATCTGGGCTGGGGACGGAGCCCCACCTGACCTCCACCCTTCTCTCCCCTGCAGACCATGGCAGCAGTGACCTTGTCGGTACCTGGGCGGAAGGCGCCCCTCAGGCCCGGTCCGGTGCCGGAGGCCGCCCAGCCGTATCTGTTCGCGCCCAGTGGCCCGGGAGCGGGTGGCTCACCCGGGGGCGCCGGCACCTCACCACAGGTGGAGTGGACGGCGCGGCGCCTGGTGTGGGTACCCTCGGAGTTGCACGGGTTCGAGGCGGCAGCCCTGCGGCACGAGGGTGAGGTGGAGGCCGAGGTGGAACTGGCGGAGAGCGGGCGGAGGCTGCGGCTGCCGCGGGACCAGATCCAGCGCATGAATCCGCCCAAGTTCAGCAAGGCGGAGGACATGGCCGAGCTCACCTGCCTCAACGAGGCCTCCGTCCTGCACAATCTCCGCGAGCGGTACTACTCGGGCCTCATCTACGTGAGTGGCTGCCCGCTGGAAGGGCATGGCCCCGGGGGTGGGAAGCTGGGTGTCAGTCCCCAGCATGAGAAGCGCGAAGCCCTTTCTGCTCAGGATCCTGCGCTGTGCGACTATTCTCACACGTAGTGGCCAAATTATAAATTATTAGGTTGCCAGAATGGCCTCAGATGCCACTGAAGGTGTCCCAGAATATCATACACCTTATTGTTTTCCTAAAGTGCGAAAAATTCCAAATTCTCAAATAGAACACATCAAAGCGTTTTGAGAAAGGGATATGGGTCTGTCATACTAATTAATGACAACCACCGAGGGTGGAAAACTGCACACCAGGCCCTGTCCTAAATTCCCTTCCATATATTAATTCACTTCCTCTCACTGTACACAAAGCAGAGCCTGTTATTAGCTCCATTTCATCAAAAAGGAAACTGAGGCCTTGAGATATTTCCTAACAATAAACACTGACATTTATGAAGCAGGCACTAGGCACTCTTAAATGTCTTGTCTCAATACACTCTCCCAATTAGAAAGCATTTTGTCTCCGTTTTAGACAGAACAAACGCAGAGGCCCAGAAAGGTCAAGTGCCGTGACCAAGGTCACCCAGGGGGACATGGTGGACCTGGGTGGTCCAGCGGCAGGTGGGATTGACGATAGTGAGGTTGACTCTGGTGGTTGCCTGTCTTTTGAGCCTCGAGTATCACTCACATTATTAAGCTCTACAGAGAACAGGTGGAGTAGGGAGGGGCCGTGGCTGTGGTTCGTAAGCCTGCCTCTGCACTTAGAATCACCTGGGGAATTTTTTAAAAAGTATTAGCACCCAATCCCCACCCTCCCCAGTTTAAATTAGGCTTTCTGGGGCTGTGGCATGGACAATGGCATTTTTAATAGGCTTCCAGGGTGGTTCTAATGGGCAGCCAGAGCGTTATTAGAGCAAACAGGATTAAAGAGATTGACAAAGAATGTCGACAATAATAATGAAAAATAATAATAATGGTGGCTAGCAAATATTTATTGAGCCCTTACCATGTGCCAAGTGCTGTTCTAAGTGCTACCTGTGGGTTATCAGCGCACCTCTGGGCTGGGGACTGCTGTTGTCACCTGATGTTCAGGAATGTCAAGTGACTTGGATCCCAGGTCACCCAGACAGGAAGGAGTCGGGGTGGGATTTGAACCCAGGCCGCTAGCCTCAGAATCACACTCCGAACAGCAGCTTAGAGAGCTGGGGTCTTCCCACCTTGCACTGACCACCCCCCCAAGAAAAATCTTTAAATACCTAGCTAACACCCTCAAAGGAAAGGTGCTGTTTTATATTTAGGGGGAGGAAAAAAACCCGTTGAAATTGATGGGAGTAATAAAAACATTTAACTCAGTGATGAGATATATCAAAATATAAAAATAAACAGAGTGGCCCCAATATCCGCCCTGTTAAGGGTCGCAAATCACAAGCTCAGAATATTTTTATGAGGTCTGACTGCTGTTTGGGAAGGAGGAGACCATTCCTGGAGGGCTAGTGGCTGGCTCAGGGTCCCCCGGCTTGAGGTGGCAGTGGCGGGGTTAGAATTGAGGGCTGTCTAGCCCTGAATGGGGCTGGGAACCTTCTCCAGGCCACATAGGCCCCCGCTGAGTCCTCGCTCGCATTTGCAAACCCTGGGGAAGAGGCCTCGCTCAGCCCAAACCATTCCCCTGGATTTCACAAATGGAAGCGAGATGGAAGATTTCAGAAGACTAGACAGGAAGCTAATTGGGCCTGAAGAATAACCATCAGCACCTAGTGAGTGCCTGGTTTCCCCTCTCCACACATGGCTCTGAGGTCGGAATTAGCACCCATTCCCCCACCTGGGAGAGGGGAAGCCATTGGCCCTGCAGTAGTTAACAGCGCACGTGGTCCTCCAGGGCCCTTGTCATGCTGTGTACGTGCAAGACCAGCCTGTGGTTGGTTCCCAGCCACCTTATGTGGAAGTGCTGTTCCTTTCCCCGTTCGATGAGAAAGTGAATTCCAGAAAGCTCAGGGTGCCTGCTGCAGCCATCAGCCAGAAAGTGTTAGAGGTGTGATCAAGCTACACCCTGCTTGTCTTAGGCCCGGGGTTTGTAGGTATTGGTTTGACTGGCTGGCGAATGATGGGGAAGCCAGCGTTTGCCCAGTGGGTATGGTGTCCAGACCTCTGGAAACCCATTTCTGCCACTAATTCCCTATTTGGCCTGGAGTCCCTGAGGGTCTCAGTCCCTTTGCCCTGATGCTTTAGCCAGGAAGGGAACCCATATGTTTGAGCACACACCATGCTTAGAATCTTTCTAGGTGGTCAGGATTAAAAGCCCATTTTCCAGGGCTGGTGACTGAGGCTCAGGGAGGGCAAATCCCATACACAGTGGGAAGCCCAGGATCACACAGCTTCGAAGTCTGAGTGAGCGCTTAGCTCCCAGGGCATGGGTACCAGGAGAGTCTTGGGATCCACACTTGGAGTGCCTTTTATGGGCTACGCCTTGGGCTGGCTGGTTTTTATTCATTATCTCCCTTAATCCCCACAGCCTCTGTAATGAGGTGGGAAGGAAACCGAGACTGTGGAGAGAGTCACTGGGCTGGATGGCTTCAGAGCCCCAAGGGCTGGGCAGCTACTCTAGACCCTTCCACGTGGGTGTCCCCAGCTCTGCCCCCTTGACTCAGGTGTCCCCAGCCCTCAACAGCATGCACCAGCTTCCGCCCTTTGCTCCCCGTCCTTGGCAGCCAGCTCAGGTTGCCGTGGGGCTGGTGGGGGGGGGTGGTGTCGTCCTGGTAACAAGGTGTGGCTGACAGGAGGGGGCTGAGGTGGGAGGGTGGCGTGGGGAGTGGGTTCCTCCGCCAGCCAGGAGTGGGGGCCGGGGCGCCAGCAGCCATGAGATACCCTCCTGGGGAATGTGGCCCGGCTGCCCCGCCCTCTGCCAGCCCGGAGCTCCCAGGAGCAGCTCTTCAAGGCAGGGAGGGCAGACACCCAGCAAACCGGTTGTTCGGCTCCCGGCTGGTCACCCACCCTCCCGCCGTTAACAGGTTGGCACCTGGGAGCCGGACAGCCCTTGGTGGCCACACCCTGCTCTGCTTGAGAAGCCCAAGCTGTCCGGGGAGCTTAAAGGGATCCCACTACCAACCCACTAAGGAGCTGGCCGGCTGGCTGGCCGAGTAGCTAAGCAGTTTAATCGTTAACTAGCGAGGCCACTAGGCACCTACCTCTCTGGCTCTTGGCTAGCCAATGCCAGCTAGCTTAGCCCGTGAGCTCTCTGGGCTGGTTTAGTGGGGTGACCAGCTAGCTGTCTAGCAATCCTCACTGCCTCTCCATGGCTTGAGGGCCTCTGTGTGAGCTGAATCCTGGGCCCATCGGGTGTCAGCACAAATTCAGGGAGTCCACGAACTTGGATGCAAGAGAAATTGCATCTTTCTTTTCAGGCACCTTGATCCCCAAAGTTAGCATTTCCTCCCATGAGCATGTAAGCAGGGCCCCTGAGTCTCGGTAGAAACCACAGACTTGTTCCTGTCACGTTTCAGGAACCGTGGTATCTTCCGAGGGTGTTTTATGCATATTTAAACAAATACATACAAATATAACTATTCCTCCTCTCTCAGTGCAAACAGTCCTCACCTTGTGTTCTTTATTTGATAATGCTTTGGAGAGAATTCTGAATCTGTTCACTGCAAGTATCGTAGGGATCCATTTTAAGAACGTGTATGAGGGTCATTGCCAGACTTCTGCCATTAGAGAGAGAGTGAGTAAGCAGATGAGTGCGCATGTGGTCATTTTATGTGTGTGTGCATCCAGGTGGTAGGGGGCTGGGACCCAAGTCTGGCTGGCTGCAAAGGCTGCGTTCTCTCTCAAGGTGAATCGTTATCCTTACAGTACCTTTGTGCAATAGGGAAAGATTCTCTTCCACCATCAGCCTGAATGTCTTTGTCACAATCTACATTGTCATGATATGAACCGCATGATATGAGGTCAAATCTACATTATCATGATATGAACTGCATCCTTGTGCAGTGTGCAACCTGCCCAGCTGTACACAGCACTCCCATGTTGCCCTCTGGGCCTCAGACAGGCACTTGAGACCCTCTCCTTTCTTGCCCACTGCAGACATACTCTGGCCTTTTCTGTGTGGTCATCAATCCATATAAGCAGCTTCCCATCTATACGGAGGCCATTGTGGAGATGTACCGGGGCAAGAAGCGCCATGAGGTGCCTCCCCATGTGTATGCAGTGACTGAGGGAGCCTACCGCAGCATGCTTCAGGGTGAGTGTGGGGCTGGGACATGTCTCTTCAAGGTGGGGGCTATTCTGGGGGTTAAGATAAGACAACAGACCAAGAATTTCAGACTCTCAGGCTTTTTCATGGGGCAGGAGGAAGGGCTGAGTGGATGAGTTCTGGGTCCCCATCTTATTTGTCTCCTTGTTTACCCCTTCTCTCTGCAGTATCATCCGGAAGCCAGTTGAGGCCAGGCTTCTGCAAAATTTTCTCTTGAGACAGTGATTGTTAGTGTTCATTTGTTCAACACTTAGGTGGTTGATGTGATCCACATTGTCGCGGAAGGTGGTGGGCAGTGTGGGTCACTGGGGAGAGCTGAGCAGGTTGTATGAGGATGTCCTGGCAAAACAACATAACTCACATGTACTATACATAATGTCATTATTATAAATTATTACATATCTATTTTTAACATTTGGTTTATAATTAAATGCAGAATAAATATTTAAAAACTTATGTCTTACTATCATATGACATACAATGATATGTAGCAATATATTTTTGTTTTTGTTTTTGTTTCATTTATGGTTGGTTTTTGCAGCAATATATTTATACGGTGTGTGTTATACCTGTATCACATGTCCTGTGCCAGACTTCTGTGCTGTAGTTCTACTGTGGGTCATAATGACACATTTATAATGCTCAGCGCCGAGGTTCTTGGAGCGCGGTGAGCATCGGTGTCAGCTAGGAACTTAGCAGAAATGCAAACTGGGTCACCGCTCCAGACCCATGAAGTCAGAGAAACTGGGAGTTTCACAAGATCCCTGGGCTCCCTCTGGGGATCCGGATGCTGGCACAAAGTTTGAGAACCACTGGTGTAGTATCCAGTATATCATTATACTCGCATTATGCAGAGCATGTTTATAGGCCACAATTTGAATTCATGGTATAAATTTATATTTGATCATTGGTGACACTTCTTTCCTTTGGTTGTTTAATCTGATTTGCTATCTACTGATTTTTATGATTTTTAGCCATTAATATACATGCATTATTATATCTTAGGAATAAATAAATAAATAAACAGTAAAGCAGGGGTGAGTGGCTGCTCTGTGCTGAGCACTGTTCATGGATTGACACATTTAAACTCATGATGAGCAACCCCAGAGAGGAGGTGTGATCATTATCCCTGGTTTCCAGTTGGGGAAACTGAGGCACCAAGCAGCACCATCACTGCCTGCAGTCCCACTGGTGGGTGGATGGCTGAGGTGGGTCTTGAACCCAGGGCTCCCAACCTCCACCTTCCTGTATGTAGGTCACACTGTGTGTCCCATCCTCACCCTGGGCTGGGTGTTGTGGGTTTTTCTGTGTGACTCACCTGGTTCTAATACCCCACCCCAACTCAGCCCTTTGCTTGCTGTGTGACCCTTGCAGAGCAGCTGTACCTCTCTGAGTCTCTTTCCTCATCTGTAAAATGGAGACAATAAGCCTCAGCTGAACAGAATGCGATTCATTCAACCAACTACAATTTGAGCTCCTACCGTGTGTGCTACTTTGTGCTGGGTATGAGAGAGTCAAAGATATGAGAGCGAGATCCCAGACCCCAGCGCTCAGGTCCTGGTAGAAAATGGGCCACAAAACAATGTTATGTACTAACTAGTATATAAAAACTTTGTTGGACTTTCTCTTGGAGTTATGACTATAGCCCTGTGAGGTAAGGGCTGTTTGAGCCCTGTTTTTGAGATGGGGAAACTGAGGCACAGAGCATCTTAGAGACTGGTCCAAGGTCACATAGCAAGACAGGGGGGAGACTGGGCCTTGAACCCACATCTGTATGGCTCCCAAACCAGGCTGAATGCATCTCTCCCTTTGGCTTAAAACCACCTGCTGGAGACCTCCTGCCCCATTTAAAAACTATCCTGATTTTTTTAAAAAGATGTATTTATTTATTTGAGGGGGGAGGGGAGAAGGGCAGAGGGAGAGAAAGAATCTCAAGCAGACTCCCTGCGGAACATAGAGCCCAATGTGGGGCTCGATTTTACAACCCTGAATTTGTGACCTGAGCCGAAATCAAGAATCGGACGCTTAACTGACTGAGCCACCTAGGTGCCCCCCAAATCTTCCAAATCTTTTAATCATGGCCTCCCAATCCATCTGCACAATCTCCAGCTCTGCCTTGTCCCCCAGCCTCTCTGACCTCCTTTCTGTCTCTCAAGACAGTTCCAACTTGGTCTCACCACAGGCCCTTTGCACTGGCTGTGTCCCCTGCCTGGAACGCTCTTTCTCTACCCTCTTCCATTAGGCCTGAGCTGGAACATCACCTCTTCTGGGAAGCCTTCCGCCCTCCCCCTCCTCAGTCTTCTTACTGCGTTACACTAGGAATTAATCCTGGCTCTGTCGGCATTTGGGGCTGGAGGATTCTTTATACAGGGCATTCTGTGCATTGTAGAGTACTCAGCGGCATCCCTGAACTCATCTCAGTAGACACTCATAGGACCTTCTGGTTGCAAGAACCAAACCAAAAATGTCTGCAGACACTGCCAACTGCCAAATCATCTTCAGTTTTACTTTATGTGCTTTTTGTCCCCCAGTTCAAGCAGAAGCCCCATGAAGGCAGGGACTTTGCCAGTTCCCACCGTTGTAGGTGCCTGGCACTTAGTAGGTAATCAGTCATGTCAGACGCAGGGCAAGTGCTGGGGGAGATGGATGGTGGGAAGCATGCTGTGTTCTCTGCTGGGCAGAGGGCCACCGACAGGTCACCAGGCATCAGCACTACCATACTGTGGCCTGTTCATGTCAATGTCTGAGCCTTACCTTAGGGCCAGGACCTTGCTGTCCTGTCTTGGCATCCCACACACCTGGCAGAAGGGGACCCCCAGGAGGGGCTCACACTGAAGTTTGTTGAATGAGTTACATTCTGTTCAGTCGGAGTTTTTCACTTCTGTTTTACAGGTGAGGAAACAGCTTGAGAGAGGGAGAGCTACTTTGCCAGGGTCACACAGCAAGCAAGAAGCTGGGTTGGGGTGGGGTGTTAGAATCCTGGAGTGTCACACATCAGAACCCTTTTGGGTGGAGGGGCACCTGGGTGGCTCAGTGAGTGAAATGTCTGCCTTTGGCTCGGGTCGTGATCTCAGCGTTCTGGGATTGAGCCCCACATTGGGCTCCCTGCTGAGTGGGGAGTCTGCTTCCACTTCTCCCTCTGTCCTGCCCCCTCCACTCATGCTCTCTCAGCATAGAGAGAGATAAAATCTTAAAAACAAAGATAAAATCTTGTTTTCAGACAGATAAAATCTTAAAAATAAAAACCTTTTTGCGGGGTGGTGGGGGGGACTTTTCCTTAATCCTTGAAAAGGGTGGGGTAAAAGAGGTCAGGGTCCCCCTAGAGCAGCAACCCTCCAGGTGACATGTCGACCTCTGTCCCTTACAGATCGTGAAGATCAGTCCATTCTCTGCACGTGAGTAATCCTGAAGGACTTCCTGGAGGAGGTGGGGTTCTGGCTGAGTGTAGCTCTGCTTGGAATGGCAGGTCTTACCTGGCATCATTGTCAACCCTTTTCCTCTCCCACTTGTGTCCTCCTATAGTGGGGAATCTGGGGCTGGGAAGACAGAAAACACCAAGAAGGTCATCCAGTATCTCGCCCATGTGGCATCGTCCCCAAAGGGCAGGAAGGAGCCTGGTGTACCGGTAAGTGCCCTGTCCTGGGACACGCTCTGGACCCTGCCACCAGCAGTGCCTGCCCCCATCTGAGGCCCTGCTTTTCCCCCTAACCCCCTGCCTCCCTTATGGAGGGCCACAATTGCGAGCCTTCTTTTTGGCTGCGCATGCTGCCCACACACCTATTATGTGCCCAAGACAGTGCTGGGAGTGGAGGCAGGATGGAAACGGAAAATCACGGGCCAGTTTGTGGCTCCTCAGAACAGCACCAGGTACATGGGAGGTGCCTACAGTCCTGCACACCTACTGTGTGCCAGGCCTGATATAAGGACCTACAATTCCCAGTTGCCTTCACCAGTGAGCATCTGTAAGACCCGTCTCTCTGCTTATATGAACTTAACACGCCAGTGCATGGGTGTCGCTCTTGTGTTAAAGATGAGAAACTTAAGGCCTGTCTGGGGTGAGTCGGCTGTTGTAGGTCACACACCCAGGAAGGGCTGGAGAGAATTCAAGCCCAGGCGATGTGGCTCCCCCAGGCCACCCTGCCCCACAAGCCTGATTTCCCTAGCCCCTCATGTCTCCCCTCTGTCCCCACCACCGCTGGTTCACCTGTGTGTCTGTCCACGTTCCATGTGCCGCGTCCTGGTCTGTGTCCCGGTCCGTGTCTCGTGTCCCGTGACTTCCTCAGGCTGCCAGCACCTTGTCTTATGTGAGTAGCAGGGGATCACCTCGAATCACGCCACCCCTTAGGCCACCTGGTCAGCCCAACCCACAGTCTTCCTGGCAGGCAGGCCCCAGGACCCCGGTGGCTGCCAGGGAGCCGTGCTGCAGCTTATGTGGCCCTACTGCATGTATGCCAGGCCCCGTACTACCATTGCAGTGCTCCCTGCTGCGGTTTCTAGCAGCCCTACACGGACACATCCTGGGGCCCATGTTACCATTTAGTGCAGAAACTTCAGGAAACAGTTGATGCCCTTGAGAACCTTGCTAGGAGGGGAGGGGGATTGGTGTTTCCTGAGCACCTACTGTGCTCCTGACTCTGACACTGAGGTGCCTGGAGGGAAGTTCAGAGTGGGGTCCCTCTCTTGGAGCCCCCTACTGGGGGAAGGAGGCTACTCTCTCTTGAATGCCTACTATGTGCCAGGCAGTTTGGAGCGTGTTATATAGATGGTATAGATTTTTTTTTTTTAATTAATCCTGCAAGTAATCTATGAGTCCGTATTTTTTTAACAACAACAGAAAAAGATAAAGTGAAATCCCTCTTTTGTCCTCTCCGTCATCCCCTGGAGTGGTGTCTGCTGTCGACCATTTGATGTGTATCCTCGTAGACCTTTCTCTAAATGCTTACGAACACACATCTATACCTGGAGACGTGGGAGTCATGTTTTGTAGTGTTTTTTTCTCGAGGTACTTTTCACTCATGGGGTCACGTTGTAGGTATTGCTCTGCCACGGGATTTTGTTGTGTTTTGTTTTCCCACTCCACGGTGAATCCTGGAGAGGTTTACTTGTTCCCTTCACAGTCAACGAAGGGCAAGACCTGGGTGTGGGAGAGCAGGCCCACCTGCAGAGGCATGGAGGCCCCTCACGCACACATGCGCAGCCGGTCATAGCACAGACCCCTGCCCCAGCCTTGTTGTCACTGACAGCCTGTCTCCTGCGCCCCACAGGGTGAGTTGGAGCGGCAGCTTCTCCAGGCCAACCCCATCCTGGAGGCCTTTGGCAATGCCAAGACCGTGAAGAATGACAACTCCTCCCGCTTCGTGAGTGCTGGGGGAGAGCAGAGGCTGGCTGCTGGGAGCCGGGAGCTTTGGGGGTGGTTAAGGGGAGGCAAGAAGTGGGGGCTGACTAAGGGAGGAGGGGCTGGGGGTCTGGACTCCTGGGTCTGAGGGAGCAGGGGGTGCCTGGACTGCTTGGGTCTGAGGGAGGAAGGGGCTGGGAGTCTGGACTCCCAGGTCTGAGGGAGGAGGGGCTGGGGGCCTGGACTCTTGGCCCTAAGGGAGGAGGTGTTGGGGACCTGGACTCCTGGGTCTGAGGGAGGAGGGGCTGGGGGTTTGGGTCCTGAGGAAGGCAGTCAAGGAGCCCCAGACCTTGGATTCTCCACGGCTGGGACCTCCCAATTGGAGTGGGGTTCAGATGGAGGGAGAAAGTTGAGATGCTCTGGGAGGGGTGAGTGTGGGTAAGGGTGGCTCTTCAGGTCCCCAGTGTGGAAGAGGACTCTCTGCTAACTCCTGACCCCTTCCTTCCCAGGGCAAATTCATCCGCATCAACTTCGACGTGGCCGGGTATATCGTGGGTGCCAACATCGAGACCTGTATCCTCACATAGCGCTTGGTGGGGGGAACCTGGTGTCTGAGGAGGGTGGCCCTTGGGATCTCACTGTTTCCAGGAAACAGATGTTCACACACACAGGGAAGCTTGGCTCCCTGATGTTCTAAAACTGTGCCTCAGGTTCCCCTTCTGTGGAAGGGAAAGGAACCTTGGGAAGGCATAGATGCAACCCCTCTCTCCCCCGGTGGAGCGGGGAGGGCCATACTGCTGTGGCCTTGCGGTGGGGTGGTGGAGTGGCTGTGGCTTACCACAGAGAGGGGACACACAGCACAGGCAGCAGAGGGAATAGGCATGTGGGGCCAAGTGTGGGGGAGACCAGGGCCAGCTTCCAGAGTCCCCTGCCCATGGAGTCACATAGGATGGGCCACACACAAGACGTGACAACACATGTGAGGTGTTGTCTACCAGGCACGCTTGTCAGAGACTCCGTCAGTGCCCCAGAGTTCTTCGTGGGGGCCGGTGGCCACAGTGCCCTTGGCCTATCATGTACCAAAATTCCAGACTCCCCAAGGGAAATCAGGGGTTTCAGCAGAAACCATGTTGTTTGCACCAACAGCTTAGGCATGGGGAGCCCCTCCTGGGAGTCAGGGAGCGCTGGGAACCCTCCCGAAATCCAGCTTCCCAGGCGTGCCCACCTCAGACCTGTGGCGTCAACCCTGCTCTGTGTGGGCAACGTGCAAGCTCAGTAGGGATTTATTTTTTAAGACTGTGTTTGAGAGAGAGAGAAAGAGAGCAAGCATGTATGTGAGCACACAAGTGGGGAGAGGGGCAGATGGAGAGGGAGAAGCAGGCTCCCTGCTGAGCAAGGAGCCTGATGCGGGGCTTGATCCCAGGACCCTGGAATCACAAGCTAAGTCTAAGGCAAGTACTTAATGGAGTGAGCCCCCCAGGCACCCCTCAGCTCAGTAGGAATTTAAAAGATAAAGCACGGGAGCTCCAGGAGTTCAGAATTTAAGAGAGCCGGCAGAGAAATCACATCAACCCAGGTTTGAATTCTATCTATGCCACTTGGAGGCCAAGGGACCTTCAGCACATTCCTTGACCTCTCTGTGCCTCTGTTTCCCCCCTCTGTGGAAGAGGGAGGCTCATAGAACCCGCTCTCGGAGGACTGGGGGGCATTGGGGGGCAAATTCTTCGCCTGGCACCTGCCATGTAGCAAGCACTCCAGAACAAGCTGTTGTCATTAGGAGTTCACCATGGGAACAAATTAGCAATGTCCTTATCGATGTTAATATTCTCTGTTGGTAATTACTAATCAGCCGCATTAACAGTAAACCACGTGCCCCTTCCCAGAGGTGTCTGAGAACCTCAGTCTTCTGTGGTCTGGGAGAAGGCTGGGAAGCAGATGTGGGGGGTAAGGGTTTTCGGAAGAGACCTTAGCAAATAGGGAAATGGGCGTCTCCCGTTTCCTGAGGGTTTGCTCTGCGCTTAGTGCTATCCTGCGAGCTCTCCCTGTGTGCTCAATTCCTTGTCCCAGCACCCCTTGTCAGCCCATTTAACAGAAGAAGAAACTGAGGCTTGGTGTGCTTCCCCCCACCCCACTCTGTCTGTGGGGAACGCCCCCACGTCCTCCCCACCTTGCACGAGCAGATTAATGACCCAGGGCTGTCGGTCAATGGTGTGCAGATCTTGGGCCTGACTCCCCGAGGTAGGTCCTGCATTTCAACTGCTATGCCGAAGGGACGCTGTGTGGTCTGTGAGCGGGGACCATTAGCTGGCCATGGTCTCCCCCACACTTGGCCCCACATGCCTGTTCCCTCTGCTGCCTGTGCTGTGTGTCCCCTCTCTGTGTGGTCTGTGAGCGGGGACAACTTAGCTGGTGTTTTATTCTACTTTAAAGTGGTTTGCCCATTCTTAGAGTGTAAACATGCCATGTGACTTTTCTTGAAGGGAGGAGCCAATAGCCCCACTGTCCGTATAGGGAAACTGCGGAGGCCGGCAGGCTAACAATGGCCAGAGATTTTCTTGTGGGGGTTGGCTACCAGGCAGACAGGGCTCTGGATGTTTGACACATAGTGACGCATTTACCCGCATGGCTAGCTCATTCACGGGGTTCATAAAAGGAAACTGAGGCACGTGTGCTCAAGTGACATGACTGAGGCCTGGGCTGTGAACAACTCCATGGCTTCACAGGGTGGTGGGGGCAGCACAGGCCGAGGGGGCTGGGTGGGCTCCCCTCACTGCTCCTCACCTATGAAACCTTGACTCCTGGCCACCCAGACCTGCTGGAGAAGTCGCGGGCCATCCGCCAGGCCAAGGACGAGTGCAGCTTCCACATCTTCTACCAGCTGCTGGGAGGCGCGGGGGAGCAGCTCAAAGGTCAGTGCTGGGGCGCTCAGGGAGGGCGGGGGCAGTCAGCAGGGTTGGGGGGCCCTCATGGGCCTCTGGCATCCCTGGGCCTTAGGAGGAGGAACTAGGAGGCAGTCAGTAGGATTTATGAGTACCTGCTTTAGGTCAGGCTTCTGCCGGGCGGTGGGTTCTGGTACCTCTCCCCGGAGCTCACTGCCCCAGGTTTCTGTTGCACTATGACCTTGACGTCCTCAGGACCTGCCCCTCAGCGCCGGCTGTCCCCGCCCCTATGCTGCTGACCGACCCTGTGGCTCTCTGTTCCCAGCTTCCTCCGGGGTCTCGCCCACCCCGGCCACGTGGCTCCCTGGCTGCTGCGCACACCCCTTCTCTTCTGAAACCGCAGGGCTTACTCCGAACCTGTGACGCCATGATGCCAGCTCCTGCCGCAGCGCCTGCTGCCTCGAGGTCCTGGCGGTCCAGGCAGTCCTGGTTTGTGTGGCTTTGCTGCACCTGCTGCCTCACCATGCCCTTTCCTCTGCCTCCTGCCTGAGCTTCCTCCTGTTTCCTTATTGCTCTTCCCACCTTCTGGCTGAAGAAAGTCCGGGGCTCTCCTTTCCGTGCGGACCCCTGCTGTCGCCAGGCCCCTTCCCGCATAGCCTTGGCTGCCTCCCCCTTCTCCCCCACAAGGCTGCAGGACCCACAGGCCTTCTGCCGCCAGCTCTGCTGTCCCATGACTTCTGCGAGCTCAGGCATCCGTGGCCCCTTTGCTCCTGCTCCTGCTTGCTCTGGGCAGTTCCAGGACTTGACAATCTCTGTGGAAGGACGAAAGGGCCCAATGAGGGCTAAGCACCCCCACCACGCCCGGCCCTTCCCATCAAACCTTGAGGAGAGGATCTTTACTCATTTAACAGAGGAAGAGACCGAGGTCCCCAGTGGAGAAAGTGAACGCTTGTCCTGTGGGTGGCCATCAGGATGTGAGTCTGACTCTACAGCTCACCCTTGACCTCGGCCTCCACTCATTACCCATGCAGCTGATCTCCTCCTGGAGCCTTGTTCCAACTACCGCTTCCTGACCAACGGGCCATCATCCTCTCCTGGCCAGGAGCGGGAGCTCTTCCACGAGACGCTGGAGTCCTTGAAGGTCCTGGGATTCACCCCGGATGAAATCACCTGTGAGTGAGCCCTGAGCCTCCACGAACGGTGGGGCTGGGGCAGCGCGGGGGCAGGTGGGGAACCTGGACATGCATTCCTCAGTTGGGAAAAAGGTACAGGGATGGGAGGAAGGAGGAGGTACAGTTTTAAGGAGGGGATCGAAAAGGGGACACAGAGATGGTGACCTCTGAGCCAAGGCCTGAGGAGCGGAGGGGGTGAGCATCAGTGCTAGCAGGGTATTACCCCCAAAGTAAAACGGTGGATTATTTTACCAGCAAAATGGATTTATTTGGGAATAATGGAGAATTGTAATTTGGGACAAGCAAGGTAGGATAGGAATCTGGCAAGGGACAGGAATTTTATCTTATGGAGAAGAGGAGGAGGTTGGAAGAGGTTGTTTTGAACAAAAGTCCTTTGGAGAAATCCAAGAGTGGAGGGTGTTGACAGTTTCTCTGGCTGAGCAGCTGGGGCAGCCAATTTCTTGTAGGAGTTGTGATGTACATCTTTCCCTGTTGGGGCCTGTCAGTGAGGATTCTTTCCTGTTGAGGATTCCTCTGTTGGTGTCTGTACTTGACATTGAGTAGTGTGACTCCCCGCTTCCGGCCTCTCCTTCTAGCTTCCCGAGTCTGCTTTCGTGAGGTTTCCCATACTAATTTTCAGAGAGAGCTAGAAGAGCCTTCTAGATGAGGAGGATTGCCTATGCAAAGGCCCTGGGGCAGGAAAGTCATGGCATGGTTTGATGAATCCATTTCTATCCTGAGGGGCTGGGACTTTGTCCTGGGGGCACCAGGGAGCCATGGGAGAGCTGGCAGCAGGGCAGAGGCCCCTTTGAGCTGTATGGAGGATGCGTTGGAGGGCCAGAGGAGGCTGAAGCAAAGGTGTGGGGAAGACCCTGACTGTGGCCTGTTACCCATGTGGCGATGCTTTGCCCCCCCACTGGTTTTCACCAGATCGCATGTTTTGACAGCAGGTCAGCAGCAGTCCTGTATTTGTTTGCTCTGCCGCTGTGACTGAGCACCCCAGGCCTGGTGCCTTCAGCAGGAGAGATGGATCATCTCCCAGTTCTGGAGGCCAGAATGCCGAACTCTGTGTGTTGGCAGGGTTGCTCGGTCCTGGGAGAATCTGTCTGTCCCTTGCAGGCAGCCCCCTACTCCACTGTGATCTTGTCTTGACTTAAAGAATTCCATCTTCAATGACCCAATACCCAAAGGAGGCCACATTCTGAGAAGGGTCGAGGGTTAGGATGTCACCACACCTGTTCTGGGGGGAAGAGGGTACGATTTGACCCATGCCAAGTACGTGTAGGTGGACCCCGTCTTTTTGCAACCGCCTCTTTCACTGTTTGGATGAACTTGGAGTCCCATGGAGAAAGACCCCAATGTCTTGGGCTGAGCTGGCATGGCGGGTTTCTTTCTCTTCCCATCTCTGGCACTGCGGAAAGCTCTGGGAGCTATTGTTGGCTCCAGGGCCAACTGGGAGGGCTGGAAGTCGAGCAAGCGCCAGCTTGGCTGTCTCCCCGGGCTGCAAACAGGCCGGCCTTCTCGGGCGTATTGACACAGGGTCCCAGGCCTCCCCTGCTAGATTGCCCAACCACAGTTGCAAAACTTCCTCCGCCTAGGAGTCTCTGCTCTCCTCCTGGGGCAGTTGGCGAACAAATCCGGATAGCGGCCACTATGGGGGCCTGGCCTCCTGACACAGATCACCTCAAGTGACCCTTCCCGTGGCCGCCCCACTGCATAGCTGATTTTTGCAATTCTGAAACAAAACTTTGGAAGTGACATATGTGTGTGGTGACATAATCTGGATGTGCCAAAGGTCATAGTGTGGCAACTGGGTCTCCTGCAGGGCCCTGAGACCTGCTTTCCCCTGGCTTCCCACACATCCTTCCAGAAATATTTTCTACATCTAAAAAAGGACACACATTATTTTTTCTCCCTCCCTCCCTCCCTCCCTTCTTTCCTTCCTTCCTTTCTTTCTTTCCTTCCTTCCTTTCTTCTCTCCTTCTTCCTTCCTTCCTTCTTTGTCAGAGAGAGAGAACACAAGCAGGGGGAATGGCAGAGGGAGAGGGAGAAGCAGACTTCCCACTGAGCATGGAACCCGACCTGGGGCTCCATCCCAGGACCCTGGGATCATGACCTAAGCTGAAGGCAGATGTTTAACTGACTGAGCCACCCAGGTGTCTCCATATTATTTTCCTATAGAACGAGGCATTCTGTAGTCCCAGGGTGGATGTTCAGCCATACCAGTAATAAAAGTGGTAAGATATTTCTCTGCTGAATTTAAAAGTTCCCCGCACAGGGGCTCCTGGGTGGCTCAGTCTATAAAGAGTCTGACTGTTGATTTCGGCGCAAGTCGTGATCTCAGGGTTGTGAGTTCAAGCCCCAAGGTGGGCTCCATACTGGGCATGGAGCCTGCTTAAAAAAATAGTCCCCCGTGGCTGTGGCTTTAAGTGAACCTTATCTCCCTGACCTTCCTCCCAAGACCATCCCAGATAGAGCAATGAACAGTTGAAAACCTTGTGGCACATCGGGGAGGGGCCAGGTAGTGTTGGAGTTAAGAATTCAGCTCATCACCCTTGGGCTAGCATACTTTGTGCCCTGCTTCTGTTAGCAGACAGCATACTTTAGTGATAATTCTGGTTTTGTATATAGGTTTCAGAGAGTGTGTGTGTTGGAGGGGCTGCATAAAATTTCATTGTTTAAATGGCCCGGGATTCTTTTAACCATCCTCTGCCCCTTGCAGAGAGACCTTTAGGGTGTTTGCACCCATTGTTATTAAAATGAACCCCCCTCCCAAAAGAGGTGCCAGGAATATCCTTTGAAGGAGCTCTCTGTTCTCTTGTGTCTATGAGATCCATTCTTAGAAGCGAAATGCTGGGTCCAAGGAGGGGGTGTCCCTTTTGATTTTAATCTGGCTTTACCAGAAGTGTGACAGAAGTATTGAGCTCGAATTTGAACACTCTCACCTGGTGACAGTGTACAAGGCAGGGGCTTTCTGTCTGTTCACAGAGTCGGGCACCCATTCTGCCAAGGTGAGTCTAGAACCTTTTCAGTGGCCCAAGAGGATATCTTGCACCCTTTTGGCATCCGTCAGCTGCCGGTTTCCACCGCCAGTCTCTGGCAACTGCTCCTCAGCTTCCTGTCCCTGCGGGTTTGCCCATCCTGGCCCTTTCATGTAAATGGGATCATACAATACGAAGGCCCTCGTGGCTGGCTGCTTTTACTCCCCAAGAGGGTTTCAGGTTTGTCCCAGCGGCAGGGGGTGGGGGGTTAATCAGGGTCAGTGTTTCGTTCCTGGTTATTGCTAAATAGTTTTGATTTTTAGCTTTTTTATTTTTAAGATTTTATTTATTTGACAGACAGAGATCACAAGTAGGCAGAGAGGTAGGCAGAGAGAGAGAGGAGGAAGCAGGTTCCCTGCCAAGCAGAGAGCCCGATGTAGGGCTCGATCTCAGGACCCTGAGATCATGACCTGAGCCGAAGGCAGAGGCTTAACCCACTGAGCCACCTAGGCGCCCCTGATTTTTAGCTTTTTATTATGGGTACCAGGTCCTATAATCAGCGCCCACCTGTGGCTTCTGGGATTTTGCCTGAAAACCCCCATCTCCCACCCCCAGGGCTCCAAGGGTTTTTTAAATTTTAGAGAAGCCACTTCATCACCGTCCAGAAGGTGCTGCTAGTCTCCATTGCCATCCACCCTGTCCCTGGAGTGCTTTTCCCTCCATGCAAGGCCCCAACCACTGCTGTCAGCTTTCTAGCTTTTGCTGGTGTGGTAGGTGGATGGGGTCTCACAGTTTTATTCGGTGTTTTACTTACAAGGAGTGGAGCCAGCCAGTCACTTTTTTTTTTTTTTTTAAGGTTTTGTTTATCATTTATTTGGGAGAGAGAGAGAGAGCTAGAGAACAAGCAGGGGGAGGAACAGAAGGAGAGGGACAAGCAGACTCCACGCTGAGCGGAGAGCCCAACGCGGGGCTTGATCTCACAACCCTGAAGTCATGACCTGAGCAAAACCAAGAGTCGGATGTTTGACTGAGCCACCCACATGTCCTGTGGTCACCTTTTCATAGAGTCCTTCTGGCAAAAAAGGAGACAGAGGTCCAGGGAGGTGGGATATCTGCCCCACGACTCACCCCAGTTGACAAGAAGCCAATGGAACCCAGGGCTGACTCCAAAGCCAGCCCATGATCCATCTTTAGAGAGGCAAGTGGTGCCTCTGGGAAGCTTTCTGGACCGTCTCTGGAAAGATGGTCACCAGTGGGAAGGCTAGCATGGAGAACACTGGGGACCCATCTAAGCAGGACCTCCACCCTCCTCCCCACTTCCCACCTTCACCGGCGCTGGTGCTGGGAATGCCACTCCGAGAGGCTGAGCAGGGAGCCTGGTACCTGGGGAGGCGGGTGTTCATGCCGGGGGGCACACTTGGCCTCACCAGCCCCACGCCCCTGCCTCCGCAGGCCTGGGCTTGCTTGCAGTCAGCTGGTGTGAAGTCACCGCAGGAGCTAACTGCCGACTTCTCAGATGTCAGGTTTGCCTGGGTGCTTGACACCGATGCAAGGTCCTAAGCCAACTGTCAGAGGCCGTTTCAAAGGCCACTGGGGGGACTTGAGTCTGGACTGTGTCTGAGCAGAGGTTAAGGGATGAATGATCTTTTGGTTCGTTAGGTGATGATGCCGCTGTGGGCCCATAAGGAGATGTCTTTATCTTCTCAGAGGTGCCCTGCTGTCCTCTGGGGAACCCCCAGGACTTCCAGGGCTCTGGGCTGCCCCCATCCACTCTTTCCTCCTGACCCCAGATGGGCAGGACCAGAGATCTCTGAGCCCAGCCCCTCTCACTGCACAGCCAGGGAAACTGAGGCCCAGGAGGTCACCCAGCTTGTCCAAGGGCACACAGCAAACTCCCACATCCAGTAACGTATGTATCCCCCCATTAATTAGCTCGTTGCCCTTTATTCATGAATATATCAAGTCATTCAACTGGTGGTGGGTTTCTGGGCCAGACCGCCACAGGCGCTGGACAGAATTCACAGTGACCAACACAGAACCAACTTGACCTGTGGAACGCTCAGACCCGGAAGCATCGAATCATACACATGCATTAAAGCTGAACCAGTGGGAGGGTGAGTGATTTCCATGGAGCAGGATTTGCATGGAGCAGGGACCGTGTGTCATAGCATTCCAGCATGGCCTGGGGAGAGCCCCCTGGATGAGGTGGCCCTTGCTTGAGCACTGATGGGTCTGGCAGGAGCTAACCAGCCCTAGATGGTGCTGGCAGCATCTAGGCGGAGGGAACTGCCAAGGCAAAGTCCTGGTGGCAAGACAGTGTTGGAGAAGCTGAGCGGGGGCAGCTGGGGTGGCTGGTTGGAGTAAGCGAGGATACCCTGGGGCCGGAGGGGCTGGGAGGGTCAGGTTTCCCAAGACCCTGGTAAGGGCTCACATTGAATCCCAGAAGTACTAGGGACCAGGGAAGGAACTCTTCCCTGTGAACAGGCAAGCTCAAGTTCATTCATGTAAACACTTACAGAGCGCCTACTCTATGCAGAGCACATGGGCAGCAGATGAGTAAGGAACGGATACTTTCCGCAGGAAGTTATGATTTCAGTGGGAATGGAGAAAAAATAATATTTGTTGCATACCCTGCCATGCCCTGCAAATTATACCCAAACCTGGTTTTTCAGGCTTGCTTTTTTTTTTTTTAACTTCTTTTTATTATTATTGAAAGTCATGTTAGTTTCAGGTATACAATATATGGATTCAAAAATTATGTTCATCAGTGCTTATCCCAAGTGTAGCCACCATCTGCCTTTTTTTTTTTTTGTCCTTTGAGAGAGAATCCACGTACCGTAAAATTCACCATTGTCAAGTGTACAGTGCAGCCATTTGTTGCGAATGTACAATTGCACTAATTCTAGACACCAAGTCCTTTCTTAACAGCCATTTTTTTTTTCTGGACAAGATCTGACATTTTAACAAGTATGAAACTCAGAAAGAATATAATCAGTACTATATAATCAGCTCCCAGGCCCGGGCTACCTCTGTCCACAGTTTCCCACATGTCCCTCAGAGCAAGGCGTCTTGAAACCATAAGGCCAGTGATCTTCCTTCTGTTTTCAGGGTTTGTTCAAAAAACTTTTTATTGGGAATACTTTGGGATTTACGGAAAAGTTGCAGAAAGAGTACAAAACATTGCTACGCTCTTCTCTAAGATTCCTCGGGTGCTAACGTCTTGCTACATTTGCTTCCCATCTGTCTTTCTAATTACTTATTCTGAGCAGTTTGAGAACAGGGGTGTGGACAAGCATGCAGCCACACCCCAACAGACTCTAGGCCAAGGGTGGGTGATGGTCCCACAAGGCAGGAGGAAGGAGCAGAGGCAGGGACAAAGGCACAGGTGTACTGGGGAACTTCTGTGCGGGAAACTTCTGCACAATGAGACTCCCCTTTACTCTTTGTATTAGCTTCCTGTGACCGGTCACAACCACGAACACAGTGGTTTAAATCAACACCAGCTGATTCTCTTATAATGCTGGAGGCCGGGAGTCCAAAACCAGTCTTCACGGGCAGGGTTGGTTTCCTCTTGAGGCTCAAAAGGAGAATCCATTTTCTTGCCTTCTCTGACTTCAAAGCACATCCCTGTAACCTCTGCTCACGTGGCGTTCTCCCTTGGCTTCCCTTTTATGAGGACCCTGTAGCTAGAGCCCACCTGCGTAATCCAGAGTTCATCTCCCATCTCAGCATTCCCAGTCACATCGGTGAAGTCCATTTTGCTCTGCCAGGTAACATTTCCTGGTGGGGAATTCGGAATGTGGACCTCTCTGGGGGCGGGGAGGGATTGTCCCGCCTACCACCCTGCAGAGTCTGTCCATACATTGTAAGTAGGCTCCACCCCCGGAGCGGACTGGGGGCTCGAACCCACAAAGCTGAGATAGAGACCTTTGCGGAGATCAAGTCCGAAGCTCAACCGACTGAGCCACCCGAGCGCCCCCTGTCTGCATATTTTTAAAGAACATTTTCTTATGCAGCCACTGGGTGGTACTGTCTTGGGAGCTGAGAGCGCTGGCACTGTTAGCATCCCCATGCATAGACCATATTGTCCCAGTAATGTCCCTTATAACACGCAAAAGTGTTTTTTACAGGATTTTTGCCAGTTTTCCTAACAATGTACTTTAGAGCAAAAAAGGTTTCGTGACACATACATGTGACACATACATGGGCGCGCACACACACACACACACGCACACGCATGTGTACACATGCACACACATTTCCCCCGGCCAGAGTACATGTACCTAGCACACTGTGCTCTCCGTCTGCCTGGAACTATTCTTTCTTATCGTTGGTGACCTTGACATTTTTGAAGATTACAGACCAGTTGTTTTGTCTCAACTTGGGCATGTTCCCTTGCAGTTAGGATTCAGGTTACACATTTTTGGCAGGAAACTCCCAGGAGGGTGCTCCTCCCTCCCCCTCCTTCACCCCCTTTCTTTAAGTAGACAGTGTAGAAGCAAAGACACCTAAAAATGCGCCCGGAGCCTAAGCGTCCAGTTCAGGGGCCTTCTGCAAGTGAACGCCATGTATAACCATGTATAACTAGGAGCTCCCTCGTGCCCCTTCCCATCACAAGAACTGCCCCCCTCACTGGCAGTGTGATCATTATTCTGGCGTCTAACAGCGTTAAATTGTGTCACTTGTTTCTGAATTTTGTTACAAATTCAGCATGTGTGCTTTCATGTCTGTCTTCTTCTACTCTACCCAGTGGTTGTGAAATTTGTACATGTTCAGTGAGTGGCCGGGAGGGGGCTACTTTTGTTATTATTATTATTATTATTATTTAGGTTTTATTTATTTATTTGCCAGAGAGGGAGAGAGAGAGAGAGCACAAGCAGGGGTAGTGGCAGGCAGAGGCAGAGGGAGAAGCAGTCTCACCACTGAGCAAGGAGGCTGCCGCCAGGGGTCCCAGGACCCTGAGATCATGACCCGAGCCAAAGACAGACACTTAACTGACTGAGCCACTCAGGTGTCCCAGGGAAGGGGGCTTCTGAGGGGCTGGCTCCACAGGTGCATTTACTTTGTAAAAATCAGAGCCGGACCCGTGTGATTTGCGTGCTTTTCTGTACTCATTATTCGAATTTCATGCTGGAAGAGGGAGGAAAGAAAAGCACCACCGTTAAGGATTCAGACCCCAAGGGGCGCCTGGGTAGCTCAGTGGGTTAAGCCTCTGCCTTCGGCTCAGGTCATGATCTCAGGGTCCTGGGATTGAGCCCCGCATTGGGCTCTTTGCTTGGTGGGGAGCCTGCTTCCCCCTTTCTTTCTCTGCCTGCCTCTCTGCCTACTTGTGATCTTTGTCTATCATAGAAATAAATAAAATCTTTAAAAAAAATAAAGGATTCAGACCCTGGATTTGCCCCTCTGCTCTGCTACTGACGAGCTGGATGATCTCGGGCAAGATGGCTCCCAGAATGTGCCTTGATTTCCCCATCTATGAAGGGGTTTCACTCCGTTCCAGACCTGTAAAATGTTACCATAGGATCTGCCTCCCTTGGTTGTTAGGAAGTTTAAACAAGTGTATTTGTTAAGTGTTTGGAACAGGACCTGGCATGGAGTGAGTGAGAATAAGTCAGTGTCCGTTTGAACCTGTTCCGGAGTGCGTCCTTAGTGGGGTGGCTGGGCGCTGGTGTCGATCTGTAGTGTCACCGCGAGAGCCACAGGTAGAGACCCAGCCTGAGGCGGGCGTGTTACACAGGCCACTCACCTGCCATGAGCTGCTTCCCTGTCGGAGGTGAGGGAATTCTGAGGCAATATCCAAGTCTGGTAAAACTCTGAACCAAGCACAGTCTTTCCTCAGATTTCACAGTGGCTACCTTCCTGGAAAAGCTGCTGTGTAATTTTTTAAAGAGACTTTATTTATTTACTTATTTGAGGGAGAGAGAGAGAGATGGATGGGGGCGGGGGCGGAGAATCACAGGCAGACTCTGTGCTGAGTGCGGATCCCAACGTGGGGCTCAGTCTCATGACCCTGAGCTCATGATGTGAGCCAAAACCAATAGTTGGAGGCTTCACTGACTGAGCCAGACAGATGTCCCCCAGAATCCACTGTGCATTAAAACCAAACACAAAACACTTGAGTTTATACATAAAACTGTTGGGATTTGACTGGGGTAATTATAGGCCATTATTTCACGGACACGGATGTCCAGTGGGATATTTGAGGGTCACACAGGGTGTGGCCAATTCTTTGTGGTGCGGGGGGCCTCTTCATCTGGGTCCCAACCTGCGGCGACCCTGTGATATCCAGAAACACCCCAGAAACTGCCCCCTGGCCTCCCTTGTCACGCCAACCCACACCGGGAGTTCCTGAGATGTACTCTAGGGGGCAGCACTATCCATTCACGAACAAGCGCAGTCCGCCCTCTTCTGCCGTTTCTGTATTTGCGACTTCGCCTATTCGCTAAATTTATACGTAACTCCCCAAAGAGCGCCCGTGATGCTTTTACGATCATCGTGTCACTCACACAGGGGTGGAAAGTTGGAGCGGTCCAGCGTATATGCAGCTGAGTTTCAGCAAATTGGTGTTCTGCCTTCCTGTCTCGGCTCATACCATAACCCGATGTCCTTGTCTCCTTTTTGCCTGCTACTGAGTGCCACGTTTTTCACGTCTTTCGTGCTTTTCTTATTGATGGCTTCACCGTCTAAAATGCCCCCCATGCTTAGTGCTTAATGCTGGCTAGCATTCCCAAGTGCAGGAAGGCTGTAGTGTGTCTCACAGAGAAAACGTGTAAATCCTTCAGGCTTGAGTCAGACAGCTGTTGGCCGTGAGTTCAACGATTCGGAAGCAATGTTGTATAGTAGATAAGGTATCTTGGAACTGAAGCACGCATAAAACAAGGTGATGTAGTGATCAGCTGAGGAAAATGTGACTAGAGGCTCACAGGAACCTCTAGTTTACTTATTTCCCATAAGTAAATTCGTGTTCATGGTCACTACAAAGAATGTAACTTGGCAAATAAGGAGACTCGACTGTGTATTTTTGCCTTTTTAAAACGTAGACAATGGTATGCTGTCTATACCATTCTGCACCTCACATTTTCCACTTGCTATTTTAGAAATCTTTTCCTGTTTAGGACACCTTGCTGGCTCGATTGCTAGAGCGTGCAGCTCTTGATCTTGGGGTTGTGAGTTTGAGCCCCACATTGGGTAGAGAGATAACTTAAAATAAAATCTTAAAAATGGAAAATCTTTCCACATTGCCCAAGACTTTCTTAATTCACTTCCACACGTCCTTTTAAATCTTCTGTGTGTTGCTTTATGAAATGGACACGAGCAGACACCAAATGGTGCTAAAGCAAGCCTTGAATACAAAATACAGAATTCATGTATCTGTTCTTATGTTTTAAGACCTGCCCAGTGTCACAGATGGATTTTAAGCTGAGGGGCGGTGGTGTAATTTGACATAGAGTTGTTGTTGTTGTTGTTGTTTTAAGATTTTATTTTAAAAGTTGGGACTATGAAAAAATCATTTTATATATTTGAGAGAGAGCACGCGTGTGCACACAAGCGGGTGGGGGAGGGGCAGAGAGAGAGAGAGAGAGGGAGGTCCTCTGTGCTGAGGGTGGGGCTCGATCCCATGGACCCCGAGATCATGACCTGTGCTGAAATCAAGAGTACAACTTCTAACCACCCAGATACCCCTGATGTAGGGTTTTTAAGCTAGATTTCTAAGGGGCTAGTTACGCCCACACAACAGGGTCTGGAGCCCCATGAGATTGTTCTCTCTCTCTTTCTACCCCATAGCCATGCTGCGGATTGTCTCAGCCGTTCTCCAGTTTGGCAACATCATCCTGAAGAGAGAACGGAACAACGACCAAGCCTCCATGCCTGACAACACAGGTATCCTACCCGGCCTGCAGTCCCCCCACCCAACCCAGTGTTTCTCCTTCCTCCCACCAGACAGAGCGTGACACCACTCCCCGCTCCCCAGCTGGGCACGCCTCCAGGCTGTGCTGATCCTTTACCAAAATGTCATCGCTTACTCTTGTTCTGATTCTGAATGGTGTCCTCCCTGCTGAAGGTTTGAACAACACCAATGTACCAAAGATCCCCCGTCATCCTGGCCCCTCTGGGAAAACCGCCATTGGCATTGGGCTTATAACTTCCTGGCCTCTGTGCTTGCCATATATATACTTTTTTTTGCTTTTCAAAAGCAGAACTATAGTTGATACTCCTTTTTTATCCAATGGAAATAGCTCTGCTTCTTTATGGTCATAAAATAATACAATCTGGATGGGGTAGGGGGCAGAATCTAGCAAAACAGAGAAGTATAAAAGCAGGGAAATGACCCACAGCCATACCCCTGAGAGGTAAGTAGTGCAACATTTTGGGGTATTTCTCTCTGGGCTTTGTTCTCTGTCCATATCTGTGTAGAAATAATTGTCAGAGAAATGGAATCATGCTTTGCCCCTTTTCCCCTCAAGACAGCAAGAGCTTTGCGTCTATAAAATTCTAGGGGCCCATTTTCCAAAGCTGTACCACCACAGAAGATATGAGAAAGGGGCCCCTCCACCATGATCAGTGGCACCCTCTGTGGCACTCGGGGGCTCTGTTCACATGCCCAGCAAGTGTGCCGTACATGCTCGCTCATTCATTCATCTGATCTGCGAAGTTGGGGTCAGAGCTTGTAGACCATTTTGAAATTTGCTTTTTTCCCTTAATGCACTGAGGGTAATGCTTCCGGGTTATTAACTAGAATGCTACTGGGGTTTCTTCCTGTGGGGTCTATGGGTAGAACCATATGTCAACATAATTAATCTCCTGGGAACTGCTGGGTGTTTCATTCTCTGCATTTGCAAACATTCATTGGAGAAGGCGTCCACTGGCCAGAGGACACAGCGGAGGCTTTAGAAGCCTACAGAACATTTCTGTGACTCGTGGAAGAGCACCCTTGTACACATTCCCTGCTGTTCTTCAGGCCCCTGTATCATGCAAAGTCACCATAGAAGAATTAGAAACTGCTTTGCAGCAAAAAAACAAAAAAAAAAAAGAAAGAAAGAAATGCAAATTCTTATCAGCTCGCCTCTCAGAAATAATCACTGTTTATTTAATTTGGTGTTTTTCCTTCTAGATGTGTTCTTTTCCTTTCTCTTTTCTGTTGGAGCTGAGCATTTGTAGTAACCGTTTTCCCGTTATGGAAGTGACAGAAGCTGGAAAACATTTCTCAAATACCATTTTTTATGCATTTTTTCCCCTACAAAAATAGGGAAAAACAAGTTGCTTTTAAATATTTATTTATTGGCCACTTCCATGGGTTTTTACTCCAATAGCTTTCCCCCCAAAATTATATTAGCAAATCTCCAGGCATACAGAGAAGTGGAAAGAATTTTTATAGCAAACCCCCAGATATCCACCACCTACATTTTGCCATTAACATTTTACTACACTTGGTTTATTGGGTATCTTTCCACACATCGGTCATCCATCCTGTAGTCTGGTGCATTTCAAAGTTGCAGATTTCTGTACCTTTCAGCGTGTACATGAGTAGTTCACATGTGTACTCATCAGCTCGCATGTGCATATCACTTACCGGTATCCAGTATTTGCTTACAGTTGTTCCTTTGGTGTGGAACATACAAATCATGAAATGCACACATCTTTTTTTTTTTTTGAAATGCACACATCTTAACCATGTAACGAGCGCTGATAATTTTCAGTGACCGCAGAACACATGTTCAAATGGAGGATCCCTGACTCCCTAACCAGTCCCTGGTTGCTGGACATTCGGCCTGTGTCCTGTTTTCCTCCATCATCATCCAGGCTGCAATGAACATCCTCTTGGTCCAGTCTTTGCTTGCCTCTGGGATTATAGATCCCATCTCGGGGTCCCAGAGAGAACTGTTGGTCCAGAGGACGTACACACTTTTAGGATTGTATTGCTTCTAGTGGGAGAGGCTGGGCCCCTTCTCTGGCCCACCAGCAGTGGGAAAGACCCCCTCTGCTGCACTCAGTGGCCACTGCCATGTCCCGGGGCCGATCAGACCTTTGTGCCTATCACCCTCAGCTGCACAGAAGCTCTGCCGCCTCCTGGGACTGGGGGTGACGGACTTCTCCCGTGCCCTGCTCACTCCCCGCATCAAAGTTGGCCGAGACTACGTGCAGAAGGCACAGACCAAGGAGCAGGTGGGTAGGCCTTGAGGGGGTAGGAGGGGTGCGGGGAGAGCCAGGCACCAGGGTCCTGGGCCTTCAGGCAGCGTATGCTGGTTTTTCTCTCACTCAACAAACTTTGGCTGATTGCCCCATGACCAGCTCTGGTTCTGGTGCTAGGATAAAATTAGTGATGGAAACAAAGACCATGCCTTCGTGGAGCTCAAGCCAAAGTAGGGAACAGATCCTAAAAGGAGATATAAGCAGTGAGGCCTTCTATGAAAATGGGGGTTTCTGTGCCAGGGAAGTCCTCTCTGACAAAGTGATATTTGAGTTTGGACCTAGATAGTTCAAGGCAGAAGGAATGGCTCTGGGGCTGGAACAGGGTTGGCAAATTAAGAACATCAAGGAGATCAGTGAGGCTAGAGAGTGGAGCAGAGAGGTTGGAAGGGGACAGATCATGCAGGGTCTTAGGGGCCACAGAAAGGAGGTGGGTTTTATTCAGAGTGCAGTAGGACACCAGTGAGAGTTTAAGCCAGGGAGCAACCTGCTTCGGTTTGTCTTTTATAAAGATCCCCTTTTCTACTGCATGGAGAATTGGATCCCGGGGGTACAGGTGGGAACAGGGAGACAAAAGGAGGCTGCTGTCATAGTCCAGAAAAGTGACGATAATGGTGGGACTGGGGAGAAGTGAACTCATGGTAGAGGTTTTCAGAATCCAGCTTTCAGGCAGAGTCCTCTGCCAGGACCCAGGCTGGCCCCTTGAAACAAAGTATTAGGGTGAAGAAGACACAATGGGGGACATGGGGGCCAGAGATTGGGGGTCACGTGAGAGACCGCTCTTAGCTGAGGTACTATTGTTGGGATCCATTTTACAGATGAAGAAACTGAGGCACAGAGAGGTTTAGTCACATGCCTGAGGCCACAGAACTTCTAAGGGGCAGAGTCAGGCTTCAAACCCATGTTGTCAGACTCCAGAGTCCAACCTCTTAACTGTTACGCTGTCAAAATTGGTTCAAGGGTTGGGGCAGGGAGGATGAATGAACTAATGTGTCCCACGCGCTTCACACGTTGCCTGGCGCATAGTAGGGCTTTGAACTGGTTGGTGTTGTCATTAATGTCATAATTCTTGATGAGCTGTGAGGGGACCCCAGTCCACACTAGTCTCTTCTTGCTGGGGGTCAGGCTGGGGCTGCAGGGGCAGGGCCACGCCCTCACCATGTGCCATCCGCACCCCCCCGCCCGCCACAGGCTGACTTTGCACTGGAGGCCCTGGCCAAGGCCACCTACGAGCGCCTCTTCCGCTGGCTGGTCCTGCGCCTCAACCGTGCCTTGGACCGCAGTCCCCGCCAGGGCGCTTCCTTCCTGGGCATCCTGGACATCGCTGGCTTTGAGATCTTCCAGGTCTGCACTTGGTACCAGGCTGGGGCTGGGAGGGCTCTGTCAGCCTGGCTCTCTGTCCTCTCCCTCTGGGTGTCTGCCCCCTCCCTCTGGGTGTCTGTCCACCCAGTCCCCCCCATCCCCCCCCCCCGGTCTCTGTTCCCTCTCTCACCTGTCCCCTCACCCCCACAGCTGAACTCCTTTGAGCAGCTGTGCATCAACTACACCAACGAGAAGCTACAGCAGCTCTTCAACCACACCATGTTCGTGCTGGAGCAGGAGGAGTACCAGCGCGAGGGCATCCCCTGGACCTTCCTCGACTTCGGCCTCGACCTGCAGCCCTGCATCGACCTCATTGAGCGGCCGGTGAGCCTGAGGGTCCTCCCGCCTCCCCAGCTACGAGATCCCAGCCCTTGGCCCACCTCCAGCCCTGCTGGGGCTTCCGGGCTCAAAACTTGTGTGTGACGGCGTCTGCTTTGTAGATGCGTGGCCACTAGATACTTGGGCCCTGGATATGCCTGCCATGGGACCGGCTTGGGCGAAAGCGCTCGTCAGCAGCCGGAACTGTAACTGTCGTTCTCATGTTCAGTCATATGTCCATGTGCCTCTTCCAAGAGCTACAAGAGCTTCCAAGAGCTTCCAAGAGCGGTAACCTAAGTGTCCACTATGTGGGGATCTGACGCCCTCTTCCCTTCTTGTTGGTGCTTAGGCTAACCCCCCCGGACTCCTGGCCCTGCTGGATGAGGAGTGCTGGTTCCCGAAGGCCACCGACAAGTCCTTTGTAGAGAAGGTGGCCCAGGAGCAAGGAGGCCACCCCAAGTTCCAGCGGCCAAGGAACCTGCGGGACCAGGCTGACTTCAGCGTCCTGCACTATGCGGGCAAGGTGGGGGCTGCGCTGGCCCTGGGGCCTGTGGGCAGGGGTGGGGACCACTCAGCTGCAGATGCAGGGAGAATGCAGAGAGAATGCAGGGCCCCCCACCATGTCCCCCGGAACAAGACATTGGCCAGGGCCAGGAAAGCCCAAGGACAACCGGGCACGCTGTCTGATGAAGTCAGCAAAAGCTTGCTCAGGAAGTGGTATTTCGAGGAGGCTTGGAGGGGTGGATAGGAGTTCTCTGCAAGGAGAATTATGTGCGTTTTATACCCTCATTCGGCAAAGACTTGCCTTTTGTGTGCTGAGCAAAGCTGGGGCCCCACGCTGGGCATGGTTTCTGCCCTCACAGGGTTCCTGATCTGGGAGAGGGACAAAGACCATGAGAATAAAATGCTGCTAGGTGCTTCAGTGGGGGCAGTATCAAAGTTGGGAGGGGGGATGCCAGGAGAGGTTTCAGAGGAGAGTAAGGCTCGATTTGGAATTTAAATCAAGGGTCAGCAAACATCTTCTGTACATAGTTTCAGTTTTGTGGGCCAGACAGTCTCTGCCGAAGCTACTCTCTTCTGCCACTGTAGTGCGAAAGACACCCTGGGGAATACATAAAGGAATATATAATTGAGGGCCATATTCCAATAAAACTTTACCTATAAAAAGGTGGCAAGGCCGGATTTGGCCTGTGGGCGATCATTTGCCAATCCATGGCTCAAATGATGAGTAACAGCCAGCAAAGAATGGGTGAAGGATGGGAAGTGCTGTCCAGGGATAAGGAACAGCATACAGAGGCTGGGAGGCAGGAGACCTCTGTGCTCCATGTCTATCCCTCACTCCCTCTTCCACACATCATCTAAGACCTCCTGTGGGCCCAGCCCTGCCCTGTGGGTTAGACCTGAGCCCTGGCCTCAGGGAACCACTGTCTGGTGGGGGGCACATGTGGTGTGGGACTGTGCCTGTCAAGACCGACTCTGGAAGCCTCAGAGCAAAGCCTCAAATACTGGGAAGGAGCCAGCCTTGTGAAAATCCACGGTGAGGGAATCACAGGCGTTGGGAATGGCAGGGGTAAACCTGAGGTGGAAATCAGCTTGCATGTTTGAGGAACAGTGAGGAGCCCAGTGTGGCTGGAATAGAATGGATAAGGAAGAAGTGATGGTGGGTGAGGTTCTCCAGCTGGGTGGAGGGAGGACAGGTAAGGAAAGTAGAGGGAAAGGGGCCCTACCTGCGGAGGGTGCAGTTCTGGGAATAGACACAAGGTGGCACCGATGCTCTCTGATCCATGGGGAACCCTGCTGGAGCTGGTGCTCTCAGAGCTTCTGGGAGGTTCCATGGGAAATTGGGAGATAATTGAAAATTTGAACACAATCTGGATTTTGATGGTATTAAGGAACTGTTAATTTTATAAGGTATGAAAATGGCATTGTGGTTGTGCTTCATGTTTTCTGTTTTGTAAATAAACTTTACCCCCAACCTGGGGTTGGAACTCACAACCCTGAGATCAAGAGTCACATGCTCTCCTGGAGAGCTGGTGAAGCTGAAGTCTCACCACCTTCCTCTGCCCGCCTTCACCCAGGTCGACTACAAGGCCAACGAGTGGCTGATGAAGAACATGGACCCTCTGAATGACAATGTCGCGGCCCTGCTCCACCTGAGCACGGACAAGCTAACGGCAGAGATCTGGAAAGATGGTGAGGGCCAGCTTCTCTAGGCCCTGTCCCTGGAGCTCTGTGCATACCTTTCCCCAGCCCACAGTGTGAACACCTTTGCTCTAGAGGCTAAGTTCTAAATGGAAGTTGTCTGCTCGGACGCAGAACTGAGGCGGGCAGGCCAGACGGCCTCCTGGTAGAGTTTCTAATCAGTGACTGAGTGGTTGGTTAGTTGCTGTCTTAAGCCAGTGTCATATTCAGTGACAAAACACACTTATCCTTAATCAGAAACAAGATGAGGGTGCCCATAGTCAGCACTGCTGGGAAACACGGTTTTAGCAATACTAGCCTCTGCAATCAGACTGGAAAGAGAAATAACTATATTGCTATTATAAAGGAAGAGAGAAAGTTATTCATTGTAGATGGTATATAATCCCTAAAAAAGAAAAAAATCAAGAGATTTGACTGAACAAGAATTAATCCCAAGAGAACTCAGCAGCATGGTGTTTTTATAGATTAGTCAGATTTGGGGCTTTGCTTTTTTGGCTCTCACAAAGTTCCCGTCAGGGCCCCCAGGGAAGAAGAAAGGAATGACAGATCACGATGTCATTTGGGAGAGCTTTCCTGCTGCAACAAGGCTCATGTGGGGTTAGCCATCAGTCTTTCTGGAATGGCCTTTCTGGGAGGCACGGGCAGAAAAGCCGAATATCTTTGGCGTGAACCCTGTAGTTTTCCAAACCTTGTCCACCACTCCCCATCCTTAGAGGAGAGGTGATTTTTTTTTTTTTAAAGAATTTATTTATTTGACAGAGAGTGAGAGAAGGAGAGAAAGCACAAGTGGGGGGAGCAGCAGAGGGAGAGGGGGAAGCAGGCTCCCCGCTGAGCAGGGAGCCCAATGCGGGACTCGATCCCAGGATACTGAGATCATGACCCAAACCGAAGGCAGATGCTTAATCCACTGAGCCACCCAGGTGCCCCAAGAAGTGATTTTAACAACCAATGGAACCAGCATCTTGGCTTCTCCCAATGCAAGGCTTCCAGAATCTGTCAGTTTGCCTTAGCCTTTTTCTTGACATGAAAAGTGTAGTTGTGAGTGCCAGCCCAGGCAATGAGACAAGAGAACAAAATAAGCAAATGTGTGCTTCCCAGACGAACTCATGGAACAAAGGGTGTGAGGTGCCTCAATGCTAGTGAGCTGGTTTTAGACCAAGAGATCTGATGATGGTGTCTTGCGTGGTTTATACATGATGGACCGACAAGCAGGGTTTGATGTCCAGTAACAGGCAGATTACACAACAAGAATCCTCTCCTCAGCCTGAAAAATCCTTCCACACCGACACACTGACACTTCTTCAAAAACTGTGTCCCATTCAAGGACACAGTATGCTCCCCCACCACTGTGATCCCTCACATCTCACATCTCATAGGTGCCCAGCCCCCCAGGGGTTCCAAGAGTGAAGTGGAAGTTAGGAAGCCTTTTGAATCCTGGACTCGAACTTGGCACAGTGCTATTTCCTCCACGACTCTCCTGAACAAAGCAAATCACAACAGCCCAGACTCAAGGAGCTGCAAGTCACAGGGAGGGACAGGGACAGTGGCTGTTTGTGTATCAATCTCTATGACAGCTTCCCTGAGCTCAGAGTCAGGTGCTCAGTGTCCTGGTAGCCCAGGGGGGAATGCGGATGAGACAGGCTCTCCTCAGAGAGGCAACCTCAACAAACTGGGGAGGAGTATTGAGCTACCTGGCAGCCAGGGCAAAAAGGAATATGTAATGAAACAGACAGATTTAACTTCTAGAGAGATTTTTTTTCCCCCTTGGCATTAAATTCTCATAAAGGTCGTTCATCCTTTCAGTCACCTTTGTTGCCCTCAGTGGTAGACACAAAGGCGAATGGGACAATCCCCCTGGCTTTAGAAGTTCACGGTCAGCACTGAAGTTTTCCCTCCTGCTTTGCCTGATGCTGTTGACTAATAATGCTCTCTTTTTTTTCTGCCACCTTCCCTCTCTCTCCTCCCTTCTCTTGCTGTTCCTTTTACATCTCCTGCCCCATCTCTCTGCCCCTCCCCTCATCTGTCCTCACCTCCCCCCCACCAAGAACATGGGGGTTTCCAGCAATTCGCTTTTCTTGGCTCCTTCCCACTGTCACCCCCAGGATCTTCAGGGAGGCGCGGCTCTGCCATTTCTCCGTCAGGGGGTGGGTGTTGCTGTGCATCCACGGGTGAGATTTGCCGGCCGAGGAGGGTGGGCCTGTCAGACCGGGTACCTGACTTTGAATGTCTGTCCCCTCTCCTCCACGTGGAGGACTCTTGCCTTTCTCCCCCTTCCCTGGCGCTTCCCTCAGCAGTTTCCAGACTTTCCATAGCAGCACATGCCTTCTAACTAGACCGCATATAAGGGGATAAGCAATTATGATAATACCAGCTGGTGTTTACTAAGCACTTACTATGTGCAAAGCCTGTTTATGATTATGAAGCCCTAGAATCCGCTGAACAACCCAGAGAGGCAGGTGTTAGTACTACTAACCCCATGATACAGAGGACACTGAAGTCCTGAGAGGTTATGTCACCTGCCTGAGGTCACACAGCCATTAAGGGACAGAGCTGAGATTTGAACCTGGGACCTTGGGTCCCAGATCCTCTGTTTTCCTCCATGCTGTAAGAACTTCATTATCCTTTTGATGGTAGCTGGGAGTTTGGCAGTGAGAGGGAGCATTGAATCTGGGGAGGAAGAGACCATTGGTGAGCCCCGCTGCACACCAGGCCCTGCCCGGAAGTCAGGTTTACCTGGTTGACCCTCCTTATTGAGGGCTGCAGGACGTCAGGGTCCACCCCACCTGCAGAAACCTGGCAGGATTTAGAACAGAATTCGAGGGGAAGGAGGAAGTATTTCTCACTAGCTGAAGTGACACCATCAAATGACAAGATCAGGCCATACTGGGAAACTGGTTCAGTGAAGGCAGTCTGTCTTCTTTGACACACTGCACATAAAACCCAGGCTTTATTACATTTTTTAGTGGGACATCGTTTTAAGTTCCTAAAAAATGCCACCAAGCTGCGTTCAGGATCTCTGGCACCCTGTGTCTGCCTGTAAAATGGGAATGGTTCTTCCAGGCAGAGAGGAAGAACTTGGTAAGCCTGTGCTGTCACCATCGGCACCTGTGGATAAGGAGTGTGGAGATGGAGATCTCATCCTTGAGAAAATGAGAGGTCAGAGGCCAGGGTCCTTGAGGAATCACCCTGGCTGGATTCAAATCCTAGAGCTGCATTTTCTAAGCTGTGTGGCCTCAGGTGCTGTCTTCCACCTCTCTGAGGCTCCTGTCTGAGTTTACACAGCAGTCCAGGGGGTTGACAACACCTGCCTTAGCAGTGTTTCATATGTAAAGCACCAGGTCCTAGCAAGGACAAGACCCCTGAACTTTAACCAAGTTTAACCAGGCCACCTACAACTGACGCCTGACCCCCTTCTTCCTCTGCCTTTATTTCCTCTTCCCATAGTGGAGGGCATCGTGGGGCTGGAGCAGGTGAGCAGCCTTGGGGATGGCCCACCAGGGGGCCGCCCCCGGCGGGGCATGTTCCGAACAGTGGGACAGCTCTACAAGGAGTCCCTGAGCCGCCTCATGGCCACACTCAGCAACACCAACCCCAGCTTCGTCCGCTGTATCGTCCCCAACCATGAGAAGAGGGTGAGTGATCAGCCTGGGAAGGAGGGGCAACTCCGGCAACGGGTAAAGGCCTGGCCACTGACCTTGGCTGGAGCCTGGCTCACCTCGGACTGGGTGTGTGACCTTGACCAAGTCGCTTTCCCTCCCAGGCTCAGTGCTCCGTTAGGAAAACTCACTCATTCAATTCATGGGACTTAAATTTTACTGAGCACCTATTAAGGGCCAGGTGTTGGGGATACTTTTGAGAGAAAAGCATGGCCAACTCCTATTCTCACAGTCTGAGAGGGAGCACAGACATTCAACTGAGCAACCATAATGAATGTCCGATTGAGTTTGTAGGGGTAGGTATCCCCTACAGTTTAATCTGGTCTGTGAAGTCAGGGAAGCCTCCCTGGAGGAGGTGAAGGATAAGTGGTATGCTGAGGAGAGAACAGCTTTTGCAAAGGTCTGGTGGGAGATTGGGACATGAAAGGTACATGGAATGAAGGCTATTGGGACTGGGGGTGTCATGTCAGGGTGGGGAGACCATGCCTGGCTTCCCAGGCCACCAAAAGGTTTTCTTCTTAGGACAATCAGAGAATAGGCCCTGTAGAGAAAGATCAACATGGGTGGAAAATGAAATACAGCAATAAGTGCCCAAGGCTTCTCCTGTCCTCAGAAAACAGGAACTATAGTTCCTGGGTGTGTGTGTGTGTGTGTGTGTGTGTGTGTGTGTCTGGTGTCTGCTGATACTATATCCTATCAAATCTAGGATACATTTATTTCTCACACTTTAGCATTTGAAGTTAGGGGGGTGGCCTGCAATCAATGGCCTGTCAGAGGATGATTGACAGGAGTTGTTCTTTCTTGACAGTATATAAAGTAACAGCATGTTTTGCAACTGATGGAGGCTTGTATTTGATGAAATACCGTGCATAGATTCACCCATTTCTCCAAGGGGCCCTGGTTCTTTTCCATGAATGGTGTTTGGAATCTAAGGATCTGGGTGTTAGGTATGCTCAGCGGTATTAGAACTTCTCAGGGGCACCGGGGTGGCTCAGTGGGTTAAACCTCTGCCTTCAGCTCCAGCCATGATCCCAGGGTCCTGGGATCAAGCCCCACATCAGGCTCTCTGCTCAGCAGGGAGCCTGCTTCCTCCTCTCTCTCTCTGCCTGCCTCTCAGCCTACTTGTGATCTCTATCTATCATATAAATAAATAAAATATTAAAAAAAAAGAACTCAGCAAACAGCTTCATATATACACACAAGTGCATAAACATTCACAAACACACTTTTTTTCTTTTTTTTTTTTAAGATTTTATTTATTTATTTGACAGAGAGAAATCACAAGTAGATGGAGAGGCAGGCAGAGAGAGAGAGAGAGAGGGAAGCAGGCTCCCTGCTGAGCAGAGAGCCCGATGCAGGACTCGATCCCAGGACCCTGAGATCATGACCTGAGCCGAAGGCAGCGGCTTAACCCACTGAGCCACCCAGGCGCCTCACACTTTTTTTCTTAAGTCATCACTATACCCAACGTGGGGCTCGAACTCACGACCCCAAGATCAAGAGTCATGTGCTTCTCCAACTGAGCCAGCCAGGCGCCCCTGTATACACACATTTATATCTATATTGATTTCTATAAATATCTCTACATATGGAAAACTCTGAGTTCACACCAATGTGCCAAGTTCTCAATATCCCAAAGTTCATTGTAACTTTTTCCTCATACAAATTTGTAACTCTGTGTGTTTGTGAAATAGCGAGAAACTTGGATCCTACAAAATACTACACATTTATGTGTTTTCTCAGTCCCTTTTCATGTAATCCATCTCTTGGCCCTCCTGACACCTCCCACACTCAAGCCTGCCCAATATTTTGTAAGAGAGTGGGATGGAAGAGGGAAGAAGACATCAATGTGAGACCATCCTATTTATCATTTCTGACTAGAGCTCTCTCCAGCTATTTCCTTGGGGCTGTTTTGATTGAGAGACAGTCAACTAAGGTGGCTTAAGCAAAAACGAGAATGTATGAACTCACGTGATTGAAATTCCATGGTGGGGTTCAGTTATAGGTGGATCCAGGTGTGCAAATGGGGTGTCAGGTATCTTTTTCCTTTGCTTGGCTCTGTGTTGACTTCATTCTGAAGGTATCTCATTTTTGCTCTCTTTCTTTCTCTTATTCCCCTCAGGGTGGCAAGGGAGCCCCTAGTAGCTCCCAACTTTGATTCTCCCAGTTCAGCAACCCTGGAGGAAAAAGTGGGGCTCTTGCCCAGTGTCCTCATTGGTCTAGGATGGGTCTTGTGCCCACCCCAGAACCATACACAGTGATTGGCCAGGCCTGGGTCACATGACCATGTGTGGCTCCAGTATCCCACTGAAAGCTGTAGGGGAGAGTTAGTTCTCTCCCACAGTAGTGAAGCCTTATTGCTAAGAAAGGGGGACACCTATAGTAATAAAAGGAAAATCCGTTTTGCCACAACATTAACAATCTGAGGGAAGAGGCTTTTATCTGCTTTTTCTTTCTTTTTTTTTTTTTAAAGATTTTACTTATTTATCAGAGAGAGAGCGGGGAAGAGAGCGAGCACAGACAGACAGAATGGCAGGCAGAGGCAGAGGGAGAAGCAGGCTCCCTGCTGAGCAAGGAGCCCGATGTGGGACTCGATCCCAGGACGCTGGGATCATGACCTGAGCCGAAGGCAGCTGCTTAACCAACTGAGCCACCCAGGCGCCCCATTATCTGCTTTTTCATTGTTGAGTCCCCAGTGCCTCAAACAGTGCTTGGCAGATATTCAATAAATGTTTGACAGTTGCATAAATATAAGATATATATGCTTCAGTGGCCCCACAAAAAGATCCAGAATGGCGGTTCTTGTGTTTTAATACCCCTCCCGAGACATTCACGTTCTATTCTGGGCTGTGGCCTGGATGTTGGATTTTGGTTTTTTGGTGTTTTGTTTTGTTTTTAAAACTTCCCAGAGGGTGCTAGTTTACAGCCAGGGTTGAAGAACAACTGATCTAGAAGGTTCTGTAAGAAACGGGATTGTGGAGCACCTGGGGCGCTCAGTCAGTTAAGAGTCCGACTCCTGATTTCAGCTCAGGTCTTGATTTCAGGATGATCCCAGGGTCTTGAGTTCAAGCCTGGGGCATTGGGCTTCATGCTGGGTGTGAGGCCTACAGAAAGAAAGGAAGGGAGGGAGGGAGGGAAAAAGTAGGGAGGGAGAGGGAGGGAAGGAAGGAGGAGAGGAGGAAAGAAAGAATGAAGAGGGAAGGAAGAAAGGAAGAAAGAGAAAGAGATAAGAGAGAAAAGAAACTGGGGATTGTGTTGCCCACTCTGGGGGCCTGGACAAGAAAAGAGATCTCTTTAAGAATGTCGTTTAAATTTTTGTACTGTTTAGACTTATTTTTAGAAGCAATTTAAAATGAAAAAAGGCAACAGAAGTTAGCTACTCCAAAATAATGATGCATGGGTGTTATTTACACATCACTTTTCCAGGGAGGCCATTCACCAACTATCCCCCATGCAAATTCAGCACTCCCCGCCCTCCCTGCGGCTCTTTCTGCCTTAGCACACACTTGTTGCTCCCGTCCTACGTTGACTTAGTGACTGATTTCTTGTCCTCATTGTCAGCCTCTGCAGCTGGACAGTGAACTCCCCCAGGGCAGGCATCTCTACCTGGCGGGCAGTAGGTGCTCAGGAAATTATAGGTTGATCCGTGCGAAATCGCCAATGATTTCTGACCTGCCGGTAGGGCCAGCCCTGGTTTCCCCAGGCGGCAGCCGTCGGGTGCGAGGCGCCCCCGTGTGGCCGCCGCCAACACCGTGTGTCTGCCCGGCTCTCTGCAGGCAGGCAAGCTGGAGCCTCGGCTGGTGCTGGACCAGCTGCGCTGCAACGGCGTCCTGGAGGGCATCCGCATCTGTCGCCAGGGCTTCCCCAACCGCATCCTCTTCCAGGAGTTCCGGCAGCGGTGAGTGTGGTGGGGTGCTGCGGAGGCGGGGCTCGGATTGAGAAGCCCCCCCTCCCCCCGCCCCATATCTACATCCACATCCCCCCACTGCCACTTCTGAGTCTGGGGAGTCCAGGCAAGTTGCTTTGGCTCCTGTCTCAGCTTTCTCCTCTGTGGAAAGGGAGAGCAGGACCCGGCTTAGGGTGCTCCCAAGGGAAAGACTGCCTTCTATGGTAGTCCCTCGGTGACGAGCTGCATTTCTTTACAAATGCAATAGGAAGGGATAGGACAGAAAATACCAGAGTTTAAGAAGCAAGTCATATGGGAAAAAAGAAGCAGCAGCAGCAGCAAGTCATAGGGGCCCCTGGGTGGCTCAGTCTGTGAAGCTTATGACTCTTGGTTTCGGCTCGGGTTGTGATCTCTAGGTCATAAGATCGGGCAAGCATTGGACTTTGTGCAGAGTGTGGAGCTGGCTTGACTTTCTCTCTCTTCTTCTCCCTCTGACCCTTTCCCTACCCCTCAACCCCTACTTATGCACACGTGTGCTCTCTTTCTCTCTAAAAAAAAGAAATTATTAAAAATCCAGTTACTGGGGCACCTGGATGGCTCAGTTGCTTGAGTGTGTGCCTTTGGCTCAGGTCGTGATCCTGGAGTCCCAGGGTCGACCCCAGCCTTGGGCTCCCTGCTCAGTGGGGAGTCTGCTTCTCCCTCTGCTCCTCCCCCTGCTTGTGCACATGTGTGCTTGCTCTCCCTCTCTCAAAAATAAATCAATAATTCAATTCCTCCATTGGCCGGGCCACATCTCAAGGGCTCAGCAGTTAAATTTGGCCAGCAGCTTCTCTGTTGGACAGTGCAGCTCTGAGATGGCTGCTCAAAGTGTGGTCCCCGGGACTAGCAGCATGAGTGTCACTGGACAGCCTGTCAGATATGCACATGTTCAAACACCACCCCAGACTTACGGAATTAGGATCTGCATTTTAATACCCCACCCCTGGTGACTGAGCAACCCTGATATACACATGTGTGTGTGCACACACACGTTTCTCAACCACCGGTCATGAAATAAGTTGTATTAACATAGGACATGTATTATGTCTATGATGTGTGTGTGTATACATTGTATTTATAATATGTATGATGTTTTCTGGAATGTCGAGATCCGGGGAAGGGCACAGCAGGGACGTGTTTAGGGACCGTATCCCATTTTATTTTCCGTTGTGCTTTGAGCTTGAGAAACAGCTGCTGCCCAGTGCTTAGCTCAGGGCCTGACCAATAATAAGTCCTCAGAGGCAGCAGCTGTCACTGGCGGGCGTTCTCACCTTTCCACTCTGAGACCCGCCGTGTTCCACATCTCAGTGGTGCTGGTGGGGTGAACACTCATAATCAGCTCGCGGTGAGTGTCCAAGTTTGGCAGCTCCCAGAGCCAGTGCCGCCATTGGCAGTATTAACACTCATAGCCCAGGGTGTGGTGCTCTGTAAACGCTTGAATGTTCTCTCTTCATACTGTTTGTATCATCATCATCATCGTTACCACTGTTTGTCGCTCGGAGCGCAGTGTGGGCCGTGGCGGGAGCTCAGTGACAGCGTGATGTAATTCCTCCCCTCCCCCCACAGATACGAGATCCTGACGCCCAATGCCATCCCCAAGGGCTTTATGGATGGGAAACAGGCCTGTGAGAAGATGGTGAGTGTGGGGCAGAGCCTAGGCTGTGGGTGTGTACATGTGCATGTACAGGGGCCCTGGCAGTGGAAGAGGGGAGTCAGGACCTCCCTCTCCTTGCCCCTCCTCTTCACCACCCCTCTCCAACCCCTCACAGATCCAGGCCCTAGAACTGGACTCCAACCTCTACCGTGTGGGACAGAGCAAGATCTTCTTCCGGGCAGGTGTCCTGGCCCAGCTAGAAGAGGAGCGGGACCTAAAGGTCACAGACATCATCGTGTCCTTCCAGGCAGCTGCCCGCGGATACCTAGCTCGCAAGTAGGGCACCGTGCCTGGGTCCTGTTGGCCAAGGCTTGGGGGCGGGGGCAGGGAAGGGTTAAACAGAGGCTCCAGGGGTCAGGGCCTCCAAAATGGTGGAAAGGCTAGGAAACAAAGGGGTGGAGTCACCAGATGCTCAGACTTCTTGCTTCTACAGTCCCTGAGGGTCCCTGTGGACCAGGTCTGGTGCTGAGCAGTGCTGGGGACACAGGGAGGAGCTAGGCTTGGCCATAGGCTGACCAACCGTCTTGCATCACCCGGGACTGGAGGATCCCCGCGGTGCATGATTTTCAGGGCTAAATTGAAAGCCTGTGGCAAACAGGGCGTGGTGGTCACCCTACCGGCCAGTGCCTCAAGGGACTCCACTCTGGACGGGGAGACGTACATGGGCACATGTCACAGTTTGGAGCTTTGATGGTCTCCCACGTGAAGTGTGGCGACCCTCCAGCAGACCAGGATGCCTTCAGGTCATACACCCGATGACCAGAGAGACAAAGGAGGATGGGACAGGTGCTGCGGGCAGGAGCGACAGCTGGTTCAAAGGCCCAGGGACACGGGAGCCTGACACGTTTCAGGAATGTCAGAAGTTTGTAGGACAGTCTCCTTCTCCCTTGAAACAGCCCAGAGGGAGGATCAGAGAATAAAGGACTCCCCTAAACACCAGGCTGAGCGGCAGGGACCTTGTCCAGGGGTGCTGGGGAGCCATGGGAGAGCTGTGAGCAGGGAAGGGGAGGGTAAGCTCTGGGTATAGAAAGACCCCCTCAGAAGACAGGTTGGGGGTGGGCTGGGGGGAAGAGACTGGGAGGTTGGGGTAAGGGTCCAGGTGGGGGAAGAGGAGGCCTGAACTAGGGTTGTGGGAACAGAGAGCAGGGGACACAGCCGAGTGAGTCAAGGGTCGAAGGACTGACAGCCTGTATGCAACAGGACCTGCCAATCGTAGAGGGCGTTTGCACACAGGAGGCTCTTAACAATAGTTGACTAAGTGAAGGGAGCTATGCTGTCTTGTGAAGGGGACAGGCCTAAAAGAGCCGAGCCTTTACTCTCCCCCTTGCCCCCCCGTCTCCCCTCTCAGAGCCTTCCAGAAGCGGCAGCAGCAGCAGAGCGCCCTGCGTGTGATGCAGAGAAACTGTGCCGCTTACCTCAAGCTGAGACACTGGCAGTGGTGGCGGCTCTTCATCAAGGTGAGGGCACCTGGGGAAGTAACCTGAGCAACAAGGAGACAGCACCTTGGGTCCAGGGCTGCTCGGACAAGTGGCTTTCTTTGTTTGGGCCTCAACTTTCTGCATCTGTAAAATGGGACCAATCAGCTCAACCTTTGTTAGCCAGGATTCTTTGGTAGAGACCCCAAAAATCTGACTCAAACCAACATGAGTAAAAGATTCTGGACAAGCTTCAGGAAAATCTGGATCCAGGGCTGAGTTGGGGGTCCCAGAGAACCCCTCAGATTCAGTGACTCACTGGGAGGACTCACAGAACTTAGAGAAGCTGTTATCCTCAAGGTTATGGTTTATTACAGTGAAAGGCAAGAGAGATTAAAGTCAGCAAAGGGAAAAGGGGCACTGAACAGAGCTCGGGAGGGACCAGGCACAAGCTTCCAGTTGTCCTCTCAACACGGAGTCATGTGGACAGTGCGTAATTCTTCCAGAAAGAGTGTGTGACAACGCATATGGGCTGTTGCCAACTCGGGAAGCTCCCCGAGTCTCAGTGTCCAAGCTTGTCATTAGGGGTCAGTCTCACAGGCACGGCTGATCCCCCCATGCAGTTGATCTCACTCAGTCTCCAGCCTCTCCAGAGGTCAAGTTGATACCACGGGGGCCAAGAACCCCAGGTAACAAAGTCCGTCTTATCAGTCAGAATGTTCCAAGAGCTTGGAGATTATCTTCCAGGAGCCAGGCAAGGGCCAGGACTTTCAGTGACAGAGGCAGGGTTTGGACAGCCCGGGCCCGCTGAGTCAACCCTTTATGCCACAAGGGCCCAAACAGTGATATCAGTGATCTGTGTCTCCCATCTGGCTTTTCCTCCCAGGTGATGCCCTGTAGGCTTTTCCACACGGGTGCCACCAGTCCACTGAGACTTGTCCCCTGGCCGGCTACGCCAGCATGGACTTCTATCCCAAAGCTCCCGCTAGATTCTCAGGTTTGATTCACCCTTGGCCAGCTGGGGTCATGTGACCACCCAAGGACTTGTCATAACACATCCCATGAGCCAGGCTGGTAATCACACGCCTGCCTGGAGCAGAGGGGCAGAGCTGGGTCATCAGACCCCTGTGAGCATGGCAGTGTGTCCCCCCAGTGAGAAACTGGAGAGGAGGAAGGAAGATCGAAATTTGGAGGCAAAAAACCCAGCCATTCAGTGTAATTCTGAGTGCGGTGTGAGAGTGCTCAGCCTCTGGGCCCTCAGCCAGTGTCACTTGAGCGCCTGCTGTGTGCCAGTCACCTTTGGGGGGTCATGATAAAATGGTGAATAAAAACAAAGTCCTGCCTGCCCCGTGGGAGAAAGCTGGCCTGCCCCAGGACTTGGGAGTGGGGGTTGACTGCATCTCAGAGGAATATAAAATTATAGCCGTGATAAATGCCACCAGCTAGGGCAGAAGAGACTATGATTAGACAAAGAACCAAGGAGAGTTGGGAGGAACCGAACAGGAAGCCAGCCGTGGGACAGCAATGATCAAAGCGGATCCCGCTCAGCAAAAGGGGAGTGTGTCCTTTCAGTGCCGCTGACCCGGGTCACACCGCCCACAGTGCATCCCTCCATCCCTCCATCCCTCCCCCGGGCCGGGACTTTGAGGGACATTGTGTTACAGAACGGGCGGTGCCGGCATCTCGTCGCCCCCGGTTAGTTTAGCGAAGGAGGAACACATTTCGTGCCTGTGCTGCGGGCCTTAGCCTTGAACTGTTCGAGGCTCTTCGTAGTGTCAGCTCATTCACCCATCGCGAAAACCCCGTAGCGCAGGGGCTGTTTCCATCCCGGATCCATGGATGAAGACGCTGCCCTGCTGCTCCGGAGCTGCCGCCCAGTGCTTACTCTGCTCCCGGGCCACGTGGAGCCCGCCGTTCCCACCTTACCTCTCCCCTCCCCCGCCTCAGGTGAAGCCGCTGCTGCAGGTGACCCGGCAGGACGAGGTGCTGCAGGCGCGGGCGCAAGAGCTGCAGAAAGTGCAGGAGCTGCAGCAGCAGAGTGCCCGCGAGGTGTGTGAGCTCCAGGGCCGCCTGACACAGGTAAGGGGCGGGGCAGGGGCGGGGCCAGGGTGTGGGGGCGGGGCTCCCGACTGAGCCGCAAGGCGCGGGGTTCCTGCGGATCCTAGATGCTCAGGGGACTGGAGAGGGGCAGGAGAGGCACAGGCCAGGGGCGGCCTTGTGGCGGGGCAAGCAGAGAGGAAGACGGGCGGTGAGCTTTCCATTGACCATGTTTTTCTGGTGTCTTCTAAGTAATGTTGAAGCAAAACCCTTTTTTGAGCATTTTCCTGTTTGCTTTTACTGAGTTATTTCCTTTGGTTAGATTTCTAGGCGTAGGAGTGTTAAATGAAATGTGAGATGGTAGAAAGGCCTCTCCGGGGCTATTTGGAGGGTGGCCTGGAGAGGGAGAGACTGGAGGCGGGGAGGCCGGGGAAGAGGCTGGAGAGAGTTCACTGGGAAAGGATAAGGCTCAAGCTCTGGGGAGAAGGGAGGTGGGGGAGAGGGAGGCACTTAGGGGTCTGACTTGATGACTGTGGGGGGGGGGGTTTGAGGTCATCCTGAGAGGGGGACCTAGATGGAAAGCCCTCCAGGTCCCAAAGGTCAAAGCAAATCAGGAGGCAGGAGGCAGGAGGGACTCGGATTGCTCCACGGAGACTGCTCTGGGAGCACTGCCTGCTGAGTGCTGACCTCCCACCCTGTCCCCAGCTGGAAGAGGAGCGGGCCCGCCTGGCAGAGCAGCTCCGAGCAGAGGCAGAGCTGTGTGCCGAGGCCGAGGAGACGCGGGGGCGCCTGGCAGCTCGCAAGCAGGAGCTGGAGCTGGTGGTGACAGAGCTGGAGGCCCGCGTGGGCGAGGAGGAGGAGTGCAGCCGCCAGCTACAGAGTGACAAGAAGAGGCTGCAACAGCATATACAGGTCTGGCCCCTGTGTGCCCACAGACCACCTCACCCCATGCCTTTCTGTCTACCCTGACAAACTTTGCTTCTCCAAACCATGTTTCATTGGGCCATGAATTTGCAGAAAACTCAACTCAAAGTGATTAAGCCCAAAGAATACTCCTTTGGTTCAAATAATGGAAGACTTGAGAATGCATAAGCTTCAGGCATGGCTGGATCCAGGTGCCAAGGTGATATCCTTTGTACTCTTTCTCTCTCCATCGGGTCCATTTGCCTCTAGGCTGCAGCATTCCCAGGCAGGCCACGCTCCCTTAGTTTCCCCTTCAAAATCTACTATGTACTTTACCTCTCCATCCAGATGCTAAAGTTTCACCGGCAGTATTCATCTGCATTTACGTTTTATGATCTCTTCCCTTGAAAAAAGTAGATCGAGGTACCCAAGTTATGCCAAACATACTTGAAAATTTTTCAGTGATTTAAGTGAGCGTCTGGTTTTAAATTTAAAATAAATAAAATTAAATAAATTCGAAAATTCAGTTCCTCAGTCATACTGACCACATTTCAGAAGCTCAGTAAGGGTTTTAATTACCTCCTCTTTATCTGCATGTGGGGGAGGGATTCTGCCCTATAGTTATGGAGATGGCCTAACACCATGCCACAGAGAGCCACACATGGGTTGCACTCAGGAATGAAATGAACAGGTCACAGCTGTGGGAGGCTGGCTTTGTAGTAACAAAAGGACGGGGTGACCTCTGGTTCCTACAGGGAGATGTGATGGGTTAGTTTGAATAACTCCAGGGCTGGCAGGTAGCTGAAGTCCACTCTGTTGGCAGAAGCTGGCCCTGTGCCTGGTCCCTGTGATATATACTGTTATGTGGCCGGTAGACCTCATCTGTGGGAGCAGAGTGGGAGGAGGAGGACATGTGGGTAAGCCATTACAGATCCTCCCGATAGCAGGGAGCAAGCAGCACCTAATACTGCATCCTTTTTTCTTTAAAGGTTTTAAAATATTTTTAAATTTTAAATATTTTAAAATATTTTTATGATATTTAAGTATTTAAAACTTTTAATATTTTTATATTTTAATTTTTTAAATTTAAAATTTTACATATTTTAATTTTAAATATTTTATTTTCTTCAAAGAGACACTTTTATTTTATTTTTCAAAGATTTTATTTATTTATTTGACAGACAGAAATGACAAGTAGGCAGAGAGGGAGGCAGAGAGAGAGGGGAAAGCAGGCTCCCTGTTGAGCAGAGAGCCTAACGTGGGGCTTGATCCCGAGACCCTGAGACCATGATCTGAGCCGAAGGCAGAGGCTTAACCCACCGAGCCACCCAGGCACACCTAATTTTAAATATTTAAAAATTTTAAAATATATTTACTTGGGGGTGGGGAGCACAGAGAGAGAGGGAGAAACGGACTCTCCGCTGAGCAGAGAGCCCAATTTGGGGCTCAATCCCAGGACCCTGAGATCATGACCTGAGCTGAAGGCAGATGCTCAACCAACTGAGCCACCCAGGTCCTCCCCCATTTTTTTTAAATTAATGTATTAGGGCACCTGGGTGGCTCAGTTTGTTGGGCATCTGATTCTTGATTTTAGCTCATGTCTTGATCTCAGGGTCATGAGTTCGGGCCCTCTGTCAGGCTCCATGATTTGGAGCATACTTTAAAGAAAAAAGAAAAAAGAAAAAAATTGAGGTATTATTGACATATAACATCAGTTCAGGTATACAACATAGTGATTCAATATTTGTACATATTGGCAAGGGATGTCCACAGTAAGTCAATATCCATCCCTTTACAGAGTAACAAAAAAAAACTTTTCTAGTGGTATGAACTTTTAAGATCTAGTCTCTCTGCAACTCTCAAATATACAATACAGTGCTAAAACCACAGTTGTACTATTACATCCCCTGGATTTGTTTATTTTATAACTAGAAGTGTGTACTCTTTGACCCCCTTCCCCCCTCACTTCAGTGACCCTCTCTTCCCCCAACAACCACTTGTCTCTTCTCTGTATCTGTAAGCTCAGTGTTTTGTGTGTTTTTGGTTTTGTTTTTTAGATTCCACACATGAGTGAGATCATAGGCTATTTGTCTTTCTCTGACTTCTCTCACCTAGCACAATGCCCTTGACGTCCGTCCATGCTGTCACCCAATATCGAATCTTAATTTCCAGTCCCGCATCACATGTTGCTACAGGGGGCAGTGCCCATCTCTATGATGTGCTAATTTATTTTTATTGTTTATCATCTTCCCGCACACAAAGGAATGTCATTTCCATAAGGACAAAGATGTGTATCTATTTTCGGTGCCTAGAACAGGGCTTGGCACACACAGGGCCCTCAGGGAAAGCTCAGGGGAGAATGAAATGAATGAATGAAGCAGGGAGACCAGTGAAGCTTTGCTCCTTTCCAGTCTCACCCAGAGTGTGGACCTGTCTGAACCACAAGCCCTCAGGGTTTGGGACCGTCCCCTCCACCCCGTCCTTCCCATCACACCCCAGTCTCCAGCCCCTGGATCCTCATCCCTGCCCTTGCCCCTCTCCAGGAGCTGGAGAGCCACCTCGAGGCCGAGGAGGGGGCGCGACAGAAGCTGCAGCTAGAGAAGGTGACCACGGAGGCGAAGCTGAAGAAATTTGAGGAAGACCTGCTCCTCTTAGAAGATCAGAATGCAAAGCTGAGCAAGGTCGGTGGCCTGTGGGCCCCCAGGGGCAGGGGCAGGGGCAGTGGCACATGGGGGCACATGGGTCTCTGCCTGTCCCCCAGCCGGTGCCACCTCTAGGGGTTCTCCAGCTCTCAGTCTCAGCTATGTCTCCCTTCTACCCTTGTTCATCCATCACACCTTCACTTCCCCTTTGTCACACCTTCCCCTGCCAGTATTTTTGAGCAACTACTGTATGTCATTACCCGTAGCTGGTAGATCATAAGACATGCCCCCCACCTTCAAGGCCACACTGGAGACAAACACCATCTTATTATAGCCCGTCCTTCTGTGGGTCAGCTGGGGCTCAGTCGGGGCTCTCGGAGGCCGTCATCGTGACGTGGGGGCCAGGTGCGGATGTCTGCGGTCTCCATGCCCCTTCATGTGGCTTCTGTCCCCACAGGAGAGCCTGGGTTTCTTACATGGCAGCTCAGGGCTCTAAGAAGGTCAAGCAGAAGCATCCAGGCCCCTTTAAAGTATTAAGCCTGGAACTGACATGGCCTTGCTTGCGCCCAATTCTATAGATCAGGGGTTAGCAAACATCTTCTGTAAAAGGTCATATAGCAAATATTTCACACATTCCCAGCCCCTGTGTTTCTGTCACGAGCGCTCAGTTCTGCTGACGTAGCGTGAAAGCAGCCACAGACAGTATATAATTGAATACGTGTGACTGCGTCCCAATAAAACTTTATTTATAAAAATAGGTGGTGGGCCAGATTGGGCCCACACACTGTGGTTTGCAGACCACTGAGCTTAAAGCAGTCAGAGGCTCAGCCCAGACTCAGCGGGTGGGAAATCAGGCTCCATTCCTGGGTGGGGACATGGCAGAGAATCCGCTGCCCTCTTTGACCTGCCACAGCCAGGACTAGGCTAGGCACAGGCGGAGACGGCATTGAACTGACTGGAAAACCATCTGTGTCCTGACAGGGGGATGGGGGAAACGGATGCTAGATGAGACACCACAGAAAATAAATATAACCACACATTGTGACTTAATTATGAACTGTGAGAAAAGAACAGAAGACTATGGAGGAGGACGGATCCCTCACCTGTCCTTGGGGTAGTCAGGGCAGGCTTCTCGGAGACAAAGATATCTGAGTTGAGAGGTCAAGGATGCACAGGGGTTTCCTTACAAAATGTTCCTTTGGTAAAATGGCTATTCCATTCTACACTCTTCTACTTCTTTCTTTTTAAGGGTAGTGTCAACGCACTACACTGGTGTCTAGAACCACTCACAGTTTGAAAAGTACAGATCCACGCCAGGGCTTCTCAAAGGCTTACATGCCCGGGAATCACATGGGGAGTTTGTTCTCATTCAGCGGGTCTGGGGGGGAGCCTGAGATGCAGCATTTCTTTTACAATCTGCCATTTGGTGCTGCTGCCGGTCCACAAACCTACACTTGAAGGGACATGGAGCCAGAGCTCCCTGTAACTCAGCAGGTGGGCAAGGATGTTCGGTGCAGTCAGCAGTGTTGTTTGTAATGGCACACAGTTTGGAATGAACCTCAGCACCCGTGAGTGGGATGTTGTGTTAGGGAATGTTGGGCTTCTTCTAAGAACGGGAGTCTACCCTGTAGTTCAAGATGGGATGGGTCTGCAGACCCAAGAAAATGGGGAAGGAAGGCTGTGGGTCGGAAGCGGGAGGCTCAGGGCAGGGTGGATGGAGTGGAGAGGAGCTGAAATGCAGAGAACACACCAGATATGTGCATTGGGGTCAGGGGGGCACCGCTCTGACCGCCCCCACCACCCACCACCCTCAGGAGCGGAAGCTGCTGGAGGAGCGTCTGGCTGAGTTCTCGTCGCAGGCGGCTGAGGAGGAGGAGAAGGTCAAGAGCCTCAATAAGCTTCGACTCAAATATGAGGCCACGATTGCGGACATGGAGGGTAAGCGCCCCCGCCAGTGGGAAGCTGTGCTGCGCGTGCTTGGCAGGGGAGGGGGCGTTGAGGGAACCTCGTGAGCTGTGGAGGCTCCGTGGTCGGATCTGTTCAATGGGGCCAGGAAAGAAGGCTCCAGACAGATTGGGTGTCTTCCCAGCTCTTAGGTTGTTTCTGCCACTCTAAATCCAATTCTCCTGCTCTCTCCTCCGTGTCTTGGGGTCACTCTCTCTGTCTCTGACTGTCCCACTGACTCTTTCAGGCACATTGTTGCCTGGGTCCCTTGCTATTGACTCAGAAGCAGAAGCAGAAAGGAGAGAGCGCCTGGAGAAGGCTGTGGAGACAGAGGAGAGGACAGGGCAGTAACAGTCACTGAGCAGGAGCAGGGTGTCACTGGGGGGTGAGGAGGAGAGGACGGCACCTGGGGGTCGGGCCCAGGGTCGCAGAAGCGGAAAGAAGGGGCACAGGGAGATGCTGAGCCACAGCTTCACCCCTCCCCCACCCCAGCCAGTGCCAGGGGCGGGGCCGCGGGTGTGGGGGAGCAGCTGGGTGTGGGGTCCGGAGCCCTTCTGCATGGCCCCCACGCCCGCCCCCAGACCGCCTACGGAAGGAGGAGAAGGGCCGCCAGGAGCTAGAGAAGCTGAAGCGGCGGCTGGACGGGGAGAGCTCGGAGCTGCAGGAGCAGATGGCCGAGCAGCAGCAGCGCGGGGAGGAGCTGCGCGCCCAGCTGGGCCGCAAGGAGGAGGAGCTGCAGGCGGCCCTGGCCAGGTGCGCAGTGGGGATGGGGGACAGCGGGGACCTTGCGCGGTGCGCGGTGCACGGTCCACAGGGCACAGCCCGCCAGCGGGAGGGGCACCGCGGGGAGACTCCACCAGCGCGCACGCGCCCCAGCCCCGCTGAGCCTCAGTGTCCCCTTCTGTAACCTGTACCTGGCTAGAGTTCCAAGCCCGCCAGGTTAAGGGAAGAGTGAAAGGGGGCTTCGCATGTCTAGTAACTTGCCCAGTTCAGGGGTCAGAATAGGGGGTCAGCTGTGATTTCATAAGCGCCCCAGCCATGAAAGGAGTCATATCATTATGATTACAGCCAGTCGCAATTATGGAGCACCTACTGTGTGCGCCCTGTGTTATGAATGCCTTCCCCCCACCCTGCCCCTGCTGTGTTTCATGCCTTCTGAGAGCCCTTGATTATAGGTGCAGCTCAACTTAAATGTCAGTGTGGAAAAATGTGTGTCTTAAAATCAGCAGTGCGGGGACTCCTGAGTGGCTCAGTTGGTTAAGCAGCTGCCTTTGGCTCAGGTCATGATCCCAGCGTCCTGGGATAGAGTCCCACATTGGGCTCTTTGCTCAGCAGGGAGCCTGCTTCTCCCTCTGCCTCTGCTTGCCATTCTGTCTGCCTGTGCTTGCTCTCTGCCCCCCTCTCTCTCTCTGATAAATAAATAAAATCTTAAAAAAAAAAAAAATCAGCAGTGCACCAGGTGTGTGTGTGGTTAAGAACCCGCACCCTAGTCTGACTTCTGGGTTCAAGCCATGGGCCTGCCCCTTTCTGGGCACATGACCTCACCCACGTGCCATTGGCCTCCCTAGCCAATTTCTTCATTTGTAAAATGGGGAGATTTTGAAGCTATTCCTAAGGCTATTATGGGGATGAAATCTGCAACTGCTTTTAAAGGACGCCTGTCTGTTAAGCATCTGCCTTTGGGGACGCCTGGGTGGCGCAGTTGGTTGGACGACTGCCTTCGGCTCAGGGCGTGATCCTGGAGTCCCGGGATCGAGTCCCACATCAGGCTCCCAGCTCCATGGGGAGTCTGCTTCGCTCTCTGACCTTCTCCTCGCTCATGCTCTCTCTCACACTCTCTCTCTCTCAAATAAATAAATAAAATCTTTAAAAAAAAAAAATAAAAATAAAAATAAAAAAAATAAAAAAAAAAAAAGCATCTGCCTTTGGCACAGGTCGTCATCCCAATGTTCTGGTATCAAGCCCCAGGGTGGCTTCCCTGATCAGTCTGGAGAGCAGGGGATCCAAACCCCAGTCTTCATGACTCCGTGAACAATTTAAACCTCCAGTCAGTGCTGCCCCTCAATTCAGCTTCTCTTTGCAAGAGGCTGTGTCTCCTTGGGGTCATGAAGCTGATCAGATGCTGGGGTCAGCTCTTCCACTCGCTGACCGTGTCACCCAGGCCAGGACTTTCCCACTCTGTACATCAGTTTTCTCAGTGTAATCATTAAATAAGATAATTAAGTAAAGGGTCCCCTGTGGCAGGGGCTCAGTACGTGTCCCTGTGATTACTCTTGGTGTCATCCCCATTTTACAGCTGAGGAAATTGAGGCTCGGGGTAGTGAGGCATGAGCCCAAGGGCAGAGCTGGGATTTCAGCCCGGTTTGGGCCACCCCCAAATCCATACCTAGCCTCCCCACCCCCAGAAATCATCCCTGCCCTTCGCCTGCCCCTGTACCAACTCCATGGTCCTTGTCCACCCCCAGGGTGGAGGAGGAGGGCAGCGCCCGGGCCCTGCTGCTCAAATCCCTGCGGGAGGCGCAAGCAGGACTGGCTGAAGCCCAGGAGGACCTGGAGGCTGAGCGGGCTGCCAGGGCCAAGGCAGAGAAGCAGCGCAGGGACCTGGGCGAGGAGCTGGAGGCCCTGCGGAGCGAGCTGGAGGACACACTGGATTCCACCAATGCGCAGCAGGAGCTCCGGTGAGGCAGCCGGCAGAGCCTGGGCACCGGGTGGGCGCCGCGCAGGGAGAGGAGAGGGGCTTTGGAACTAGCCCCCCATCCATACGGAGGTTTAGCCTTTCACCGGCTGTTTATCCAGTATTGGCTGTAGAGCTCAGCCAGGCTGGGGACAGATTCATCAGACCCAGCCATTTCCCTCAGGACTCCTGGTCTGGGGGAGGCAGAGTCAGGCAAAGGGACCCAATCCAGAACAAAGTATGCTTTAAGGGAGCAACCAGGACATTGTGGATGATAAGAGCGAGCCCCTAAACCATATCTATGGAAGGAGGTCCAGGAAGACTTCCTTGAGAAAGGGACTTTTGAATAGGGTGTTGAAAGGTGAATAGGAGTTCACCCTTAAAGCCACACTCCTCCCTAGGTTACCACCCAGATCCCTTAGGGAATGTAGAGTGAGGTCCTCATCCCTGAAGGGAAACAATAAAAGGAGGTGCATCCCCAAAGTCCCTGCCTTTCTTTATTCTGAAATTGTGTTCCCTCCACAAAAGGTCCAAGAGGGAACAGGAGGTGACAGAGTTGAAGAAGGCTTTGGAAGAGGAGACGCGAATTCATGAAGTAGCAGTTCAGGAGCTGAGGCAGCGCCATGGCCAGGCACTGGGCGAGCTGACGGAGCAGCTGGAACAGGCCCGGAGGGTGGGTTGGGACAGGAACAGGGAGTTGTGGAGGGCTGGCAGAGGGAACAGCCAGTGCCAAGGCCCTGAGGCAGGAGGGTGCCCAGTCCAGTTGAGGGAGGAGGCATAAATCTTTACTTGTCTCTCCCTTGCCAGAGCAAAGGTACCTGGGAGAAGACCCGGTTGGCCCTGGAGACCGAAGTGTCGGAGTTGCGGTCAGAGCTGAGCAGCCTGCAGGCCTCGAGGCATGAGGGTGAGCAGCGCAGACGCCGCCTGGAGTCACAGCTGCAGGAGGTGCAGGGCCGGGCTGGTGACGGGGAGCGGGCCCGAGCGGAGGCTACGGAGAAGCTTCAACGAGTCCAGGTAAGTGGGGCAGCTAGGGCAGGGACTCTCTGTGGGCTTCCGTTTGGTCCACAGCAGCCCTGTTGTCCCTTCCAGCTCTTCCAACATGATCACTCATGAGTAACCCTAGCTAATTCCGTGAGCAATTACTATATACCAGATATCCTGTGTGTTTCATTAAATCTTTCCGACTCTCCAAATATTGTTCCCCTTGTACATACAAGGAAACTGAGGCCCAGAGACCTGAAACTGATCCTCTGAGATCCCTCAGAGCCAAAACTCGAACCCAGGCATGCCTGATTCTATAGCTCTTAACCCTACCATGACCCCCCAACCTCCAAGAAGCCTTAAATAATCTGTATTCTGATAAAAAAAAAAAAAAAGCCTAGTGTGGACACATGCAACTGTGTGGGGATGATATCATACTGTGACTGTTAAAAGAAATGTGGGCTTTTACATTTTAATTTTATTATGTTTCTTTAGATGGCCAATACTTATATGTTACTGACAATACAAAGAAGGAGCAAGAATGAAGGAAAAAACTGACTTTTTAAAAAATAATTTGTTTTTAAATAATCTCTACACCCAGTACAGGGCTAGAACTCACAACCCCGAGATCAAGAGTCAGATGCTCAACTGACTAAGCCAGCTAGGGGCCCCAGGAAGAATGATTTTTAATTGTCCAGTTCCTCCAGGGGAAAACACCATGACAGTTTCCAGGTTAAAATGCTGTATTAGTTAGGGTTAAAGCTAAACTGACATATAGCAAAGGCATCCCAGAATCCATCAGCTTAAGTAAAAGACGTGTCTTTCCCTCTGGAGAAAGAGACTCAGGGTAAGCAGTGAAGGCCGGCAGGATACTATGCGCCACAGATTCACTTAAGATCCAGGTTCCTTGGCCTTGTCATGCCACCGTCCCTGAGAGCATTGCCCTCACCTTCAAGTCAAATCTGGATTATGGGCACATCCATGCTCCTGCTTAGAAAGGGGAAAGAGAGAAAGTGGCAAAATTTGCATACATCCGTTTGCTTATATCCCATTGGCTGCCACCTAACCACATGATCACAGCTAGCTACAAAGGAGCCTGGGAAATGTAGTTTCTAGCTGACAGGCACAAGCCTAGTGAATAGACTATCACAGTGGGATCATGGAAGAGTGGCTCTGGGGGGATAGCCAGGGTCTGCCCCAGATGGAATCATGCTAGCCAGCGGTCACTGTACTAAACATTTTACATATCACACAGAGAAGAGTGACAACGGAAGTAGAGTTTGGGGGCTGATAGCAGGAGTTCCAGCACTAGAAGAGTTCTTCATTGATAGACACGTTCTGTATTCGTGCGATCTACTTGGCCCCCAAATACTCAGAATGTAGGGAGCAAAGCTGAGGAGGTGCATTTTTCCTTTTATTTAATTTTAAATTTAAGTAGTCACGTACGGCTGGTAGCCACCATATTGGACAGTCCAGCCATAGAGCCATCCTGCCTGGCTCAGTCCCACCTCTGGTAGCTGTGTCATCTTGGGCAAATTTCCTAACCTTTCTGTGCCTCAGCTTCCCTTTATGTCAACTGGGAATAGTGCTATGGGTGTGTGAAACTGGTGGGTTTCCTTCCCCTAGAGAGCGAGGGCCATATGGAAACTCTGCATTTAACTGTTTGAGAAACCACAGGGCTGGTTTCCCCACTTGACATCATCGATACCAGTCCAGTGTGGCAGGGATTTGAGGGGAGAGGAGCGGGTGGGGTCAGCCGGGTGGAAGCCGCCATTGGAAGGCGCCCCTTCCCCACAGGCTGAACTGGAGAACATGTCTGCAGCCCTGAGTGAGGCTGAGTCCAAAGTCATCCGGCTGAGCAAGGAGCTGGGCAGCTCGGAGACCCAGCTACATGACACCCAGGTGAGGCCAGCACCCCCCACCCTCCCGCCTTACACCCAGCCCCTCCCCACCATGCCTCTATACCCTCTGCCATCACCTGTCCTCCATTCCCCCTCCCCATCTGCAGGAGATGCTACAGGAGGAGACCAGGGCGAAGCTGGCCTGCGGGTCCCGGGCACGAGCCCTGGAGGCTGAGGTGGTAGGGCTGCGGGAGCAGCTGGAGGAGGAGGCGGTCGCCAGGGAGCGGATGGCCCGAGAGCTGCAGACTGCCCAGGCCCAGGTGAGCCATCCTGGAGGGCGACCTCAAGGGGTCTCCAGTCCCAACCCACTCCCCCTGGGTTCCCCAGATCGGGGATGGCCCCATTGTCCACCTGGTCCTAGGCCAGATCCCCGGGAAACCCCCATTCTCATCTCTAATTGTCCCTCAGCAGCCTGTCATTTGAGACCTCACCCTCCTCCCCCGACTCTTGTCTCACCCCTACTTTGCATCCACACAGACCTAGACCCACTCAGGCCTCATCCTCTGCCACTTGGATCTTCCTCTTAGCCTCCCTTCAGGCCTCCTTGCCTCTGGTTCCTCCCCTCCCAGCTCATCCTCCCCACGGTCTTCCTGCCACAGAGCTGCCCCTGCTCCTTCCCCTCTCACAGCCCTCCCTGTCTCCCAGTGCCCCAGGATGGAGCCTGTGCCTCTCAGCTGTGCCTTTGTTGGCCCTTCCGTGTTGTTAGCTGTGTTGATCTCTCACCTCCTTCCGCTTCATACGAGAAACCCTTTTCATTCTTCAGGACTCAATTCCAGCCTCTCCTGTTGTGGGAGGTCCCTCACCACCCCACTCTGAGCTCCCACACCCTTTTTTCTTTGTCCCCATTCCAGTCACCTTGGGCTGGAACTCTCTCTGCCCATAGGTCTTCCCCCACCCCCAACCAGAATAGGAGCTCTTTGAAAGTGGGACCCTCTCTAAGTTAGATCTTGGTCTTCAGCACAGGCCAGCATAGAGCCTGACATATAGGACACCTGGAGAAATGCCTCTTGAATGCATGAGTGCTGAATGCATGCCTGAAGATACCGTTCTTCAGCTGGCAGACTCCTATGCATATTTCAAGACCCATCTCAAATGCCCCCTTCTCCAGGAAGTCCTTCTTGGATGTTCTAAGCAGATTCTAAATTCCTCCTGTGGGCCCTCACGGCTCCCATGTTTCCCTAAGGCTCCCTGCCTTAGCCTCCATCACCCTGGCCATGATGCTCAGTCTCCCCCCTTAGAAGGGGGGTTCCCCTAGGCCAGGGTCTAGGTCCCATTCATCTTCTGGGTCCCAATGGGAGTAATTTTCATCTCTGGAAGAAGCTGAGGTTCACAGAACTTGCAACCACAACCCTATCCCAAGGTAGGAGAACCCAGTGAGAGTCACCTCCTTCCTCTGGCCTCAGTCTTCTCCTCTGGGAAGTAGGGCACTACCAGCTTACACCTTGGTTGCAGCCATGACTGCCCCCCACCCTCTGTCTCCTCCTTCCCCCACCCAGCTGTCAGAGTGGCGGAGGCGCCAGGAGGAAGAGGCGGGAGCCCTGGAAGCAGGGGAGGAGGCGCGGCGCCGGGCCACCCGCGAGGCTGAGGCCCTGACCCAGCGCCTAGCAGAAAAGACAGAGGCGGTCGAGCGGCTGGAGCGAGGCCGCCGGCAGCTGGGGCAGGAGTTGGACGATGCACTCATGGACCTGGAGCAGCAGCGGCAGCTCGTGAGCACGCTGGAGAAGAAGCAGCGCAAATTCGACCAGGTGGGGCCCCTCAGGTTGGGGGGCGGGGGGAATTGGGATGCTCTGTCACACTTCTGCAGTCATTTCAGATTGGGTGACATGTGGCCTCAGAGCTAAGCTATGAACGTGGGGGACCTCTCGGGCAAAATGCTTCTTCCCTCTAAGCCTCTGTCAGATAAGATCCCCATCCATCCTGCTTTATGACTTTTGTCCCAAAATAATTCTTGGTAGGGTCCTTTTTTTTTTTTAAGAGAGAGAGAGGAAACTCACATGTGAGCAGGGGGAGGGACATAGAAGAGGGAGAGAGAGAACCTCAAGCAGGCTCCACACTCTGCACAGAGCCTGACACAGGGCTTGATTCCTGGACCCTGAGATCGTGACCTGAGCCAAAAGCAAGAGTCAGAGGCTTAACTGACTGAGCCACCCAGGCGCCCTGATCGTGTACCTACTCTTACTCCCCCAGATGCACCAGGTGCACCAGGGCATGCTAACCAGGAATAAATGAAATAACACATTGTGCTCCTGTTGCTGGCTCAATGTGTAGCTCAGGCAAGCTGCTTTTCCCATTTCAGCCTCAGTTTGCCCATCTAGGAAATGGGGATAGTATTAAGCATCTGGCAATCTGAGGGTGAAATAAAAATCATAGGACCCCTCAGCATTAGGAACCATCAGGCAACTCTGAGGTTCAAATCCCAGCCCGGCTCCTCCTGGCTGTGTGTGGCTTAGGTGAATTGCCCAATGTCTCTGTGCCTTATTTTCTTCATCTAGAAGATGGGAGAGTCATTACTTTTGCCTTCATTTTTGAAGGATTTATCATTGGCTCTTGATTTCTAGGCAAAGAGTTTATGATTTAAGCACTTTGAAGAGGTCATTCCATTTTCTGTGGCCTCCATTGTTTCAAATGAAAAGTTCGTAGTCATTCAAATCCTGTGTTTTTTTATAGGGAATGTATGTTTTCTTAGCTGGTTTACATTTTTTTTTTCTCTCTCAATCTTTGGTGTTTAGCAGTTTGGCTATGATATATCCAGCTGTGGGCTTTTGAATTTATCCCACAGCTGTGGCTCATGTTTTGAGCAAATGTGGAATTTTCAGCCACTATGTCTTAAATGTCTTTTCTGTCTCATTCTCTCTTTCCTTTTCTTTTCAGACTCCAAGCCCATGTATGTTTGACCACTTAATACTGTACCATTGATTATTATGGCTCTATTTGTTTCTATTAGAATTTTATATAAATTCTTCTCATATAAATCCTTTTGATTGGCTTCTTTCACCATTGGTAGAGCATGCAACTCTTGATCTCAGGGTTGTGAGTTCAAGCCTCACATTGGGTGTAGATATAACTTAATAAAAAAAAATTTTTAGTAATTATTTATTCCTTTTTTTATTGCTGATGAACCCCATTTTTTAAAAGATTTTTCTGTTTATTCGACAGAGACAGACACAGTGAAAGAGGGAATACAAGCAGGGTGAGTGGGAAAGGGAGAAGCAGACTTTCTGCTGAGCAGAGAGCCCAATGCAGGGCTCGATCCTGGGAACCTGGGATCATGACCTGAGCTGAAGGCAGATGCTTAACAACTGAGCCACCCAGGCGCCCCTCAGTAGACCACATTTTGAAGACCATTAACTGGTTGAACATTTGAGTTGTTTCTAATTTTGGGCTATTATGAATAAAACCTTAATCTTTCTAATAGGATATACTGGTTTGAATTCACGGTTCCCTAATGAGCAGTGACATTGAGTATCTTTCAAGTGCTTATTTGCCCTGTATACCTCTTGGGTGAAGGGTCTGTTCAGAGTTTCTGTCCATTTTTAAAAATTGGGTTGTTCCCTTTCTTTGTTTTGTTTTTGGGGGTGAGGGGGTTGTTTCTTTTATTATTGAATTGTGAAAGTTCTTTATATGGTGAATACAAGTTCTTTACCAGATGTATTGCTTTGCAATTATTTTTGTCCTGTCTGCGGCTTGACTTTTTACTCTTCATGGACTCTTTCAAAGACCAAGAGGTTTGAATTTTGATGAAGTCCTATTTATTAATTTGTTACTTTGTGGGTTCTGCTTGTTAGTGTTGTGTCTAAGGAGACTTTGCCTAACCCAAAGTCATAGAGGTTTCTTACATTTTTTCCAGAAATTTTCTGCTTTGCAGTTTCATATTTAGGTCTGTGATCCAGTTTGGGTTAATTTGTTTATATTGTGCTCTCATGGCTCCAAATTAATTTTTTATATATGGCTACTGAATTGTTCAAACACGGCTGGAAAGACTCTCTTACTGACTCATTCCTTGCATTAGAAATCAGGGAGTGACAGTTGTCCAATCTTCCCTTCTTTTTCAAAATTGTTCTGCTTCTTCTAGGTCCTTTGCATTTCCACAGGTATTCTAGAATCTGTTTGTCGGTTTCCACACAGAGAAAGGAAATCCTCTTGTGTTGAATCTACAGATTAATCTGGGAAGAATTGACATCATAATAATACTGATTTCTCACCTAGGGACATGGTACATGTGCCCATTTATTTAGATCTTTACTTTTGGTACTTTAAAATTTTTTTTTAATTTATTTACTTGATAGAGAGAAGGAGAAAGCACAAGCAGGGGGAGTGGCTGGCAGAGGCAGAGAGAGAAATAGACTCCCTTCTGAGCAGGGAACCCCACTCAGAGCTCGATCCCAGGACCCTGGGATCATAACCTGAGCTGAAGGCAGACATTTAACCAACCGAGCCACCCAGGTGCCCGCTTTTAGTACTTAGAAGTGTATATCTTTCATATCTTTCATCAGATTTATTTCCAACCATTTCATATTTTCAGTGCTTTCTTAATTGGTTCTGGTTTTGGCACCTGGCTGGCTTAATCAGAAGAGTGTGGGACTCTTGATCCTGGAATTGTGAGTTCGAGTCCTGCACTGGATACAGAGATTACTTAAATTAATCAGTTCTGGTTTTTATTTCAGTTTCTGATTACCACTATATAGAAATACAGTAGATTTTTATGTATTGATCTTATATCCTACAATTTATTACCTAAATTCACTTATGAGTGTAAGGTTTTTTTTTAATAGATTTCATTGGATTTTCTATATTGGTGACCCTGTTTTCTATGAATGAAGACAGTTTCACATCTTCCTTTCCTTTTTCTTCCGCTTTTCTGTGGGTCTCCAAATACCTGTGTGTTTGACTGCTTGATGCTGCCTTGCAGGTTATTATTAGCTCTGTTAATTTTTTACAGTCTTTTTATCTTCCCCCCCCCTCTATTTAGATCATTTCTATCAACACGTGCTTTCAAGTTTACTGGTTCTTCTGATGTGTTCAGTCTGCTCTCAGTTTCCTCCAATGACTTTTTGATTTCAGATATCATGCTTTTCAGTCCTGGCCTTTCTTTCTTTCTTTTTTTTTTAAAGATTTTATTTATTTGTCAGACAGAGATCACAAGTAGGCAGAACAGCAGGCAGAGAGAGAGGAGGAAGCAGGCTCCCTGCTGAGCAGAGAGCCTGATGTGGGGCTCAATCCCAGGACCCTGAGATCATGACCTGAGCTAAAGGCAGAGGCTTTAACCCACTGAGCCACCCAGGCGCCCCAGTCCTGGCCTCTTTCTAATTGGTTCTGTTTTAGATTCAAATCCCTCCTGAAATAACTTTGGGTTTTTACCCACCATTTCCATCTGGTCCTGAAATTTATTAATCATCTTTAATGTCCTTGTGTGATGATTCCAGTGTCAATGTGGAGGTTATCTGTTGGTTTGTTCTGTGGACTGTTTCTTCTCTTGACTGTGAGCCCTGTTCTCTTCCCTTTTGGCAGGTCTTGCAAGTTTTATTATTGTTAATTTCTGTGTCTTTAAAAAAAAAAAAAACACAGCCAGGGTTGAAGTACATTTTAAAAATGATGTACACGTTTTTGATACCACTACCCCAGGAGGAGGAAACACCCTTTTCTCTGCTGGGTTTCTAGAGTGAGGGGCTTCTCCATTTGATCCACTCAAAAGTTGGGCTGCTCTGGGACACAGTTGCGACTTTAATCCCTCTACCTCCCTCTTGTGTCTCCGCCTTTGTCTCCCTCTCTCTCTGTCCCTGGTTGCTCCCTCTTCCCCATCCACTTGTACACTCCCTTCAGCTAATCTGTTTACCCCACCCCGTCTCCCTCACCCTGGAAGCTCCTAGCAGAGGAGAAGGCTGCTGTCCTGCGGGCGGTGGAGGAACGTGAGCGGGTCGAGGCAGAGGGCCGGGAGCGGGAGGCTCGGACCTTGTCACTGACGCGGGCGCTGGAAGAGGAGCAAGAAGCACGGGAGGAGCTGGAGCGGCAGAACCGGGCCCTGCGGGCAGAGATGGAAGCACTGCTGAGCAGCAAGGATGATGCTGGCAAGACGGTAAGCAGGGCCCCCACTCCCTAATGTATACCTGTGGGCTGCCGCAGGCACAGCTGATGGTGTGTGGCCCATAGCCACATGCGTGCTCTCATGAACGGAACATGAAGGGAACCAGCCATCACAGCGATGTGTTCACGCCCAGCCCAGAATGGGAGGAGAGCCCCTCACCAAACATGTACTCCCATGACCTATACAGAGCATGAGGAGAATCTTCCACCAAACACACATGTTCACACATGCAGGAAGTAAGGAAGGCCATTCATCAGCATGCATGCTGATGTACAGATACACAGAATCGTCCAGAGAACATGAAGAGAATTTACCACAACATAACAGCCTGAGAATTGTGCCCCAGACATGAGTTTCTGCACATGCACAAAGGCACATAAGCTCACGTTAAATGATCACTGTGACTAAGGCTGAGTCACGGAGGGGCTCAGGACCAGGAGCGTGGGTAACAAAGAGGCCCCGTCAGGTCAAGGGACACTTCTCTGGGAAGGTGACAGTTAAAGGAGAGGCATGTCGGGGGTTGGGGGGGTCAGTTCTCAGAATTCATAAGCCCAGGTCTGCCTTCACAGGGTGTTTGGAATTTTAATTTACAACTTACCCAGGAGGTCTGAGAAAAGAAATCACAGGAGATAGTGCGATGGTGTGATCCTGGGGGGTCCCGCACAAATCAGCACTCAAGGCTGACGCGACACACCTTCAACCCATGTCCACACAGGATGTCCCCAAAGAAGCCCCTTAGTGAAGTGAGTTCATGATGCAAAAATCTCAAAGCCTGCGAGGAAGGTCTCTACCGTGAGCGAGAGTCAGCTGAGCTAGGTCACACTTGAACTGGACTCTCAAGGGCTTGGGATCACAGAACTTGCGTGCAGAGGCTACAAATGAAATGTTTTTGGAGGATTCAGAATGAGACACGTGGTTACTTGCTGCCTGGGAAATGGTGAATGAATGAGCGAACCAGAATGTGCACATCACCTTGACCATCAAAGCTTCCCTCACTCTGTCCTAGGATAAAGCTAGGATTCTGGCCTCCCTCTCCCCACGCCCCCGGTACCCAGAGCTCACCCTCCTGTCCCCACCAGGCGCATGAGCAGGAGAGATCCCGCCGGGCGGCAGAACAGATAGCCAGCGACCTGCGAGCCCAGGTGACAGAGCTGGAAGACGAGCTGACGGCTGCCGAGGACGCCAAGCTGCGGCTGGAAGTGACCCTGCAGGCTCTCAAGGCCCAGCAGGAGCGTGACCTGCAGAGCCGAGATGAGGCTGGCGAGGAGAGGCGGAGGCAGCTGGCCAAGCAGGTATGGGCACCCATCCAGCTGGGAGGGCTCTGGTGCCTGCAGGCTAACAGAGGAGCAGAGAAAGCCTCACTCACCTCCCTGCTGCTCCAAGTTGCTTCTCAAGGCCCTCCTGCTGCCCAGCCCACTCACCCACCAGAACCTTGAAGTCACACACATATCTCATTGGCCGACTGACATACCCAATGGACATCATCACCAGACCATTCACCCAGCATCTCCCTGGGCATCTGCACCCACGCACAGCCTACACAGCAGTACCTCTGCTTCTCCACCCGCCCAGCTGCCCCCTTTCCAGCAACTTCCTCTCCCCAGTCCCCAGCCTGCCTGAGTGCTCCTTCATCGCTCAAGGACCAGCTCCTTTGCACCCCTTCAACCACAGCCTTCCTCCCCTGTTCATGTACTCATCCCCCTCTCCCTGGGCTCCGCAAAGTCCATTCATGGCTCAGCCAGTGGAGGGACTTCCAGTGCTCTGCAGCGGGCTGGAGCTGGGTGCTGAGCATGGGAGTGGCAGGGCAGCTGTAAGTGTAGAAGGACCCTGCGGAGCTGTGTGGGCAGGGGCTGGCGGGGACACACATGGGAGCAGAGCAGAGAGCAGAGGCTGGAGTAAAGGGGGAAAGGGAAAACCCTGGAGCTGGGGGCTCTGGGGACGAAGAGCTGGGATCCCTTTGGAGCGCAGAGAAGCAAGAGGGCAGGCGGAGTGGCGCTGGTGGCCTGGACAGTGGCTGGCCGGTGGACGTCTAGGTCCCTGGCATGTAGAGGGAGCCTGGGCCTCCGATCCCTAAGCCTGCCCCTCCCGACCTCTCCGCAGCTGAGGGATGCAGAGGTGGAGCGGGACGAGGAACGCAAGCAGCGCGCCCTGGCTGTGGCCGCCCGCAAGAAGCTAGAGGCGGAGCTGGAGGACTTGAGAGCCCAGAATGCGGCCGCCCAGCAGGGCAAGGAGGAGGCGGGGAAGCAGCTCCGCAAGATGCAGGTAGGGGTGGGGCTTAACCCCGGCTGGGGGAGGGGGGGTTGCTGGGAGCGGGGGCAACCACTGCTTTATAAACATACTCGTGTCAAAGGCTCACTTGCTTCTTTTTATATTTTTTTATTGACTTTATTTAAAATCCTTAGCCATGAAGTCCAATTTCTTTATTCTGTTTAACCTTTTGAAACGGAAATGCCTTAGGGTTCCTCCCCTAATACGAAAGTTTTATCTGGTGGTTTAAAAAAAATTGGTGGGACGGTGGGAGTGCCTGGCGCAGTCGCTGGAGCATGGGACCCTTGATTTCAGGGTGGTAAGTTCGAGCCCCAGGTTGGGAGTAGAAATTACTTGAAAAAAAATTTTTTAATGATAATCATGTGTCTGTATAAAGTCTAATTTTTTAAGAAAGTGTAGAACTGGGCTGTCCAGTACAGTGGGTGCCAGCCCCATGAGGCTGTTGGGCGTCTATGATGTGGTGGGACTGAAGTCCAAATTACCTGCTGGACTCAGAAGACTTAGTACAAAAAAAAAAAGAAAAAAAGTATAATATCTCAATAATTTTTACAGTGATTATAAATAGAAATAATAATATTTTGGATATTGGCTAAATAAGAATAGAGCGTTTAATACTTTCACCCATTTCTTTTCATTTTTGTAATCTAGCCACTAGATAATGTAAAACAACGCATGTCCTTGCAGTATCTCCCCTAGGGCAACGTTGGGATAGAAAGATCCCTCTCCAAAAAGTAAAAATTCCCCACTACGTCATCCCTGAGAGAGAATAGAGAACGTGCCTGCCCTGAAAAGCTATTATTATGGAGCAAATAATAATATTCATAACAGCGATGCTAATTGTCCTGCTGGAGTATCAAGCCCCATACTGTCCTCACTCTCCCCTCTATAGAGTTTTTGTTAACGGTGGTGGACATCAGGTTTGTGTTTTATTTCTGTTTAAGAGCCGCTGAGAAGTCTTACACTGGCACTTTTACACACACATTGGTGTGGCCGCATGGCAAAGTGACTAGGAGGGAAACCCTGGGGCCAGATGGCCTGGGTTCAAGTCCTGACTCTGCCATTTACCAGACTTGGCTTGTTGCCGAGCCTCTCTGCCTCGGTTGCTCCACGTCTACACTGGGGAGGGAACCAGTCCTCACCAGCTGGAGCTGTGAGGATTAAGGGAGTCGGTATGTGTAGTATATAACAGAGGCTGGCCAGGGTAGAGGTTCAGTAAATGTGCACCAGCTACAGTATTAAGGTTACAGCAGAGTCTAAATACTACACCCATTTCATCCTTATTTTAATTTTAAGGTGTTACTTTTTTTAAACGGGAGGTAGCCGAAGCCCAGAGAGGGGGAGGGGTTGGTCCAAGGTCACAGAGCAAGGGCCTAGGGCCTGTTGCAGAGCTTTGCTTTGTGGTCCCTCAGGGCTAAGGTGAGGGTAGGGGCCTCCTGGTGAGTCACACCCAGGCTGCGCCAGCTCACTCGCTTCGTTCCACCCAGGCCCAGATGAAGGAGCTGTGGCGGGAGGTGGAAGAGTCACGCACTTCCCGGGAGGAAATCTTTGGCCAGAACCGGGAGAGTGAGAAGCGCCTCAAAGCGCTGGAGGCTGAGGTGCTGCGGCTGCAGGAGGTATTGTCAGCATGGGCGTGGCCCTGGAAGTGGGGTGGGCGGGGATTGGGGGCAGAGGATAGGCGGGGCCCAGGAGATGGGAGGGGGCGGGCCCCTGGGGATGGGGGTGGGTCGGGCTAAAGACGGCTTGAGGGCACTACTGGGGATGGTTCTGGGTGGGGGGAGATTGGTGTTAGGAAGGCTGGGGAGAAAGGACAAGGCCTGAGCTAGGGCCATGTGGGTGCAGGGAGGAGACAAGGCAGAGAAAATAAAGGGTCAACATAGGACTGTAAGGAGGCAGAGGAGGTAAGGAGAGACCTTGGGGGTTAGGCCCTGTGACACGGGGCGGGGTGGGGGGGAAGGGGCGTGGTTGGGGCGGGGTGGGGGTGTTGGTGGGGGGTGATGGCTGGAGGAGCAGGTTGGAAAGGAGGTGCTGAGCTCAGTGAGGCTGTGCCGAGGGGGAGGGGCTTGGGAATGGACATTAGTCAGGGGCTCCAGAGACAGATTCAGGAGACATCTGCCTGTAGATCAAAGTTCATTCCAAGGTTGCCCATGGGTGGTGTGTTCATGTGCACTGAAGAAAAGGCCAAGAGACTTGAGGTATGAGGGGCAAGGAGGCTGGTGCCTAAGTAGCATCACCCCACCACTGCTGACCACTACCCCCTCTGTCATCACAGGAACTGGCCGCCTCAGATCGTGCCCGGCGGCAAATCCAGCAGGAGAGGGACGAGATGGCAGACGAGTTGGCCAATGGCAGCCTTAGCAAGTGAGTGGCCCATGGCAGAATGGGGCAGGGCACCCTCCCTGGCCCTCGCACCCTCTCAGCTTCCCTGTTCCCGTTCTCCTTAGGGCAGCCATTCTGGAAGAGAAGCGTCAGCTGGAGGGGCGCCTGGGGCAAATGGAAGAGGAGCTAGAGGAGGAGCAGAGCAACTCAGAGCTGCTCAATGACCGCTACCGCAAGCTGCTCCTGCAGGTAAGCACCGCCGCGTGACCTCCAGACCACCTGGGACCCCGCTGACCTGGGCCTGTAACCTTCAGCCCTCTTATTCAACAGCTAAAGCAGAAGGGAGTGTCTGGGTTGGGTTCCAATGGTTGAATAGGAGTTCTCAAGGAGGGGATAGGCATCGATGCATTCATTCAGTTGTATTTCTGAGGCTTCTCTAGGGCTGGATCCAGAGATGAATGATGTGGGTTCTCTGTCCTGCAAAGTTCTCTGGGAACATAGACATGGAACTACAGTGTCTATGGGTGGGGTGGCATGTGTGATAATAGAAGGATCTTGGGCCCAGCAGATGGACAGAGATAGAGAAAGAATGGGGGAAGGAGGGAGAGAACTTGCTCCAAGAATCACAAGAAGGTATGTGGGAGAAGGAACATTTGTCTGGGGTTTTAAGGCATAAGTAGGAGCTAGACAGACAGAGAAAAGCATATTTTCATTTGTATATTAATTTATAAATACTGTCCGAAACTTCTGGAGGCTCAGGTCCTATGCTGGGTGGTGCTGGGGACCTGGCAATGGATCATTCCAGGTCTCTGCCTTTAAGGACATCCTAGTCTGATGGAGGAGACAGACTATCCCCATACAGAAATATAAATGAAAGTGAAGGCAGCACAAGACACTGTGAGAACCTAGAGACTACTGACCCAGCCTGGAGGTTGGGGGCTATCAGGGAAGACTTCCTGATAGAGAAGATATCTTAAAAGATCTTGAAGGAAGTTAAGAGTTTGCCAGGCAGGCAGTGGAGGGATGGGATTTCCAAAGAGAGGCCTTTGGAAATAGTGGAGATGTCTCCACTATTTCATTAATTTATTTTTTATTTGAGAGAGAGACCATGTGTATGAGACGGGGGGAGAGACCATGTGTATGAGACGGGGGCAGAGGAAGAGAGAGAGAATCTCAAGCAGGCTCCATGCCCAGTGTGGGGTTGATCCCATAACCGTGAGTTCATAACCTGAGCCAAAATCAAGAATCGACACTTGACTGACTGAGCCAGCCAGGTGCCCTCATTAATTTTTTTTTAAAGATTTTATTTATTTATTTGACAGAGAGAGATCACAAGTAGGCAGAGAGGCAGGCAGAGAGAGAGGAGGAAGCAGGCTCCCCGCTGAGCAGAGAGCCTGACGCGGGACTCGATCCCAGGACCCTGAGATCATGACCTGAGCCGAAGGCAGCGGCTTAACCCACTGAGCCACCCAGGCGCCCGCCCTCATTAATTTTTAAAGACACATTTTGAGGCCTCTCAGGAACCATGCCCTGATCCTGCTGGGGATGCAGGGAAATGTTAAGACCCTAGCTCAGCGCTTGGGGAGCACCTTGACCAGTAGGAGAGTCAGTCATACTCCAGGATGATGAGCTCACTCAGAGTGAAAGCCCAGTCATATATAAGGCCCCACACTCTGCTCCCCGGCTAACTCAGACCTTATCTCTAACCCTTCTTTATCCCTGGTTGACTCTGCTCCAGCCACACCAGCCTCCTCACTATTCCTTGACTCTGCAAGGTTTATTCCTACCTCAGGGCCTTTGCACTTGCTGTTCCCACCTTCTGGGAGAGAGCTCTTATCCCAGACCATCCCATGTCTCATTCCCTCAGAAGAGCCTTCCCTGACCACCCTGTGTGAAACAGCCAGCTTCTCTTCCACAGTTCTCCTTCACGCTCTCTCCTTTAATCTCCTTCATATCACTTACTGCTACCTGGCACTATATTACGTATTTACCTGTTTGTCTGCTCTCCATCTCCCCACCAGAATGTAAGCACCTTGAGGGGTGCCTGAGTGGTTCAGTTGGTTAAGTGTCTGACTCTTGATCTTGACTCAGTCTTGATCTCAGGGTGGTGAGTTCAAGCCCCACGTTGGCTCCATGCTGGGTGTGGAGGCTCTTTAAAAAAAAAAAAGTAAGCGTTTTAAGAGTAGGGCTTCTGTCTTAATTGTGATCACTCTTCTATCTTTGGATCTAAAACAGTGCTGGGTGCTCATTAGAAATTAGGTAAATAGGGGTGCCTGGGTGGCTCAGTGGGTTAAGCCGCTGCCTTCGGCTCAGGTCATGATCTCAGGGTCCTGGGATCGAGTCCCGCATCGGGCTCTCTGCTCGGCAGGGAGCCTGCTTCCCCTCCTCTCTCTCTGCCTGCTTCTCTGCTTACTTGTGATCTCTGTCAAATGAATAAATAAAATCTTTAAAAAAAAATAGGTAAATAATCCAATACATGCTCTAGTGAAGGGCACTTAACCCAACCTGCATCTTTGGCTGTTAGTGGAAAGGAGGACCTCTTTAAAAAATCAAAATGGGATGGGGGGCGGGGTGGTGTGGTGTGCCTGGGTAGCTCAGTCAGTTAAGTGTCTGACTCTTGGTTTCAGCTCAGGTCATGATCTCGGGTTCCTGGGATTGAACCCTTTAGTTGGATCCCTACTTGGCAGGAAGTTTGCTTCTCTCCCTGTGCCCCTAGCCCCTGCTCACATGTGTGCACATATGTGTGCTCTCTCTCTCTCTAAAGTACAGCAAATAAGTCCTTCAGGGCACCTGGCTGGCTCAGTCATTAAGCGTCTGCCTTCAGCTCAGGTCATGATCCCGGGGGTCCTGGGATTGAGTCCCACATCGGGCTCCCTGCTTGGCAGGAAACCTCCTTCTCCCTCTCCCACTCCCCCTGCATGTGTTCCCTCTCTCACTATGTCTGTCTATATCAAATAAATAAATAAAATCTTTTTAAAAATTAAAATAAATTACAGTAAATAAGTCTTTAAAAAAATCAAAATGGGGGCGCCTGGGTGGCTCAGTAGGTTAAGCCTCTGCCTTCGGCTCAGGACATGATCCCAGGGTGCTGGGTTCGAGGCCCACGTCGGACTCTCTGCTCAGCGGGGAGCCTGCTTCCTCCTCTCTCTCTCTCTCTGCCTGCCTCTCTGCCTACTTGTGATCTCTGTCTATCAAATAAATAAATAAATAAAATCTTTAAAAAAAAAAAATCAAAATGGGAGCAGAGCACCTGGGTGGCTCGGTTGGTTAAGCATCTGACTTCAGCTCAGGTCATGATCTCAAGGTACTGGGATCAAGCCCCACATTAGGCTCTGCACTCATCGTGGAGTCTCCTTGGGACTCTCTATCCCTCTCTTTCTGCCCCTCCCCACTTCTCTCTCTGAAGTAAATAAACAAATCTTTAAAAAAAATCAAAATGAAACTTAAAAAGACACAAAAAGGGAGTTACAAGAAAATAGCAAATATTGAAGACAGGCAAAGAAGATCCAACATATGGTAATGGGAGTTCCCAAAGAAGACGACCCCAGGAAGAGGAAAGAGCAAATAACCTGAGAGCATGACACAAGAACTTTCCTGAAATACTACAGTTGGAAGCTACATACTGGAAGAGCACACTGTGTATCCAAGGATACCGACCTATCAAAACTGATAACCAAGGGGTGTCTGGGCGGCTCAGTCGGTTAAGCATCTGCATTTGGCCCAGATCATCGTCCCAGAGTCCTAAGATCAGACCCCACATCAGGCTCCCCGCTCAACAGGGAGTCTTATTCTCCCTCTCCCTCTGCCCCTGCTTCTTCTCTCTCTCTCTCAAATAAATAAATAAAATATATTTAAAAAAAAAAAAAACTGCTACCAAGACAGATGCTGGTAAAACTATTGCACAAATAAGGGCAGGGGGCAGAGAGGTATCCTTAGCCATCTAGGAAAAGATGCCTGTGATCTATGAGGAAAATAAAATTCTATTGTTGTCAGATTTTTGAGAGTAAGATTTCGTGCTGCAAGAAGATGGAAGATATAGTTAAGATTCTCAGCATAAGACGCGAGCCATGGATTTTTGCACCCAGCAAGACTTCCTTCCAAGTATAAAGGACACAGAAGAGGTGTTAGCACGCAGAAGCTCAGCAGCCATGTCCCCACAAGTGATTCTTGAGGAATCTATGAGACTGGCAGTCCCCAAAGTGGCCCCAAGGCTGGCAGCATCAGAGTCACCTGAGAACTTGCTGGAAATGGAAGTTCTTGGGCCTCGGCCAAGCCCTTAGTGAGTGAGGAATGCCAGAGGTGGGGCAGCAATCTGTTTTAAGAAGCCCAGTGGGTTCTGATGCCACCTCTGAGAGCCAGGTCCAGGTGATAGGAATCATTAGACAGCAGCGCGAGGGTGTAATGAGCGACCAGTTTGCTCATTGTTCTAAGACTCAGTGAGGGCTGAAAAGGAATAAGGAAGGTAACAGCTGTCTGCTCAGTTGTGTGTAGTGCAATTATTTTTAAATTAAGACAATGGACAAATATGTAAAAAAAAAAAAACAAAACCAACAACCCTGTATTACTAGATTGAGTAATTATATTGGTTAGGACAGTATTCATGTCGTGTTTCTGAGACCATCATGTGTGCAATGTGGGACAAAGTCAATGAATAAAGACGGCATCTTCACGTCCTGTTGCTTCCTGTGTCCATAAGCATGTAAGCACCTAAATGTAGGTGAGGAGAGGCTTAATTAAAATCAAACAAAACTCTGTGGTTCTGAATTGGACTTGGGCATGTTCATGTGAACTTGTGAGGTATTTTGTAGAGAGCCATCCTATCTTTGTCTACTAAAAAGGCCTGAAAACAGTAACCAGTCCAGTAGCTGTGAGCATCGCCGGTACCCAACTTTGCCATCCAGAAATGCCAAGGCCCGCTAAAAGAGACTGCAGCTTCTTTACAAATGGCTGATTCCAGATCTGAAACAGGAAACAAACAAGAGGAGACTGGGGCGTGCTGGTCATACCTCACCTTAGTCTGCTCAGGCTGCCATGACAAAATACCACAGCATTGGCGGGGGCTCACACAACAGACAGTTATCTCTCACAGTTCTGGAGGCTGGGAGTCTAAGATCAAGGTGCCAATGAGGTAGATTTTATTCTGAGGTTTCATCTGTTGGCTTGGAGGCAGCCACCATATGTGGTGAGAGCTCTCTCTTGAGGCTCCTTATAAGGGCACAGATGCCATCATGGGGGTCCCACCGTAGTGGCCTCATCGAACCCTAACTGCCTCCCAAAGGCCCCATAACAAGATCCCACCACATTTCACAAGATCAGCACATTGTGGGTTAGGACTTCAACGTAGGAATTTTGCAGGGACACAAGCGTTCAGTCTACAACATACCAGTATCGAGGGAGCTAGCATACATTTTCTTAGAAGATTTTATTTATTTATTTATTTATTTATTTATTTATTTGAAGGGTGGTGAGGGGAGAGGACAAGCAGTGGGGAGCAGCAGAGGCAGAAGGAGAAGCAGACTCCTCGCTGAGCAAAGAGCCTGATGCAGGACTCAGTCCCAGGACTCTGAGATCATGACCTGAGCCAAAAGCAGACACTTAACCAACTGAGCAATTCAGGCACCCCGGGAGCTGGCATACTTACCTCAAAAAGCAGCTAGACATCAACCAGGAGAAGCTCCTGTTGGCCCCAAATGCAGCAGTTAGAGCTTCTACAAGGATAATAATCACAACTGCTTTAAATCAATCTGGTCTGTTTAAATCCATGAATTCAGTGATTTTCTTCCACTACTCATTAGTCATTATATTCATTTCCTAGGGCACCCATAACAAAGTCCCCCAAACCAGGTAGCTTCAAAACAACAGCAACTTAGGGGCACTGGGTGACTCAGCTGGGTAAGTGTCCGACTCTTGATCTCAGCTCAGGTCTTGATCTCAGGGTTGTGAGTTCAAGCTCCACGCTGGGCATGGAGCCTGCTTAAAAAATAAAGAAAGTATATTCATATTGTTTTTTTAAAAGAAACATAGACCAAAGTTTTAAATGGGCAAGATTCAACTGTAGGATCTATGCCTTCATCTTGGAGGGACAAAACTTGAAAGAGGAGCAAAGAAGTGATGACCGTGACAATCAGGACAGTGTGCTATTTGGTGGGGAATGGTTGGGGTTGGTATTAGAGTGGTCAGGTGCTGGGCCTTGTGAAACGGCACCGTTCTATTTCTTCAGCTGGGTGTTTGCCTTTCAACGTCTGATGTCATGGACTTGATCAGTTTCTGACTTTCTGTATTTCAGTTTCATTTTCCAATGAAAAGTAAAAAAAAAAAATCATATGCTAATCACTGTGTTGATGTGTTCCTAAGGACAGCCCAGTGAAATAAAGTATGAATCAGCCTGAACCTGACTAACTTCCTTAGCCCCGGCGAGGACCTCATTCAGAATACGAGCTGAATAAATCAACAGGAACTATTATTAGGGGTGTGTTTACACATTCTCAATGTAGTAGCTGCTGTTTGAGCTGGCATTTTTTTTTAAGATTTTATTTATTTATTAGAGAGAGAATGAACAGTGGGGAGGGGCTGAGGGAGAGAGAAAGAGAAGCAGGCTTCCTGCTGAGCAGGAATTCCCATGGGGGCTGATCCCAGGACCCAGAGATCATGACCTAAGCTGAAAGACGACACTTAACCAACAGAGCCACCCAGGCACCCCGAGCTGGCATTTCTTAAAATGACCCTGCCTGTCACCCATATCAGAACCATCTGAGGTGCTTGTTGAAAATGTGGATTCCTGAACACTCCTCTGCCTTCCAACCCTGGATCAGCCAGAAGCAGAACTTCTCGGGGGAGGTACCCTGCAGTCTGCATCTTTTTCTTAAGCTCCCCACATGATCCCAGTGCAAACAGAAGTGTGATAACCCTTTGAATGGACTCACTCACAGTCAGAGGTAGAATTTATAGCATTTTAACAAGTTTGTGATAGTCCTGTGGACTTATTAAAATGTAGCAGAAAGCTATCAGAAAGGTGAACACATGGGGCTGGCACTGTTGTTGGCTGCTAAGACAATCAGGGAAATTATATGCTGTTTATTGAGTGTCTAGTATGTCCCAGGCTCTGTGCTACGCACTTAACCTTTGTCAACTCACTTAATTGTGGGAGGTGCCTGAATTTACCTACTGTCTTCCCTCTGAGACTCTCCCATGATGGTTCTGCTTTTCCCACTGCTACAGGTGGAATCACTGACTACAGAGCTGTCAGCTGAGCGAAGTTTCTCGGCCAAGGCAGAGAGTGGGCGACAGCAGCTGGAGCGGCAGATGCAGGAGCTCCGGGGGCGCCTAGGTGAGGAGGATGCTGGGGCCCGGGCCCGCCAGAAGATGATCATTGCAGCCCTTGAGTCTAAGCTGGCCCAGGCTGAGGAGCAGCTGGAGCAGGAGAGCAGGTAGGTGAGGGGGGGTGCACAGCTGGAGGGTGGTCCCCACATTCTGATCAGGGAGATGAAGGGGAGCTGTGTTACAAGCCCCTGGTTTAGAAACATCCTAAAGATGTCATAATATTAATGATTTCTGATTTCCTCTATTATTTAAGATACTTGGGGCTACAAGTAACTGTACTCCCACCAAGAATAAGATTTAAACAGTAATGTAGGGGTGCTTGGATGGGTCAGTCGATTGAACATCTGACCTTTGGCTTTGGCTCAGGTCATGGTCTCAGAGTCATGGGATCTAGCTGCATGTTGGACTCCACACTCTCCCTCTGCTTCTCCCTGCTCCCACACAGTCTCTCTCTAAAGTAAATAAATCCTCAAACAGTAATGTAGCAGTTAGCTCTAGCTGCATAACAAACAAGCCTAAATTTTAGTGGCTTAAAACAACACCCATTTCTTACTGCTCATGAGTCTTTGGCTGGCTGATAGGTTCTGCCGATCTGAGGGTGGGAGCTTCATTCATGTGTCCGTACCTGAGTCAGCTAGATGGATGCTGATCTTGGCTGGGCTCCCATTTGCTTAATGCCTTGTCTGGGACAGTGAGGCTCACTCGTCCCTGCTGCAGACTGGCCCAGGATTGTTCACATGGCAGAGTCCAGGTTCCATGGGTGAGGGAAAGTGTTAAAGGTTTCTTGGGGCCTAGACTTGGAACTGGTACAATGTCACTTCTGCTGCATCCTCCTGTCACTAAAGCAAGTCATGTCGCCAGCTCAGATTTAAGGGAATGGTGAAATAGATTCTGTCTCTTGGTGTGAGAAGCTGCAAAATCCTATTCCAAAGGCTGTGGGTAGAGGAAGAGGTGAGAATTAAGGCCATTTCTGTCCTAGGCAGAGCAGCGACCTTGGGGACACGTATGGGAAACATCAGGGTGTTTGGAGGAGGGTGACTGGTCCTGAGAGCCTGTGAGTCAGGAGAGGGATGGGAGGCAAGAGCCTTGAATGCCAGGCCGAAGAACTCTGTCTTGGGAAGATGGAAAGCCATGGATATCTGTGAGCTGGAAGGGGGGGTAGGGTCAGTGCTGGGTGTAAAAAGTCCTCCTGGGGATCAAGTTGGGAGCAGACTGGAGGACAGAGACTGGGAGCCGGGAGGCTAGAGAGGAGGCTGGGTGATTGTGGCAGAAAATGAGGCCTAAGCTGAGGCTAGAGAGTGAGGATAGACATGAGGGGATGAAAAAGAGAGAGAGGCAGAAGGGGTGGAGCTGGGGGCTGATAGGCTGTTGTGGGTCTAGGGAGAAGAGGACAGTGTTAGTGGTTAAGTCCCAGTGACTGGGGGAATAGTAGGGAAACAAGTTGAGTTCACTAGGGAGTATGATAAACATGAGGTCTCAAGGACAGGTAATGGGAACCAGCCCCAGAGGGTCATGGGAGAAGGTGTTGTCATCCCAGGGCCCAGCCAAGGGCCCAGGGGCTCATAGGAATGTAGTTTGGGGTCTCTGGAGAGGCCTTCCAGAGGCAGATGGATATACTACTCTGAGCTCTTTCCCCTCCCCCATTATACAGATGGAAGAACTGAGGCTCAGAGGGTGTTAATGACGTACTCAAAGTCATCCTGGGAGCAAGGAGTGGCTGGGGGATCTGTAGTTCAAGGAGCCTCCCCCACTGCATCCCTTTCCACAGCTTGAGCCCTCCCACTTCCCTAGCCCCATGTCTGCCTCTCAGCCCATCTGAGACTGCCGAGCACCACCCATCACTAGGGGCCCCTCACGTGGACTTCACCCCAGGTGTGATGGTCCTTGCAGGAAAGGATAGAGGAGCCAGGGCTGTGGATGGGGAAATTTGGGGGAAGGGAGGGGATGGCTTTGAGGGGGCAGGAGGTGGGGATGGCTCTGGTGTCTGATCTGCAGATCTAGGGGGAGTACAGGGGGAGGAGGAGCTAGTTGGGGAGAAGGCGCTGAGCCTAGTGAGGAATATGAGGGGTGTGGGGGGGTGGGTTCTGGTGGATGGCCGAGGCTGGGGGCCTACCTGGCTGGAGCCCAGGAAACAGATTTAGCAGATGGCTGTGGCGACCTGGGGTGCTGATGAGCTTGTCCAGGGGAAGCATGTGTATGAGAGGAAAGCAGCAGCCAGGGTGGCTGATGGGGATGCTCTGGGCTTCCAGAGTGTCCCCCACACACTTGTGGACAGTGGAGAAGGGAGTTAGAGAAGGGACAGGCCAGGTCAGGCGGGAGAGCACAGCCTTGAGCTGGGGGCTCGGGCTGAAGGACAGAGAGGAGGGGACAGGACAGAGTCCACGGGACATCAGGACAGGGTGAGCACATGGCAAGGAAGGAAAGGGCAAAGATAATGCCTTAGATCTGACCTGGGGATTGGTGGTCAGTGAGGCAGTTCCCTAAGAGGAGGACTGGGGTGCACAGTGGGGTATGGGAACTGGTGTAGACATGAGCCACTCTCAGGAACATTGAGCACCTTGGTACAAGTCAAGGACTAGATGCCGTGCAGTCAGGAGCCTGGGAGCCATGTCCGGCCTGTGTAAACTGTGGGAGCCACAGAGGGTGGGAAAGAGAGAAGAGGCCACTGCAAAAACAGGACAGCAGCCCCTGGACAAGGCTGAGGGGACAGAAGCCCACATGAGCTCCTCTCCTCATTGCCTCCTTCACACCCCCTCCAGGGAGCGCATCCTCTCCGGCAAGCTGGTGCGCAGGGCTGAGAAGCGCCTAAAGGAGGTGGTGCTCCAGGTGGAGGAGGAACGGAGGGTAGCTGACCAGCTCCGGGACCAGGTGAGCCACTGACATCTCTGGGGAGCAGCGGGGGGGGGGATGGTCTCCACTGACAGAGACGTAGCCCATGCTGTCTGGATGCAGTGAGTTCCCATCATGAGACGCCACGTGTGACCACCATCCTGGGGCTTGGTGCATCAGTGGAGAGCTGGCATCGGTGACTTTGCGATCTGTCCATTCTGGGATCGAGGACAGGTCCTGGTGGGGAGCTGAGACAGCCAGGGAGAAGGAAGAACTGAAACCCTACCCAGAGGCTAGGCCAGGGCTAAAATCACAATGTGTAATGTTTACAGAATGCCTACTATGGGCCAGGCACTGTGCAAAAGACATTAGGTGTAGTAGATTCAGTTTTTATCAGAACCCTGCAAGGCAAGTACTATCTTTTTCCCTCTTATTCGGGTGTTAAAAATGAGGCAGAGAGAGGTGAAGTATTACTTAGCTCATAAGAGATGGCATCTGGGTTCAAACCCCAGGACTCCGACGGCAGTCTCTCTCTGCTCTTATTTATTTATTGAGCAGCAAGTGTGCCCCAAGTACTGTGCCACATGGTTTAAAAAACCAAAAAACAAAAACATGTTTGCATTCTCTTACCAGCCCCAATGAACAGGTGGGAGAACAGAAACTTCAAAAGGGAACACAGTTTATATCAAAGTCACACAGTTAGTAGAGACAGAGCCTGCATCAGATTCCAGGACTCTCTGACTGTAGATAGCATCACCATGGCCTTAAAAGCTCTGCTGCCGCTTATTTGCCCTGCATCCCATGATTATCTGGCACCCACCACTGGCATTGGAGATGTGGCTGTGAACAAAATAGAGAAGGTCCCTCATTCATGGAGCTCACATTTGTAGCATAAGGAAAGGAAGACACAAACCTATAAAAAAGGAAAGATGAGGACAGATTGTGACAGGGGCTATGGAGGAACAAGAGAATGAAGAGAAAAGGAGAGGTGGAGGATTAGGGAATACTCCCTAGATTGGGGGTGAGGGGGTCGGGTCAGGAAGACCTTTCTAAGGAGGTGACATATGAATTGAGAACTGAAAGGAGAGAAAGAGCTAGGCAGAGGGAACAGCAGGTGCAAAGGCCCTGGGGTGTGGAAATAAGTCTAGTGAGTTTAGCGCAAAAAGCAGAGCAGTGTGGCTGGAGAGAAGAATGGGGAGGGAAAGTTGAGTGATAAGAAAGGAGGCCAGAGGGGTTGGTGGGAGGCAGATAACGTGTGTCCCCTCCCCAGAGACAGAGATAGCAGGGTTTGGGGAAGGTCTTGGTGAAGATGGTCTCCCAGTGGGCTTATGGGAAGAAGACCCTGCAGGACCTGGAATGCCAGACTGAGGGGCTGGCACTTTGTCTTAGTGCCACTGGGAAGCCATGGGAGGGCTTTGAGCAGAGGAGAGATGGGGTCAGCTCTGGGCATAGAAAGACCCCTCTGAGGCTAAGTAGGGGACAGCCTCACATTTGCAGCTGGGATGGAAGCTGGCAAGAGGATCTAGAACGGCCCATCAACAGAAGGCAGGGGGCAGGAGGGATGGGGTTCTGGGGGCCCAAGGGAGTGGCCCAGAGACGCAACCCGGTCCTTTGCTCCCACCAAGCTGGAGAAGGGCAACCTTCGGGTGAAGCAGCTGAAGCGGCAGCTGGAGGAGGCCGAGGAGGAGGCATCCCGGGCTCAGTCAGTCCGCCGAAGGCTGCAGCATGAGCTGGAGGATGTCACAGAGGCCTCGGAGTCCATGAACCGGGAGCTGAACACGCTGAGGAACCGGCTCCGGTAAGACCAACCGCGCATGCGCACCCTCACTCCATAAGCCCCGCCCCACAGCTCTCTCTGCCCGCCTCCTTTAACCTCTGTCTCTTGGTCTTCCCTCCTCCCTGCAGACGTGGCCCCCTCACCTTCACCACCCGCACCGTGCGCCAGGTCTTCCGACTGGAGGAGGGCGTGGTCTCGGAAGAGGAGGCCGAGGAGGCAGAGCCTGGGGCTGGGCCGGCACCACCAGAGCCTGACGGGCCGCCTGTGTCCCAGCCCCAGTGACCCCACCCTGTTCCCAGCCATGGCCCCTCCCTCCCTGGCCCCTGGCCCCTGGAGGCCCAAGTGCCAGGAACCCTCCCTCCGACCTCCAGCTTCTTGCACTTGGGAAATGGTGCCACCCTTTGGCACTACAGCACTTACCAACCCAATGGGGGGGGGGGCGGGGGCTGCGACCTCCTGTAAAACCCTAAACACAGAGGAGCTGGCGAGCAGGGAGACGAGGACTGGAGCTTTCGCTGGGGAAGAAATCCAGGTGTAGTTGGCAAGCTGTGGTCCCAAAGGGCTTCCCTCCATCCTTAAGTTGTTAATGATCTTTATTAGCCAGGGAGCATGGCTCCCCTGGCCTCCGAAGCTAAGGCTCCCATTCCTCTCCCCCCACCCCCATTTCTTCCTCTTGCTCCACTTAGCCAGTGATCCCTGAACATCTGAGCGGCAACAGCCCGAGCCCCAGGTCTCCACCAGCCTTTGTCCCTTGCAGAGGGGCGGGATAAAGGGACCCTTCTCCCCCTATGCTCCACCTTCCCTTCTGATTGCTCTTGTGTGATCACAGTTTGGTTGGATTTTCCTACGAGGCCTGGAGGAGGCTCCCATAGCCTCTCAGCGTCCAGGCTGTTGCAGAAATAAACTCCAGCCCCAGCCTTTGGGGTGTTCCTGCATGGAGATCTCTGATGGGGCAGCAGGTGGGGCAGTCTGCTGATTCGAATCACAGATGGCCAGTGTTGAGAGCCGCTGGGGTACCTGGCATTTAATGTGAAAAAACTCATTTCGGCCTCCTTCCCACATATTCCCTTCATTATAGGTGGGGAAACTGAGGCTGAGCTGTCCCTTGCTCCAAGACTCCCAGTAAGTGGCAGAAGGGATGCTGCACTCTGACTCTTTGCAAAACAGTGACAGAGTGACCATTGAGCCACCTTTTGGATGGCGATCCTTTGTTTAGCTGAACATGGGCGAAGCGTGGGCCGCTCCTCTCAACCTTCAGCACAACCCCTAGAGGTAGGGATTCCATTGCTTTCCAGCACCTAGAATAGTGCCTGGCATGCAGTTGGAATTCATATATTTGCTGAATGAATAGATCACCCCTTCCTGCCCTATTAGAGTGGGGGAAACAAGCCCAGAGAGGCTAAGACTTGTCCAAGGACACACAGCTACTAAGAAGCTGAAACCACACAGTCTGCCCACGGGCTTCGGAGTGGGCAATGTGGAGCATGTGGCCCTCCGGCCCTGACCTCCTGTTGGAGACCCAGCTCCACTCCTCTCTTGGGGTCATCACCCTGACATCAGAGCTATTACCAGATGCCCTCACAGTTTCAAGTTAGGGGTGTGGATCCCCATTTTTAGCATCAGGGACACTGAGGCAGTCACTTCTTACCCCCTCCCCCACACCATCCCCTAGAAAAGTAGCAAGGTGAGAGCCAGCGATCAAGGGGATATCTGGACCCCCTGCCCCCCACAAAGCACACAGTCTTGCTACTTTAATATGACCCCTGTTCTTGAAGACCCAACTCCTCTGTTCCCAAAACCCCCCAAGCCGCCCGGATCAGACCTCCCCCCGCAAACAGGATGCAATTTTCAAATGAAAAGGAAACTTTTATTTTGGTGGGAAGAGGGCGGGTGGGAAGGGGGCATGACACTTTTTTCTTTAGGGAGGGCAGGTGACATGCGGCAGCTTCTGCATTGGGCGATTCATGCACCCAGGGTGGGCGTGGGGGAGACTTGGGGGTGGGGCCATGTCGACCCCTCCCTCCCTGCCCTGGGGGTGGGCTGAGAAGACCCGCCATTAGCACCAGAGTTGGACGATTTGCAGACCTCCCCTCCCCACACTGACTCCGGACACCCGCCCCCATCCCTGAGAGCGCCCCCTCGCCACTCCTCCCACCTCCCACTTCGACAGGCCAGGCCCGCCCCGCCCACATTTGAGTGAGAGAGTCTTATTGCTGTGTGTGTGTGATGGGGAGGAGGAGCCGCTGAACTCAGGGAGGACCCCCCCCTCCCCGCCGTGCCTTCCTCCCCAATCGTCCCCCGCCCCGTGTCCGTGCGTTCCCGGAGCGCAGGAGGGGCGCGACATGCGTGTGGGGAGCGCGTCATGCAGCGCATGCGTGTAGTTGCAGGCACCCTGGCGGCCGTGGAGAAAAGGGGAGCCGGGACTCGGAAGTTGTCCCTTTAGCTCTCTCTTCCTCCCCGAATCCCACACTGTTGACTTGGGGTTTGGGGACGGTGGTGAAGGACGAGAGTCACGTTTTGTAAAAGTTTATGATCGTGATTATTTTCAAAAGCTTAACTAAAAAGCTGGGTACGTGTGGCAGATTGGCGAGCAGGGGGAGACGTTGGGAAGAGGTCTGTACCCTTTGGAAAAGATCCTCACCCCCTTTCCCTGCGCTGTTCGGCTCCCGTGAAGGTCATGGGAATCTGGGGGCTATTTTTTTTTTTTAAAGAAGTTAAACCCTTTGGCAATATAACCAGTCCCCACCCCCATACCCTGGTGTCTGGAGCCCCTAGCCCTTTGCCTCGTCCCACCCCGCTCCCACCAGAACCTGCCCCACCCCTCACCCCTGATTCGCCAGGGTTTAGGGTCCAAGAGAAGGATGGGGGACTCAAAATGCCCCTTGCATAGGAATCGTTGCATCAAGAATCATGCTCAGTGACACCCCCCAACCCTCAGGTTGGGGGGGGGGGCTCCTGAGGCTGTGGGAGCAGAAGGAGGGAGGTTGCTAATTCCGTGGGTCTCCAGCTCCAAAAGGGGTGGTCCCCTCTAAGGATTCTGGGACCGTGTGGTCTCTGGGCTTGGGGGAGGTAGCGCATCCTTGAGCCAGGATGGGATATGAGAAATGATCTTCCGCCCATGAGCATCGCAGGACAAGGAATGACGGGGAAGGGTGGGCTGGGATTCCAGCCCCCGTAGGTTTGTCGTTTCCCAAGCTTCCGATGTTCCAGTGTCCCTTGACGGGGGCACAGCCTCTGCTGTGAGTGGAAACACTCTACCCTAAATAAACGGTGTCCGAGCCAGGCAGCTGTATCCGGACTTACCAGCTTCTTTGGAAGATGCCGTAAAAGACAAAATTTTCTAGATTAAGTGTCCTTGTACTGCCTAAAACTTTAGCACATCACCAGGGGTCCAAATATAGCCCTCTGGGAAACACTGATGTCCATGAAGAGGGTCCCTTTTGGGCACCATGTAGGGGGAGGGGCTCTTGGAAGAGGCAGGTGTAGGCATAAGAAAGGGGATGCCCAGGAGAAGGTCTGGTTCCCTGGAATTGCAGACAGGTTGAGCCTATCTTGGAAATTCTAGCATCAGGAGAACCTGAGGTGGATGTCTGATGTCAGAGATTTGGGGATATCTGGATGGGGGGGAGGCCTGAGGATTTGGGGGTGTCCAAGAAATGTCCAAGTGTGGGAAGGATTTGGAGCATCCCAAAGGCTAAAAGTGAGCTGAAGGGCTGGGTCAAGTCTTGGAGGTTCAAGGTGCTGGGATGCAGTCCAGGCAATGGGTGGGGTGGGGCTTGGGGGGGCAGCATCTGTATGCAGAGGTTAAGTCCCAGGACCCTGTGGGGATTTAGGGGATGCAGGGTGCCAGGGTTGGTCTCAGGAATTCTGGGTACAGGTCTCATGTCCTGGTAATTTGAAGGGGGTATTGGGGAATTTTGTGTGCTAGGGCCAGATCATCCCAGAAATTCTGAGATGGGAGGTCTGAGTCCATGCAGCAAGAATAGAGGCGAGCAGATCCCTTGGGGGAAGGTTGGGATGGGGAGGGAGAATTGGGGAGAGATGACAGGGTCACATTCACCAGGGTTCCTCCTAAAGGCTGAGGGAGCAGCTGTCCACAGCACACACCCCATGCCTCTGCTTCTACCATCTGAGCTCAGCTCATTTTGGAGGCTCAAGTGACTGTTACTCCTTCCCCAACATTGTTGCTAATATATATATATGTATATATATATCACACCAATGTGATGGGTTGCCCTCCTGGGGTGAAGAGTAGGAGGCCAGGAAACCCTCCTGTGGCTTAAACTCCCTTTGAGGTCCCTGCCCCCTTCCCAGAATGTCCCTTCCCTCAGTCCCGTGGCATGCAGCCCCTGGTGGCTTATTGCTGAGGTGGGGTGGGGGGCTGTCCAGATTGAGGGAGGCATGCAGAGTAGGGGAGAGGTGCCCCAAAATGTAATTGGCATAATTTGGACGTATTTACAGGAGTTTATGGGAGCGGGATGTCCTATGGCTCATGGAGACCTGAGAAGGCTTTATTGGGGGGTAGGGTAGAGAGTTGGGGGGGCTGGACTTTGGCTCCTCCCCCTCCATCCTGGGGGCCCAGGTGGGGGTGAGGGGTCCGGGGGTGTCTGCTGGCGTCGTCGTCTCAGTTGCATATTATTAATGACTTTTTGATTAAAAAAAAAAAACCTTTCCCCCACCCCCCCACCCCCGGCTCCTTTGACCTTCTTCCCTGTCACCCCCAGTCCCCCCACAGGGGGGAGGGGAGCGCTAGAGGATGGAGGGCAGGGTTGGGGGAGCGCGGCGGGCGGCCCTGGGAGAGCCTGGGGGAGTGGCAAGGGGCGCGAGGCGCAGGGACACCCCACTCAGGCCCGCGATGCTGCTCAGGCTGCGGGATTTCTCGTAACCTGGGGGGGGAGGGGTCGGAAACACGGGAGGAAGCATGAAGATGGGGGTGCAGGGGAAGGGTCCAACAGACAGAGAGACGCCAAGTCAGGGAAGCAGGGGAGAAATGACCAGGAGGGAAGGGAGATGGAGAAAGAGAGACAGAGAGCCAGAGACAGAAAAGGTCAGGAGACAGAAAAAGGTGAAGCAGAGGGTCAGGGATAGAGACAGACAGTGAGGGAGACAGAGACAGACACCAAGACATAACAAGACAGATGGCAGAGGCAAAGATGGACAGAGGCGGACCAAGGAGATGGAGAGAGAGAGAGGTGAACAAATTGGACAGTCAGTCAGCATCAAGGAGAAAGGTTCAGACATGGGGAGGGGGGAGAGACTCAGGGTTAGGAGGCAGGGTGACGCCCACCGAGCCTCCCTCACCCCAACCCCACCGCAGCCCGCCCCCCCCACCTCCCCTCCCCCTCCCCCGTTGGCCCCCTTATCTGAGGCAAAAAGGTGGGGGGCAGCAAGGCAGATGGTGGGCAGCCGGGCATGGGGAGGGAGCTTGGTGGAATGCATGTAGGGGAGCAGCCGGTGGGTGGGAGGGCTCGGGTGGGGGCTGACCTAGTAGTGGGGAAAGGGGGAAAGGCAGGTGATGGGGCTGTGGGAGGTGGAAAGGAGCAAAAGCGGGCAGTGCCTGGGGGGGGCGGTTGCTGGAGAGCAGTCTGAGGGGGCCAAGGCTCACCTGCAGGTTGTAATGGGGTATCTTTAAAGGGTCATGAAGTCTTGAGGTGGAAACCTTCTGATGGGAAGGTTCTCACAGTGTCTTGAGAGCCAAAGGGGTCTAAGACTGGGGGAGTATGTGTGTGGTTTCTTGAAAGCTTGGGAAGATCTGAGTTCTGCCAGTGTCTGGGGAAAGTTCCAGTACTCTAGGTGATGCCAAGAGGTCTGTCTGGATGAGGGCATCTTGACCAGAGGGGAAGGGGCCTGGGGGGCCAGGGTTGGAAGCCCAGTATCTTGGGGACACCCCCTCCCAGCCATTCCCAATTGCTAACCTGGGGGGAAGGGGCAGGGGGGGATCGAGGGTCTCGCGAGGTCTCAGGCGGTGACAAGAGCTGGGGACAGAAATACACAGAGTCACGGCGGGGGGAGGGTGGTCAGGAGGAACCCCCCAACACAGCCTCACTGTTGGGGGGACGGAGAAACGCCGGAATCTCTTCCTCCTCTCTGGTGTTTTCCGGGGGGAGGGGAGCAGTGAAATGGGGGCGGCCAGAGACATCAAATATGGAAGGAGCTTCCGGGGTGGCTGGGGAGGAGGGGGTGGGTGGGCAGAAGGACCAAGGGAGGAGGGGGTGGGTGGGGAGGAGGACCAGGGGAGGAGGGGGTGGGTGGGGAGGAGGACCAGGGGAGGAGGGGGTGGGTGGGGAGGAGGACCAAGGGAGGAGGGGGTGGGTGGGGAGGAGGATCAAGGGAGGAGTGGGTGGGTGGGGAGGAGGGCCAAGGGAGGGAGGCTGGGGGAGGGTTAGGGAAGAAAGGGTAACAGGTGTCAGGAGTTGGACTCAGGAGGTTGGTGTGAGGAGAAGGAAAGGGGCAAGGGGTGGGCCAGGGGGAAGGGTCTTGGGAGGAGTGGGGGAGACAGTAGTGGACATCCAGGGAGGGCAGAGAGGAAGGGAGGAGCCTGGAAGTGCAGGAGTGGGGAGGGACCCAGGAGGGGGGGGGAGCGGGCCGCAGATCGCTCAGTCAGCCCCATCAGCTCCAGCCACTATTTGAGTTCAATGAATGGATTTTGGCATCAGAGGCAAGAGCAGCAGAGACCTCCACCCGCCCGCCACACTCCACCCTCCCTCCCATTCCAAAATCCTCCCCACTCCCTGAGCCCCTCAGTTCTCTGGGGCCCATCTAGACCCTTGGGGTGGGGAACAAAGGGTGGTACTGGGTGCAAGCAGGGGGAAGGGTGAGGCGGGAGCAGGGAAGGGGGGGATAATGAGATGAAAATGGAGGATGAACTGGGGGAGACGGAGGGATGGAAAGAGAGGAGCCACAGTCCCTCCTGGATGAGGAGCCTGGAAGCCTGGATTCTCATCCCTGTCTGCTCTGTGGCGGGGGACGCTCAAGGCCCCCCTGAACTTCTGTGAAACAAGGAGCTTGAGACAAGGCTGTCCTTGGAGGCTCCCCAAGTCCCATGACAGCATCTTTGTAGGCTGTAAGCAGGAATTCTTTGGGCTCTTATCTCTATTTCTAAAGAAGTTTCCACAGACTGTTGCGATCAAGTGCCTTCAGGCAGCTTCCCTATCACTTTGAAGATCAAATCCAGCCTCTCACCAAAACCTATCACAATCCTTCCTACACCCTCCCCCCGCCCCGCATACTCTGTCTGGCACCCTTGTTCCCTTCGGATAGTCACTTCCAGCCACACACCCCTCCTTGCTTTTCCTTTGACAAACCAAGCTCACCTGGACTTAGTACCCCTGGACTTTTGCACTTGCTGTGCCTTCTGACCAGCTGGCCCTTTTCACTGTTCAGGTTTCGGTCTTACCTCCTCAAAAAGCCCTTTGCAGACCACCCCCCTCCCCAGCCCCGTCTGAAGTGGCCAGAGTAATTACCTTGTTCGTTCATTTGATTTTCTGCTCCCCGGATCAGGGGGTGGCAAACGTTTCCTGCAAAGGGCCAATTCCTAAATATTTTCAGCTCTGTGGGCCACACGTTCTCCGTGGCAGCTCTTCCACTCTATTTACAAAACAGCTTGCTGGCAGACTTGGCCCCTGGGCTGAAGCGTGCCAATCTGTGCTCTAGCATGTTCGCTCTGTGATGGCGGATTCTTGCTCTGTGCGCTGCCAAATCTCCAGCGCCTGGAGCTGTGCCCTCGGTAATGAGCTGCTCCGTGAAGGAGCGGATGGAGGGATGGAGGAAGCAAGCCCCGTGCCTTAAGCTAGGGTGGCTCCGAAGACTACAGAATGTGTGTTCACTTCCTGGCAGAAAATAAATGCCGGACTGTGTTTGCTGAAAGATTCCTCGACTACCTTGCCACTCTCTCCCCCTCATCTGCCCACCGCCAGTCTCCAGTCCCCTCCCCCATCCCTGACTCCCTCTACCTTGTCCCTTCCTCTCCATCCCTGTGCACAGCCCTGAGCTGGGTACAGGCAGCATCCTCCCCCTCCCCCTGGACCTTCATCCAGCCTCCTGACCTCTACTCACACACAGCCCAAGAGCCGACCTGCCCTCCCCGGGGCCCTAACCAAGATCCTGGCCTTTCAGTCCAGCCCGGCTTTCCTGCCTGTCTACCTGCCAGTCCCCAGTCTCCTCAGCTTTGCTTGTGCTGGTCCCTCTGGTCACCACCGTCTAATGAGATCATTTCTTCGCTTGAGGTCAGGCTAACTCCAGACATCAGTTCCTTCGGGAAACCTTCCCTGTCGCCTCCCTCCTACCCTGGAGAGTTCCAATGTTCCGCATACTGCGTGTCCCTGCGCTACCTCCACTTCCAGAGATCACCTCAAAGAGGGACTTTCTAGGTCGGTGTCTGCCTCTCCCATCAAACTGGGAGCTCCCCCGGGGCAGGGGGATGGTCTTCCCTGCTGCCTCCCTGTGCCGAGCACCGGGCCAGGGATGTGCAGGTACAGACAGATACTCTGTGCATGCCTTGGTCTGTTCACAAGTCACTGCATGAGCAACTGAGTCCCCCTCACCCCTGCTTGCACCTAGAAGTGTGCTGGGTGTGCACCCTGCTTTCTTCATTGAATTTAAAAAACACCCAGGGGGGAGGCAAGGGAAGAGATGAGGATAGGGGTGAAGCTGGAGCTCAGTTGTGATGGGCAGGGGAGGGAGGTCAGGCACGTGGTGGGGAGGCCTGGGTTAGTTCTGGTGGGTGAGTGAGGGGCAGGGCAAGTCCTGGGCAGGTGGGTATAGGGTCGGGTCGGGGTCGTGGCTGCAGGTTAATTGGATGGAACCGTTCAGTGAGGGGACAGGAGTCTCGGTCAGTGGGGCCACATGTTCTCAGAGGGGTTAGTCAGGAGGGAGGTGGGGATCCAAGGTTGGGGGCTACTTACCCCGGGGGGGAGGGGATTCGTCCGCTAGGGGGATATCCAGGCTGCAGCGTTGGCGTTGAGGTCGGGCAAGAAGCTTGGGGGGCCTGGCTTACGCCAGTCTGGGGGGGGCAGTGGGGGAGCACCGATGGCTGGGGGTGGGGGAAGAGGCCAGAGGGTTGGGGGTGGGTGTGGGAGATGGAGATGGAATAAAGACAGGTGAAGGGTCAGTGGTGAGGAAATTTGGGGGTGGGAGGTGTCTGGGAGGAAGGGAATTTGGGGCCAGGGGATAGGGGAAGGGAAGTCCAGCACCTCCTCCCCCCACCTCCCTCTCCCCCCTCCCCTGAGGGAGGGAGAGAAAGAGAGGGAGGGTCCCGGGGCCAGTGGAGGGCACCTCACCTTTCCGGATGGAGCCATCAGGGGAAGGGGCATAGTCGGTGAGGAGGAAGCAGGCTCGGTCCCGGCTATAGCGGCCTCTGCTCCCAGGGGTGATGGGGCTCTTGTCTTCCGGGGACATGGCAGGCTGGTCGATGGCTGGGCAGTCCTCATGGGCAAGTGCAGCTGCGGCGGGGTCCCCATTGGGGCGGGGATCTGCAGGGGGGGGGTCAGACAGAGACAGAGAGGACAGAGTGAGGTATGGGAACTCAAGGTGGAGGGGAGATTAGCAAGGAGGGTGTTGGAGAATGTTGGGTGCCAGAAGTAGGTGATTGAGGGGCACGGTGTCTCAAGGAGGGGACAGGAGGGGTGCACAGTTGGAAGCAGGGTGTCAGGGTGTGTGCTGGTGGGTTCAGGGAGCCGGTCATTGGGGGAGGGTATTAAATGCTGGGAAGGACAACAGGGAGAGGGAAGGGCAGCCAGGGGTGGGTGTGGATGGAGGGTGCTGAGTGGTAGGAAGTGGTGGTTGGGCCAGGTATTAGGTGCTGGGAAGGGCAGGACTGGGGTGGGGAGTTGGGCATTTGGAGGGTGGTTAGGAAGTTGGGTGGGTGCTGGGAAGGAGGCTGGTATAGGGTGCTGGGGGGGCAGTTGGTTGAAGTGAACTAAGTAGGACTGGGAGGCAGTGTTGGGTTGGTAGGGTGCCTGGGTTGGGATGGGTTTGGAGGATTGGCTGGGAGATCTAGAGGACAGAGAGGGAGTGGCTTAGGGACAGTATTGGGTGCTGGAAAGGGCACAGTGGGGAAGGGTTGGGAAGGTGACAGGGTAGGGAGGGGAGAAGTGGGGGTCCCCCAGGCTCTGACTTAAGCTATTTTTAATTGGTGTGAAACTGGGTCAGCAGCTGAGGGAGCAAGATGAGGGCCAGGCCGCCCAGCTCCCTTTCTTGACCTACTTAAGTCACGGGGGGGGGGGGGCATCAGCTCCGGACTGCCCCCAATCATCTCCTCAGAGCCACAGACTCTCGGAGGGGGTGGGGGGCAACACCCAGTCAACTCTCTTCTAGCTCATCTCCTTTGCTTCCACTCTTTATCTTGGCAGCCTCTGTCTCTCAGACCCCTCTTGGGCTGCTCTCGCTCTTGGCACAGCCCAAGCCAGGCCCTAGGTCCCGAGTCACCATCACGTGGCTGGTCCACCCTCTGGGCCTATCTTCTTGGCCTCTATCTTCTGGGTTTTTAAGCCTTGTCTCCTCTCTTGGCCTCACTGTTATTAGAACCTGAACTCTCTGTCACTGGCCCTATCCCCACCCCTCCCTCCATCTGTCCTCACTCTCCTGCTCTCAGTGACAAATGCCTGATTTCTGACTTGCTTTTAGACTCTTTTCTCAGGGTCATCACTGGAAGACTCTGAGGTTGCAACTGTCCTTTGGCCAGGTCTCCGGCCAGCCAGTGATTCCCACATTAGACCCGCTCTGTTCGCGTGTCTGAGTCCCCCTGGCCAGAGGGTCATTACTCTGCCTCCCAGGTCCCCCGGAATGTCTGTCTCTCCCCAAGCTGTCTCCTTCACACAGAATTTGTTTCTGTGCCTTTTCACTGACCTCAGCAATAGCCATTCCCCTTTCCCTCTCTCCTCCGTCGTGAAGCCCCCATCTTTCTTAACCTCAGCAGTGACCTCCCGCCCACTAAGAACCTCTCTACCTCCCTACGGCCCCGCCCCCATGCACCCTTCTCACCTGCCCGGTTGATCTCAATGACTTCCTCCTGAGCCAGAGGGCAAGGCTCCCCAGGAGCTGGCAGAGGAGGCAGCCCCATGATCCCGAGCCCACCCGCTCCCCCCCTGAGCAGCCCGGGGTGCGTGTGGGGGCCCGGTGGGTAGGCCCCAGCCACAGTCACCCCCACGGAAGGTGGGGTGATGGGGGGCGGGGGGCTGATGCCGCTGCTGCTGTGGTGGGCGTGGTGCGGGGGTGGTGGGGGAGGGTCGGGCTTGCAGTAGTTGGGAGAGCCGGGCTGCGGGGGGCGGGGGATGTGTTTGTTCTTCTTCTTGGGCAGCTTCTGCTTGGCCATGGCCAGCGAGTAGTACATGCCAAAGTTGTTGACGATGACGGGCACGGGCATGGCGATGGTGAGCACCCCGGCCAGGGCACACAGGGCCCCGACCAGCATCCCCGACCACGTCTTGGGGTACATGTCTCCGTAGCCCAGGGTCGTCATGGTGACCACGGCCCACCAGAAGCCGATGGGGATGTTCTTGAAGTAGGTGTGGTTGGAGCCCAAGATGTCATCGGGGTCCGCGCCGATGCGCTCGGCGTAGTAGATCATGGTGGCGAAGATGAGCACGCCCAGCGCCAGGAAGATGATGAGCAGCAGGAACTCGTTGGTGCTGGCGCGGAGCGTGTGGCCCAGCACGCGCAGCCCCACAAAATGGCGCGTGAGCTTGAAGATGCGGAGGATGCGCACGAAGCGGACGACCCGCAGGAAGCCCAGCACGTCCTTGGCGGCTTTGGAGCTGAGGCCCGACAGGCCCACCTCGAGATAGAAGGGCAAGATGGCCACGCAGTCGATGATGTTGAGGCTGCTCTTGAGAAATTCCACCTTGTCCGGGCAGAAGGTGACACGCATAAGGAACTCGAAGGTGAACCAGACCACGCACACGCCCTCCACATAGGTCAGGAAGGGCTCCGTCTCCACCTCCACATTGGTGATGTTCTCTGGTGGAGCCCCGGGGATCGGGGAGGCCTGTGTAACCGTCTTGTTGCTGATATGGATGAAGCCTTCATGGGTCTCCAGGCAGAAGGTGGTTATGGAGATGAGGATGAAGAAGAGGGAGGCGAAGGCCACATACTGTGAGGCAGGGCAGGAGAGAGAGGGCAAAAGATGACCCAGGCATCTGGTCCACCAGCCAAGTCCACAGTGGCCCCTTTTCCCAGCCCCAGACTCCAGGGAAATTCAGAAACCCCATACCCCCATCACAGCCCGCACCCTGCTGTTCCCTCTAACGCCTGAAAAAGGGGAGGAAAAGGATCGGAGGCAGCTCCCCCCAGCTTGGGATAGGAGCTGGCTCCAGCAGTGCAAACAGATGGGCAACTGTTTTCATGGAAGCAGCAATTTCTGGTCCTTTGCTCTATGTCCAGACCACATTCCCACACTCTATCCTATCTCAGGACTTCCCAGCAGGCTCCAAGGATGCTGGGGGGAGGGATAGGGGTGTGGTGTGGGGGGAGACCAAGATCACTCACCCTCTGTGTATCAGAGGCTTTGGAGCTCAGCTTGGAGCCAAGGGAAGGGGAAGGGGGGAAGGTGGGTGGGGAGACAGAGTACCCAATGGTTAAGAAAGCCTGGATTTGAATCCAGCCTTTCCTGTGCCTAATTTGGGCAAAAAGTTTAAGCTTTCTACACCTCGGGGTTTTTGTTGTTGTTACCAGATTATTATGAGGATTATGTTAGATGAATATACATAAGTCCTGGCTCCAGAAACAGTGCTTGGCCCAGCATCTGGAACTCAGTAAGCCAGACTGCGCTCCTGTTAGGGTACATGGGCATCCATTAGTTGGAGACAAGGTCAAGGCATTCAGAGAGCAGCCAGGGCTTAAGGACTCTGGTCCCAATGACCAGCTCCAGAGAAGGGAGAGAGCTCGGTGTCACCCTCAACTAGAGAGGACAGCAAAGGGCTGGAACCACAGAGGGGTGTTAGGGCCATAAATAGGAAAGGAAGTGAAGAGTCAAGTCTGCAGAAATAGAAAAGGAGAGAAGCAAGGAAGGTTGGGGTTTCAGGCTGTGGAGAGGAAAGGAGGGTCAGGGGCCCAAGCGTCAGGGGAGATGATGGAGCCAGGGCCATAGAGATGACATAGAGATGGCTTTAGCCAAAAGTGCAGAAAAGGGGGTGGGGCGCACATGGGTTATTTCAAGATGGAGAGAACCAGAGTCCTGAATGCAATGGTGTAGATTTTGAAGAAAACCTTGAGGAGCAGAGGGGGTGCGGTCAAGATCTTAGAGAAGGAAGGGGACAGAGCTGGCCCCTGGAGATGACAGTGGGTTTTATCAAATATGCAGAGAAGAGAAGAGTGGGATTAGTGCCTTGCAGAGAGAAGGAGATGGGTGTTAAGGCAAAGGGGGGCTTGAGTCAGTTGGGTAGAGGAGGAGGGAGGACCTGGGCAGCTTGAGTTTTAATCAGGGATGCAGAGAAAAGCGGGGGGGGCCCAAGCTCCAACTGCAGACAGCACCAGACCTTGGGGTGGGCTGGGGGCCTGCACACCCCTTCAGCCACTCCCCTTCCTCCACATAGATGGGGGGCGGGGTCTGGGCTTGGGAAGGCTCAACTTTAATCTGAAGTGCAGAGCAGAGAGGTGGGCCAGAGTCTGCCGCACATACAGTCCTGGACCTTGGGGTGGGCTGGGGTCAGCGCTGGCCCTCTCTGCCCCGCCCCCCTCTTCGTTTCTCCGCAGTGGTTTAAGAGGCCAGAGGCCGCCGCACAGCGCATGCCCCGTGCTCCCCCGCCCGTTCCGAGCCGGGTGCGCGGCGCAGGCTGCAGCACCGCAGTGGGGGCGGGCCGGCCGGGCCGGAAGGCGGAGCGCGCGGCGGCCAGCACCGAGGCCAGCTCCCCCGCCGCAGTGCGCAGCCGCCGCAGCTGAGAGCGGTCTTAACCCCTTCCGGGCCGGAGCAGAGCAAGCTGGGCGCAGCCGCAGTGCCGCTGCTTCGCTTCGGGTGGCCGCGGGCCAGTTGTTTAACTCCTTCCCTCCCAGGGCAAGGAAAGAAAGGTGGGCACCCGCCGCAGAGCGCGGCTGTAGAGTCTGGACTGCGTTGGGGCTGGTTTAATCCCTTGCCCCCAGGTGGTTCAAAAGCAGAAGGGGCAGGAGGGCAAGGAGTCTCTGTAAGAAGGAAAAGAAAAATTACGGGGAGGGGAGGGAGGATGAAGTAGGGCTGTACTCTCCACGCTGCACTGGCCTCTGCTCCCAACTCTGTCAAGCTCTCTCACTTGTAGGCTGGAAAGTACCTGGCAAGCCGACACTCAAAAACCGTTTGTGTAGTAAGTGAGTGACAACCCTCACTCCCCCATAACTGTCCCGGACCCCTAGGTCTCACCTCAGCACCCTTCAATGGAGTCACGAGAGAAGGGCGCCCCAGCCATAGGGGAGGAGGCCACTCAGAGGCCTGAGGGGCATTTAGGGCTAAGGCCCTTCGGAACCTCCTCCTCCCTACCTCCCCCCACCCAGCCCCAAATCTCGCCAACTCAGCGCTTCCTGGGACCAAACTTTATGCAGTGCCTCTGGGCTACCCACCCCCCCTTTCGCTCCCTCCCCTGGCGCGAATGCGGCACTGCGGCTCCACGTCCTTCCCGGCCCAGGACACGGCATGGTGGGGGGAGGGGCGGACAGGTTCCTCGGGGTATTTGGGTCCCCCGGAGGCTAGGAGAGGGCCCGGGAGTTGTTCCTCTTTCCCCTCCTTTCTGATCCCCCCCAGTTTGAACTGTCCCCCTCTCTTCCAACACAGGGAGGAAGTTAGTAGGAGGAAGAGGTTCAAGGGAGAACAAAGGGGGAGGGTAGCTATTTAGCCTAGGAAGTTAGAGACCTTTGAAGGAAGTTTTGGGGGGAGGATGAAGGGAGCTTTGGGATAAACTTGGCATTTCAAGGGAGTTAAGATTAGAGTGTGAACTCTCTGGTTCACTTTTGGGGTAGCGGAGCAGAGAGGCCCAGTCCTGGGGTTTGGCTGATGGAGAGGTGGGGAGCTTGGGAAAGGGGGAATGCGCAGAGCTGGGGTAGGGACCAGTGGAAAGATACCAAGGCAGAGTAGAAAGAACTGGGAACTATTTTGAGAGGAAGTTTTGGGACAGATAACTAGGGGTGGGGGAGGGAGTCCCAAAGATTGAGATTCAGTAAAGTAGGAGAAAAGTCAGTTGATTGACTTAGAAAAGGACTGGGGAGGCTCTGGATGGGGGATCCTAGAGATAAAGAGTGGGAAGGGAGAAGAAGCTGGGAGAATCTGTGGATGAAGAAGGCATATGGGAGCTTCTGGAGAGGAAAGACGTATTATGGGGGCTCAAGACTCTTCTGAAGACACTGAGGAGGAGTGTGAAAGGCTTGGGGGAAGTCTGGAGCTTTATAGGGAAAGTCCTTGGGATGGGAGTTGGCGTAGAGGATGCAGGAAGATATGTGAACACAGACACAGAGGGGACTGGATAGGGTCCCAGGAGGAAAGGCTCCTCAAGACTCTGTGTTGCTGCAGGGGAGAGGGGGAAAGTGTGCTAGCCAGAGCAAGTGGTTTGGGGGCTCACAGATATCCAGGAGGTTCTGAGATTGAGGCAGAGTATTCTAAGACTTTGAGAGCACAAGTGGGGTTCAAAAATAGCCAGAAGACTCAAACTTGAAGAGAGGGGAGGTGTAGGGAGAGGGGCATAGGGAAAAAGAATCAGGGAGAACCCCAGGGACTGAGGGTTGGAGAGGAGCTTCAGAGGAGAGGCAGCTTGCAGGGAAAGGTAGGGGCAGTGTTCACAGAGTCTGGGACACTGAAGGTTAAGAAGAGAGGTCTTCTGGGGGCACCTGGGTGGCTCAATGGTTTGTGCCTCTGCCTTCGACTCAGGTTAAGATCTCAGGGTTCTGGAATCAAGCCCGCATTGGGCTCTCTGCTCAGCAGGGAGCCTGCTTTCCCTTCTGTCTCTGCCTGCTGCTCTGCCTACTTGTGATCTCTATTTCTCTGTCAAATAAATAAATAAATAAAATCTTCAAAGAAGAAGAAGAAGAAGAAGTCTTCTGAGGGTCTGGGGATGGTCCAAGAAACTGAGGGCTGCAAAGGGGTTCTCTAGCAGTCTGAGGGGATGACCCAGAGAGGTGAAAAGGATTTACAGGGGCTCAGAAGACTCGGGGCTGGAGAAAGTTCTTCTGAGGGTCTCACAGGAGTCCAGGAAAGGAGGTAGTGAGGTTGTTCAGAGAAGCCCAGGAGATTCACAGACGGGGCAGAAGTTTCTAAGCGTGTTGGGTAGCCTAGGGAAGCCGGGTGGGGTTTGGAGGGATCTGGGGTATTCTGAAGGTTGAGGAAGCGTCTTCCGAGGATCTGGGAATGGCAGGGAGAGGGGGTGTGTTCACAAAAGTACGGGAAACTCGGGGTGGGACCAAGAGGCTTCCCTAGAAGAACCTGGGAGGCCCAGAGACCAGGAAGGCCAGAAGGGGTTGGGACCCGCCGCCGGATTCTGGGGGTTAGGATGGGGGCGCTCCTAAGGGGCTGGGATCTCCAGGAAGGGGGGGAGGGATGGGGGCTCTGAGAGCGCGCTCACCCTGGCGGCCCGCGACGAGTAGGGGTCCTCGAAGAGCGCCCACACGCGGGGCTGCCAGCGGCGCCACCACGTGCCGCCTGCGCCGCCCGCGCCCCCTGGCGGCCCCCCGGCGCCGCCGCCCGCGTCCTGGAAGCAGAGGCGCTTGAGCTCGCCGCCCGCGCCGTCCAAGCCGCCGCCGCCCGCACCCGCCTCGTCGTCCAGGCCCGCGTCGTGGGCGCCGGCGGCGTTGGCGGCGTTGGCTGCGCCCGCTGGGTCCGGAGCCTCAAAGGAGTCGAGCGCCTCTTCGGCGTCGCGGTGCTGCCGGTAGGTCATCCAGCAGCAGGCCTCCACGTCGGTCTCGTCGATGCCCCAGAAGCCGAGCTCCTCCTCGAAAAGCGGCCCGCACACGTCGGCCGGACAGTGCAGCTTGCCTGTGCGGTAGTAGTTGAGCACGTAGGCGAAGACTCCCGGGTGCCGGTCAAAGAAGAACTCGTCAGCGCCGGGATCGTAGTCGAAGCGCGCCGCCGCCTCGGGCTCCGTCAGGCCGGCCAGCCGCGTCCCCGGCAGGGTGCGCAGCGTCGAGCGGTACGTCTCATGGCGCACGCCGCCCACGTTGATCACGATCTTGCCGCTGTCGCCACCGCCGCCGCCGTGCCGCCCCATGGCCGCCGCCGGCAGCCCGGGGCATGGCTCGGCGCGCCGGCCCCCGGGCCCGCGAGGTGCCGGGGGGCCCGCCGAGGACGCGGCGGGGCCGGGCTGCGCAGACTGCTGCTGCTGCAGCGGCGGCGGTGACGGCGGCGGAGGAAGCGGCGGCGGGGACTCGGGCGGCTGCAGCGGTGGTGCTGGCTGCTGCTTGCTGGCCCCCTGGCGCCCGCGGAAGGACGAGACGCAGACTGAGCTCAGCATTGGACGGGGGGCGGGGCGAGAGGGGCGGGGAGTAGGGGGCGGGGCCTCAGGGGAGAGGCAGACAGGATTGGGTGGAGGAGGCGACGAGGGAAGGGGGCGGGGCCGCGGTAGGGGAGGTACAGAACTGATTGGCCTGGGGGAGGTGGGGCGGGGCTCAGGCAGCGAGAGGGTCGGAGACTCCGCACAGCCTAGCTGGACGGGGCGGGGCTGCAGGTGAAGCACACCGATTGGATCTTTCCGAGAGAAGGGGCGGGCGGAGCTAGGCGTTAGGGGGCGGGACCGACAACTAAAGCTGCGGGGCTGGACTGCGCAAGGAAAACAGAGGAGGTGGGACCAGATATGAGATCTGAGTGAACTGAAAAAAGGAGCGGGTGCAGCAGAGGAAGGGGACAGGTCCAAACTATTTAAAGACTTCTGACGGGCATGGGGGAGACGGTCCTGACTGGACAGAGAAAGGACCTAAAGAGCTGGCAAGCAGGACCCGGTGGGGAAGGGCGGATGGAGACAGTCGGCTTGGGCCCCTAACTTCGCTTTGTCGCCACAGGGTGGATCTTAAGGAGAGGCAGGGCCCTGAGAAAGTTAGGAGCAGTCCTAATTGGCCTGGGAGGGTGAGGGGGCGAGACTGAACGAGGGGCGGGAACTGGAAATGTAGAGTACTTTGGCGAGACTGGCACTAGGCTGGAATAGGGACTGAGACCCAGTGAGGAGGAGCGCACGTAAGCGAGGCCTGGAAACCTGAGAGCGTCTGGCTAGGACTAAGAAAGGGGGCAAAGTAAGGAAGAGGAGGGACCGGAGCTGCAAACTTGTCCTGGTTAGACAGTGCTGGGCCGGGAAAATGAGGGTCAGGGTGGATGGAACGGATCTGAGGAAGGTGGGCGGGGTCTACGAATGGTAGAAAACCTCTTGAAGGGCGCTGTGGGAAGGCGGGAGTATGGTTCTAAGAGGCTTGTAAGGAACCAGGCTAGGCGGGGTGGGGCTGGGTTGAGAGTAGAGAACGGATAATGGGTACACTATGGGAAAGGTGAGATCTGCAGGGTACAAAGATACTGGGCTGGTTGGAAGGGTGGGACCTGGAATGGGGAGTCTTGGGGCTCAGAACCTGGGAGAGAATCGTAAGAGTCAGTGGGGCTTTAGAGGGCGAAACAAGAACTTCCAACTGCTGATGAAAAAGGGACCAAGTCTACACAACAGCGAACTGCAGACTGGAGACCAAAGGATGAATGAGGACTGGTGAAGAGGGAGCCTTAAGGGTGGCTGAGGGGAAAAACCTAAGCGCTAGGAAGGCTAGGAAATAAGCAGGACCAATGAAAAAATGGGGCGGGGCTAGGTGTCCGGGAGTCCCGGCGGGAGGGGAGAGAGGGAGGTTTGGGGCGGGGCTAGATGAAGGGCGTGTCCTGCTCCGCCCCCTTAGCTGGCCAGACGCCGAGTAGCAGGGCGCAGGCGCTGGGGCGGTGCCAGCGGCTGCTGCTACCCGGGCTGCGGCGGGAGGAGGCGGTGCCTGCGGGAGCGAAGGGGGCGGGTCAGGGGCTGCGGGCTTCCTCCCGCGGCACTATCCCTGGCCCGCCGCCTCCCTCTGCAGGTGCGGCGGCTGGTTCGTATCGCCTACCCACCCACACCCCGCTCCCGTTTCTGTGTCTCTCGATGTCTTTCTCTCCCCTTTCTCTGAGTATTTGGCCCTCTACCCTCACCACTCTGAGACTCTGGCCCCTCTTACAAGTCTCTACCCTCCCTCTGGGTCTCTGTCCCAGTGTTCTCTGAAGGTGTCCCTCTCGTCTGAGTCTTTGCCCCCATCCTCTCCCCCAATTGTGTCTCTTTCCCCCCTACCCCCAGTCTCTTTCTCCTGGTTTCTGTACCTTTTTCTCAAGGATTTGCCTCTATCTCTGGGCCTCTGTCCCCTCCCTGTCTCTATCCGTCCTCTTTGTGTCTCTGACATCCACTACCCCCTCCCCGCCCCTCCTCGCCAATCTGCCCCTTCTCTGGGTCGCAGTCCCCCTTGCTCTAGGACCCTGTCTCCCACTCTCTGGGTCTCTGTCCCCTCCAGCCCTCTGTCTTCTTTGTGTCTCTGTCCTCCACTCCCCTCTCCCAATCTCTACGCCCCACCCCCTTCTCTGCCCATTCATCTTGCCTTTCTGTCCCCCTTGCTCTTGTTCTCTTACAACCTCCCTCCCAGCGTCTTTTTCCTCTCCTCCACCACTTCCCCTCCCTTGTAAGTGCCTTTTCTCTTTCTGCCCTTTCTTTTTCTCTGTGCCCCTATTTGGGTCTCTATCCTCGCTCCCTGTGTCTCTTTTGCCCCCTTCTGAGTCTCTGTCCCCACTTCTTTGGGACTTTGTCCTGCTGTCATTTGGTCTCTGACACCCCCCCCCCCGCCATCACACCCTCTAACCCCCATCCTGGCCAGGACTCGAGGCTGCGTCACTGCGGAGAGAGTTGCAGAAGTGGGGCCCGTCCTGAAGACCAGGGAGGTAGCTTCCCTCACCCCCTAGACCCTGGGCTCCCCCGCTGCCCCCGATTCAATATCCTTAATCCAGTATCCGTGAGCAGTCCTAAAGCCCCCGATGGGACCCAGGAAGGCAGAGAAGAGACATCGGAGCTTCCTACTCCTCTCTGCCCAGAATTCTGGTGTATCCCCAGGCAGAAGCAGTGAGTCTTGAGGTGAGGGACTGGACTTAGGCTGAGGCTTGGGTTGGGTAAGGTTTCTGAGGTGTGAGGGTGGTGACTGGAGGAGGAGTTGGGTAGGCCTTAGGGGTGGGAGTAGGGGCTAGAATAAGGACCTAAATCAGCCATGCTCCTTTATATCCTCTGCCCTCCCCCCAACTCTACTTTTCTCTTCTGCTTTTGACAGCAGCCAGGCACGGGATCAAGTTACCAAACCAGCGATTTTTGCTTTGCAGAGGTCAGAAGGTGTGGAGAAGGTGTGAAGGAGAGGGAGGAGGCTGAAACAGGGGTGAATATGGGATGAGACTCCAGATTAAAGACCATAGGAGCAGGAAGGAGGCCCCAGGGCAAGGAGTAACAGGATAGTCCAGACTCCATCAGGCCCTGGGAAAACTGAATGCCATCACTCCCTCATGGCCCTCCCCAGACCCCACTAGGTTATGTGGGGGGATTTGTGAGCCTGGATTCTGTATCAGTGGGGTAGGCTTCTGGAGGCATAATGTAGGCTCCAGCTATGGGACGCCCAGCCTTGCAGACAGACCAGAGGGAAGTGGACTCTATTTTTTGGCCATAGACACTAGTAGGGTGTAGGCCAATATCTGTCCTCCTCTTCAGACCTTTCTCTTTTCTCCTCCTTCCCAACCTATCCTTTCCCTGAAATTCCTGAAAGCTCCAAACTCCCACCTCCGTCATCCTCAGCGCCCTCTCTTAACTTACCCTCCCCCATTCTCCAAGGCCCTGGAATTGGGAAAGGGTATCCCGCTTCCCGATTTCTAGGACCCCAGGATCGTTCCTCCGCCTACATTCCTATCAGTTCTAGGAAACGGGGTCTCCCGAACACCAAAGCTGAAAATACGGAGACTCTGCCTAGGAACCTGGGTTCCCCAGACCCTCCAAAAACCTTGGCCCCCAAACCTCATTATTAAAGGAAGAATCTCTCCGCTGTAATTTTTGAGTCTTCATCTCCCGGGTATCCCACCTCCCAAACTGGGATCTGGGCCGTCTTACCGCCCCCAGTACCCGAGCCTTCTCCCCTCCCCCGTACTCACCCCAAGTCGAGGCGGGGCGGGGATGGGGGAATCCGGGGCTGGCGTTGGGGGAGGGGTGACCAAGCCCCGGCAGCTCAGGGCAGCAAGAGGCTGCGGAGGGGGGGCAATGACATCATCGCCGGAGGAGGGACAGCACAGCTCTCCCCAACCCGGGGGCTTCAAGCCCCGCCTTTATGGCGGACCCAGGGGGGTCTCAGATCCCAGAGGAGAGAAGAGGAACGGAAGATGAAGTCCGCGGGAATCGTATCTCCACTCCTTAAAACAAGGGTTGGAAAGCCCTTTACGATTCAGCCACCACCCCCAACTGCCACCTGTCGCTGCCGTCGCGACCTGTCGCCTCCCACGCATGTTGTGGCTGCGCCCGCCCCCGGCAAAAGAACACAGCCTGGAATACAAGGTCCATGATGCCCCGCGGTGCCGGACGCCTTTGTCTACAGAGGGCATAGGCGAAGGGCTTCATGGGATTCGTAGTACAAGGCTCCCGCACTGGTGCGAGCCCCTTTTCCCCGGAGAGCTGAACACTAATTTTTCTCTCCAAAAATCGTGCGCTTAAAAAAATTTTTTAAAAGGGGGGGAACCCAGGTAGGGTCAATGTAAATAACGGGTTTTTACTGAGTAGCTAGTTATGCTTCGGCTACCACTCGGTGCGCGTGCGCCTAGCCAGCGCGCCAACCGGTGCCCTGCGCCCGCGCGGGCCCGCCCCCTTGTGTTCCTGCTTCCCGAGAGCGAGCGCGAGCCAGCCCCACTCGGGCACCGCCTGTTAGGTTCCCGCGATCGAAGACCGCTACATAGGTCCGCAAGAAGACATCGCCAAGAATCCAGAGGGGCCCTGCAGGCGGAGGCATGTCCAGGGCCTGGAAGCCAGACAAGCAGAAGCGAACACCACCCCGAGCAATCTGCAGGACGACAAGAGAGGCCACTGGGTGTGTCACGCGCACCTAACCCTCCTCTTCCCGGGGAGCCAGAGCCTTGCCCCCGCCCACAATCCCGGGCACTAGAAGTGTTTCTGTGACCCCCTCCTCCCGCCCACAATCCCGGGCACTAGAAGTGTTTCTGTGACCCCCTCCTCAGCCCTGGTGACGTCTCACTCCCAGCTCCATCCTCTCAAATCCCATCTTACTGCTTCACTCTGACTTGTTACGACCACCTACCTGGATGACATAGTCCTGGGCTGTAAGGTTAAACCACACCCCACCAAGGAGGAAGGAGACTGGAGGAAGTGTTGGAATTTTCGAGCACTGGATGAGGTACTGAAGGAAAAGAGGAACAAGGGGAGTTGAAGGATTCCTGCTCTGCTTAAAGTAGATACTCAGAGCCTTGTGTGGTCAAGCTCTACTGCCTTCTTTATCCTTACCGGCTCTGCCCACCACACACATACATAATCATTGCCACTTCCTTTAGGCTCCCTTTTGATCAAACCTTTTCCTCCATCTACTTGTAGATCAAAAAATGCTGACCCCGTGAGGCACAGAGAGCCCACAGGTGTATTGCAATTGCCTAACAGTTTCCAAAATGTTTTAAAAATTATTTACCAACTGTACACCACAGTGGTACAGATTGTATCCTTGGAGTCCAGTGCTGTGCAACCTTAGACAAGTCACTTAGCCTCTCTGTGCCTCAGTTTCCAATTTGAAGGTGTTAGTTAATAGTAATACTTCAGAAATATTTTGTGAGAAATAAATGAGTTAGTTTGGAAGAATGCCTGACATACTAAGGGTGTTATTATTCATGAACTGGGAGGTTTCAAATAATGTTTTCAGCTTTCTCCAACAAACCAGAAGATCTGGCTTTCCCTGCACAGAAATACTTAGCTGGAACTGAGTGGCCGAGAGCTGCCCTTTTTAGACTGATGGGGTACATGCTTTCCCATCCCACCACCCCCAAGTTCTTAAGAATACAAAGCTAGGCTGTAAATATTGTAAATGTTTACATTTGGAAATGACTGTCATGTAAATGACTACCAGGAAGTCTATTTTCCATAAAAACCAATAGTAATTACCTTGTTAGGAAGGTAAGGAATGGTGAGAAGCTAATTTTGAGTGTATATCTCTCTTGAGAGAGATGACAACATCAGAGCATTGTTCCGAGTACCTTAAGTGGGTTAATTTATTCAATTTATTCAATTCCACAACATACCTAAGAGATATTAGTGACCCTACTTTAGAGGTTAGGAAACCAAGACCAAGGAACACTAAGTGACTTGTCTAAGACAGCATAGTTCTTACGTGGCAGAGCTGAATCCCAACCCCAGGCTGCCACACTGAACTACTATAAACTCCCTGGTTCGCTTGGCTCATTACAAGCCCACATCCTGGACATTTGACTCGGAGCCCCACAAACTGAGTTTTCTCTACCCTCTCAGTAGTGCCAAAGAAAACAGGTATAGAGCCACAGAAATCCTGACCTGGAAGGAATCCCCCTGCCCCCCCGGGAGCTACAGGGCTTCTTGACATAGAAGTGAGAGAGCAGCTTTGATGTGGCACCGTGCCCCCCACCAGGCCGGAAACTCTCTTGGCACAGCTTCTGTGAGCCTCCACTCTCCCATGCCTCAGGCTGCTCCTGCCCTGTCTCCACTTCTCCTTTGTGTGGTGTTCCCCAAGGCTACTTCTGGGATCTCTTCTCTCTCCCAGAAAGGGCTCCCCTCTTCTGTGGCTGATTACTGTCCGGGGGCTAATGCCCCCTGACTCTTCCTGCGCTTCCTTCACACCTCCCCCAGACCCCGCCAGGCTCCTTAGGCTTCCCACTCCCATTCAGTCCTGAATAAACCACCATCACCATCTCCTCCTGTCCAGAGTGACTCGGCAGAGGTCTAGGTGGGGTCCTTGCTCCCTCCCGCTAGCCCCAGCCTGTCGCTCGTGATGCCCAGTGCCTTTTACCCTGCGATACCTCTTAACCATTTATTCCCACCCTTAGGCATTGTTTTCCATCAAATCCCTACCAGACACTGGGTCCTCACCTCCCCCAACAGCAGGGAGACTCCTCCAATGGCGGCATGCAGGGCCTGGATCTCCTCAGTGGGTCCTGTGATGAGGGATGTGCCCGTGTCCAGGATGGCAGCACAGCCCTGAGCACAAAGAGTCAGCCCCGTGCCCACGTTCACACTGTGAGGGGGCAAGGAGTAGACATTGGAGCCAATGCCCTAGGAGTCCAGGCCCTCTGCCCTTCCTCCCTAGCCCAGCCTGTCCTCCCTCAGACCCAGGAATCCTGGCCCCCAGCCCGTCCTCCCTCAGACCCAGGAATCCTGGCCCCCAGCCCCTCCTCCCTCAAACCCAGGAATCCTGGCCCCCCGAGCCCCTCCTCCCTCAGACCCGGGAATCCTGGCCCCAGCTCTCTCCTCCCTTAGACCCAGGAGTCCAGGCCTCCAAGCTCCATTCTCCCAGGACACTGGAGATGAGGCTCTAGCCCATTCCTCCCAGACCTAGAAGGCCAGGTCCCTCACCGCTCCATGTGGATCTGCCAGTAGGCAGGGATCGTGACTGGCAAGAAAGTGAGGGGTGGGATATAGTGAGCTGGATCTGAGCCACCCAGTACCAGCTCTCCTCCATCCGCTGCCTTAGGATCCCTGTAGAGGCAAAGTACTGGCAATGTCATGGGTGTTTCCCTTGCTAGCCCCAGGAGGGGCCAAGGAAGGGAATTCTTGCCAAGGGAAGGTCTCCAGGTTCTAGGTGGGAGTGGGGTACAGGCAGGGCCTAGATGTTGCGACTGGGAAGCAAAGCAAGAAGTGAAGAGAGAGAGAGAGGACTGCTCTTGAGGAAGGTCAGGATTGTAGGGTCCTGAGGGCTTTCTGAAGTGAGGATGGGACTTCTTGATTTGGCTGTGGGAGATGGAATTTTTGGGGTGGAATTTAAGTGGAGCATTGGGGTTTGTGAATTGGCTTTGGCAGGTGTGACTTGGGTAGAAGTCGGGTGGCTTCCTGGGTGCATGATGAGACCTTCTGAATTGTAGGTCTCATAGTTCAGAGGTGGTAGACTTCCTACTTGGCTGAGAGTGGGGGGAGGAAGGGCAGTGATTCCTGGAGGTGCAGGAGGAGAGTTCTACACAGTGGGTTGACTGAGTGGGGTGGACATCAGGGTAACTGAAAGTGCATAGGATTTTATGCCTATGACATATGGGCCTCCAGAGGGAAGGTGGGGACTTTCTGGATAGTGGGTGGAGATTTCTGAACATAAGGTCAAGCTTCCTAAAAGGTACCTGGGACTTCTTAGATTAAAATGGGTAACTTAGGGGAACCTGGGTGGCTCAGTGGGTTAAGCCTCTGTCTTCGGCTCAGGTCATGATCTCAGGGTCCTGGGATCGAGCCCTGCATCAGGCTCTCTACTCGGCAGGAAGCCTGCTTCCCCCTCTCTCTCTGCCTGCTGCTCTGCCTACTTGTGATCTCTCTCTCTCCCAAATAAATAAATAAATAATAAATAAAAATCTTTTTAAAAAATAAAATGGGTAACTTCTGACTTCTGGAGTGCATTCTCAAATAGCATTTGGGTTTTCTGTATGTTGAAGAGGGGGTTCCTAAGTTGAGTAGGTAGAGCATGGAGTTTCCTGGTTTGAGTTTGGAATGTGGAGCATTTAAAATGATGGTGTCTTTCATGGGTCTTAAGGTTGCTTGGTCAGTGGAACTTTTGAACAGGTATTACTTATATTGATTGGGTCGGTGACTTGGTGAGCGCAGGATGAGACTTCCTTTAGTGGGTAAGGGACTTGCTAAAAACAGAACCCACTTCCTGGGGCTAGGACTCATAGGAAGGTAGACCCTTCCCCATTACCTATTGAGGTAGAAGGAGAAGATGGGTTTATCCAGTAGCCCCTCGTCCACCAGTGTATCCAGCGGGGGCCGAACTCCTCCCACGGCCAGAATGGGGAAACCGAGGCCCAGTACCCCATCGAAGTGGGCAAACGTGAAGACCAGGCTGGGCTCCCACAGAGCCTCTCCAAAAATCACTGATGCACCCTTAATTCCTCCAATCTAGGGACAGATGCAAATAAAGCAAGTTACTTCTTGGAGGACATTACCTTTGTAACCCTGAGATCTTGCAAACGAAGGCCTGAATCCCACATTTGGAGACATTTGAAAACAACTCCAACTGCCTAGGAAGCTTTGCTTCTCCACTTAAGAAGCCCACCCCTTTAACCAGGAAGCCCCACCCCTGCTTGAGAAACCCTGCCCCTTTTACCCAAGAAGCCCCGCCCCTCACTCCAGAAGCCTCATGCATTTGCCCTGGAAGCCCCGCCTCCTAAGGCACCTCCCTAAGCCAGATCATCTTAGACATTGGGGTTCTCCCAGGCTCAAGTCTTCCTGGGGTCAAGGGTCACGCACAGTCAGCTTGTCCTCACTCAGGATGCCATCTAGCTTCCCAGTTCCATACTGAATGGCAAACTTGGTCCCATTGGGTTGGAAGGAGCTGGAGGCTTTGGAGTTGAATCGGTGGTGGAACCCTAGGTCAGAAGATCAGGGAGGTGTCACTGGGGAAAGGGAATATCCTCAGTGCCTCCTGCCTCTGTGCCCTTGTCACCCCTGAAGGCATGTCAGAAGAGAACAGTGCCTCAGAAATCCTTGGGAAGCCAAGAACCAGGCCTCCCTTCTCTCATCACCTCTGTTCAGCCTTATCATCCCCCATGAAATCTCACAGCAGCGGGGCACCTGGGTGGCTCAGTGGGTTAAAACCTCTGCCTTTGGCTCAGTTCATAATCCCAGGGTCCTGGGATTGAGTCCCACATCGGGCTCTCTGCTTAGCAGGGAGCCTGCTTCCCCACCCCCCCAACCCCCCCACCCTGCTCCTGCCTGCTTCTCTGCCTACTTAGGATCTCGGATCTTTCTTTGTCAAATAAATAAATAAAATTAAATTTAAAAAGAAAGAAAGAAAGAAATCTCACAGCAGGGCAGACTCAAGAAGTGGCATCTTATGGATGGGACCCAGAGGTTGGAGGAGCCAGTGTCAAAGACGACAGAGAAGTTTTGTGGGGGTGTCCCCAGTCCAATTTCCCCATAATACTGGGCCTGATGGCAAAACAGAAGAGAGGGAGAATGAAGAGCTTGGCTTTCTAAGTGGGAAGGAGGGCAGGGACTCTCTGGGGCCGTGACTCACATTCAGATAGTTAGAGAGAGGTACAAAGATAGGCTTGTCCCCAGGGGATGGGGCCTCCAAACTGGGGGGCACTGCTGGCTTCCCCCATCCCCTCAGTGGGTTCAGAGTCCTACGTCCAGGGTAGACTCGGCGGAGAGGGATCCTGTTGGGGAAAACACTGACAGTTAGGAAACTACTCTTCCTGGAGACCCTCTATGACAGAATGTTCCAAATAGGATATAATGATAAAGCAAATGTCTCTATGGCCCTACAATAACTGTCATTACCAGAAACCCTACAATAACAACCTTCCAGGAAACCCAACGAAACACATATCAAACCATGATGACAAATTTCCCCAAAGACTTTAGAAGAGCAAGCCATCCCAAACAGAGTTTCCCCCCAGAATCTTTCAATAAGAGACATTCCGGGGGCGCCTGGGTGGCTCAGTGGGTTAAAGCCTCTGCCTTCAGCTCAGGTCATGATATCACGGTCCTGGGATCGAGCCCTGCATCGGGCTCTCTGCTCATCATGGAGCCTGCTTCCCTCTCTCTCTCTCTCTGCCAACTTGTGATCTCTGTCTGTCAAATACATAAATAAAATCTTTTAAAAAAATAAGAGACATTCCGAATAACATAAAATAAACCATCCTCAGGAAGTTGACATTCACAAAGGTTTCCAAAAACCCTAAACATAAAACTAGTCTTTGCAGGGCACCTGGGTGGCTCAGTGGATTAAAACCTCTGCCTTCGGCTCAGGTCATAATCCCAGGGTCCTGGGATTGAGCCCCACATCGGGCTCTCTGCTCAGCAGGGAGCCTACTTCCCCCTCTCTCTCCACCTGCCTCTCTGCCTACTTGAGATCTCTGTCTGTCAAATAAATAAATAAAGTCTAAAAAAACCCCAAAACTAGCCTTTGCAGAAACCGTTTCTTGCATGCTTCTCATCATGATGTTAGAGACAATTTTCCTTATTGGTGGGGGGAGAGGACAAGCACCAAATCCCAATTTCATTATTTATATTAAACTATGTTCCAGATAATCAAAGAGTTAAGGTGAAATGTAATTTTTTAAAAAGATTCTTTTCTTATTTACTTGAGAGAGAGTGAGCAAGAGAAAAAGAGTGAGAACAAGTCGGGGAGGAGCAAGGGGAGAGGGAGAAGCAGACCCCTCGTTGAGCAGAGAGCCCGATGCAGGGCTTGATCCCAGGACTCCAGGATCTTGACCTGAGCCGAAGGCAGATGCCTAACTGACTGAGCCACCCAGGCACCCCCATTAAATGTAATATTTAAGAGCACTAGAATGAAGTAAAATGTTTAAATGACTCTGGCTTTTCAAAGCATGATAACAAGATCAGAAATTATTGGGGAGAATGTTGATGAATGGGACTCTAAAATTTTAAACTTTGTACTCCCTTTTCCCAACACACAAAGCTGTTAAAAAAGTTGTGTTTTTTTTTAATCTAGGGGAAATAATTACAGGTTATATGCCAAAGAGTTAGTACCTTTAATATGCAAAGATTTTTTACAAACAAATAAGAGTAAGATAAACAACCCAGCATTGGGGACACAATTCGCCATGGTTCTGTCACATTTCCAAAGAGGGACTTTGTCAAGGATTCCCTTTAGTGAATAGCTTTGGGAGAAAGACAGTGTCTCCCTCTGGGGCAAAGAGCAAGCAGGTTTATGATCTACTATAAAAGGTTCAGTTTCCCTAAACTTGGGGTTCCTTTCCTGTAATATACCTTACTGCATGTGCAGGTCTCAGCCAGCCCTCTTCATCTCACCACATGGTAACTGGGGCTCAGAGAACTAGCAACCTGGCTACTACTGTTGCCAAGAGTAATAACCTGTCCTTGTCTCTGACCTGGGAGTTTTGTGTTTTCTATGAGCACCCATGAAATGAAACTGTGGCAAGCTAACTTCACAGTTCTTGATATCCGGTAGGAAAATAGGCAAAGGACATAAACAGGCAAAAGAAGTACAAACAAATAACATCTTTTTATGTTAGATGTTCAACCCCAGTAGTCGTCAAAGGAATACAAATGACAGGAGTCAGAAACCTTTTCTGACCCTGCAGACTGGCAAAGAACAACGATACTGTTGGCTAGGGGCTGTGAATTGATGTGGATTGATACAAACTTTCTGGAGGATGATTCGTCAAGTATGTATCATAGGGCTTAAATTTGCACCCATTTTAGCCCAACTTAATTTCGGTTCAATGAGTTTCATCTATAGGAGATCACTGGACAAGTACACTAAGAGGTGTTTATGAGGATGTATCTAATTTTGAAAACTGGAGACCAACTAGCTAAGCCTTGGCTCTGCATGGAACATGCATAGAATGGAATCCATTCAAGCACTAAAAAGGAGAAAGTAGGGGCACCCAGGGTGGGATCACGTCCTGCATTGGGGCTCCTTGTTCAGTGGGAACCCTGCTTATCCCTCTGCCTCTTCCCCTGCTTGTAGGCTCTCCCTCTCCCTACCCACCCACCCCCATCAATCAAACAAACAAACAAACAAATGTTTATGTGGTCAAATTAAAAAAAAAAAAAAGGAGAAAGTAGCCCTCAATGCCAGTGGTTCTCAAATTTAGCAGGAACAGGAACCACCTAGAGCAGGAGTGAAGGGCAAAGATTTTGAAAAAACTTAACCCGCCATTGGTGTCTGTTGCAACCACTCACCTCTGTGAGTATAGCATGGAAACAGTCCTGGGCAACATGACTGGGTTTTGTCAAACTCCATAGCAGGATGAATTTGGCCCTTGAACTAAGTGTTTGCCAACCCCTGACTGAGAGGTGAAATTCAGAGCTTGTCCCTTCTGATTCACTAGGTCCAAGATGGAGCCTGAGAATTTGCATTTCTACCAAGTTCCTGGGTCATGCAGATGCTGTTGGTCTTGAAATGATTCTGAGAATCACTATCCTTTGCGCTGGCTTGGGAAATGGCCATGAGCTTTTTGGTTCAAAAAGCAGGTTAGCAAACATCCTGTGCAGTAATATTTTTGTCCTGTTCTTAGTCACTCCTTGGAGCCCTGCTCCCTCCCTCACATCTTTGACCCCCATGACTCAATCTTTGAGAGACTCAAGAATGTCAAGTGGGGAAAATGTTTCCTGGAAGAGGACCCCCCAAATCAAGAATTCTAGGGGATGGGAGAAGAGAGGAAAAGAAGTGAGAGATTGGGGTGTGGGGCACCAGAGGCCAAGGAAAGGAGGAGGTCACTGGGATCCCCAAAACTGGACTTCTTGAGACCTAAACAGTTTGGAAGATGTGAGTCTAGGGGAGTCACAGCTCTGAGTCTCCAAGATCTTGTTGGGTTGGGGTACAGGGAGTTGCACATCTGGAGACCCCAGTACAAGATCATCAGAGCTCAGGGTGGGATCTGTGGGGTCCTCCCAAAACTTGTCTGGAGACAGGAAGGACAGAGGAGTTCCCCAGTGCAGGGTCTCAGGGTTGGAGGAACTTAGACTGAAAGGGCTGCCCTCTTAGGACCTAACAGGGTGGAACCCTCCCACCCCCTGCCGGGTGAGAGCCCCGTTTGGAGATCTGTGAACCCAAGAGATAGGAATCATAAGTCTTGGGGTGCTAGGCTTGGGAGTCACTGAACTGAGGGGCCCCAAACTTAAAGGGCAAGAGGGGGAGGAGCCGTCCCCGGTTTGGGGTGGTGATGGGGTCCCCGGTACCGGATCAGCGAGGCCCGGGCGGGCTCCACAGTCAGCGGCGGCGGCGGCAGCAGCAGGAGCAGCAGCAGCGGTAGCGGGGACATCTCTAGGGACCGGGTGGAGACCCATGCATTTTCTTCCCCCAGAGTCTCCACCCTGTGACCCGCCCACCTCCGGGGTTCGGAAGTGACCCGGGCCTGAAGGCTCTCTGGGAGTGAGGGGGTACGGCAGACGCGGGTCGGGAAGCTGCTGGTGTTTTTGGAGGGATGCGTGGAGTAGTTCTGTGGGGTCGCCAGAGAGGGTCAGCTTGTGTCGCCGGCGCGCCTCACTCCCAACTTCGGGGGTGGAGAGGGGCGGTCTCCTGCAAGGGGCCTCCCCCACCCCCACTCAGTCCTTCAGCGGCTGTCGCTCTTATCTGTGACTTTCATTTCACTTCACTGTTCCGAGACTCATTAACCACAAGAGTTTTCTTGGGCAGGAGAAGGGAGGGCGGGGGGGTTGTGAAGGATGTGGGGGAAGAGGGAAGAAGGTTAGACTAGAGGGTTCCGTCCCATGATAAGTGGGACCCTGACTCTTACCGGTTTATTTGGAAAATACTGAAACACACGCACGCCAGTGGCTCAGTTGGTTGGGCAGCTGCCTTCGGCTCAGGTCATGATTCCAGCGTCCTGGGATCGAGTCCCACATCGGGCTCCTTGCTCGGCGGGGAGCCTGCTTCTCCCTCTGACTCTGCCTGCCATTCTGTCTGCCTGTGCTCGCTCGCGCTCTCTCTCTGACAAATAAATAAATAAGTAAAATCTTTAAAAAAAAAAAAAAAAAAAAAGAAATAGTCCATAGCTCCATGACCATGGAAAGAGCATAAAAATAATTGGCAGCGTCTTTGTCTCTGGGCCTGCTCTCTTTTTCACTGACTAAGTCTCTCAAATATTAAATGAAGATCAGAAAAATCTACTGAAAATGCAGATTCCTGGGCACCACTCCCAGGGATCCTGATTCCAAAGGCCTGAGACAGAGCCCAAGAATCTGCATTGTTAGCCAAGCCCCCTGATCAGGATGCTGCAAGCATTTCTGAGGAACTATTTGATGTTTTTGGTTTTCTAGCTTAGCTCTGCAAATCAATAGCAGCTTGCACGTTTTTTTAAAGTAAATAGAAGCAAACTGTACTTATTGATCAGTAACTTCTGTTTCTTTTTCTGCACTTAACCATATACCTTGGACTTTAATTCTACCTCTCCCCCTGCCCCTCCTGCCTCATGCTCTCTCTCTCAAATAAATAAGCAAAATCTTTTTTTAAAGAAAAAATGTAGATGTAACTTACCTATAGTAAAATGCACCAATCTTAAGTGCACAGAACTATGACTGGATTTATTTTCCCTGACAAATTATGAAGATAGCAATATTGAAGCAATAGCAAAGTTGAAAGAATTGTATAGTGAACCCCATTACCTACTACCTAGATTCTACAAGTCATATATTTTGCTGCATTTCCTCTGGTACACCTCTATCCAGCAGTCCATTCCTCTATTTGTCTACCAACCCATCTGTTTTTTTTTTTTAACTGATTTTTTAAAAAATATTTTATTTATTTATTTGACAGAGACAGAGAGAGATCACAAGTAGGCAGACAGAGGGGAAAGCAGGCTCCCTGCTGAGCAGAGAGCCAGATGTGGGGTTGGTTCTCAGGACCCTGAGATCATGATGTGAGCAGAAGGCAGAGGCATTAACCCACTGAGCCACCAGGCGCCCCAACCCATATGTTTTTATTTTTTATTTATTTTTTTTAAAGATTTTATTTATTTATTTGACAGAGAGAGATCACAAGTAGGCAGAGAGGCAGGCAGAGAGAGAGGAAGGGAAGCAGGACCCCTACCGAGCAGGGAGCCCGATGCGGGACTCGATCCCAGGACCCTGAGATCATGACCTGAGCCGAAGGCAGCGGCTTAACCCACTGAGCCACCCAGGCGCCCCATATGTTTTTATTATATATATTTCAAATAAGTTGTAAACATGATATTCCTCTTCCCTAAACACTTGGCATTTATAAACATCATTAGCTTGATCCCAGGGTCCTGGGATCGAATCCCACATCCAGCTCTCTGCTCAGCAAGCAGCCTGCTCCCCCTGCCCCCCCACGCTCTCTCTGCTTGCCATCTGCCTACTTGTGATCTCTGTCTGTCAAATAAATACATAAAATCTTTACAATAAATAAATATACAAACAAACAAATAAATGAAAACCAGGTGGGATACCCGGCTGGCTCCGTCAGTAGAACATGCAACTCTGGATCTAGGGGTTCAAGCCCCATGTGAGGTGTAGAGATTACTTAAAAAAGTAAAATCTTATGGAAAGAAAGAAAAGGAAACACAGCATATAGATTACTTCATTCCTTTTTTCTTCAGCCCTTAAGTATGAAAAATTTAAGACATAGACCAGAATGGAAAAATTTTTAGAGTGAAGACTCAGGTACCCACCACCTAGATTCTACCATTGCTTTATTTGCTTAATCACATTTCTTTCTTGTTTCTTTTTAAATATTTTATTTATTTATATGACACAGAGAGCATGAAAGAGCACAAGCAGGGGGAGCAGCAGAGGGAGGGGGAGAAGCAGGCTCCCTGCTAAGCGGGGAGCCTGATGTGGGGCTCGATCTCAGGACCCTGAGATCATGACCTGAGCCAAAGGCAGACATTCAATGGATTAAGCCACCCAGGCATCCCTTGGCCACATTTCTATCCATCTCTCCATCTCTTTATCTAAGTTGTTCTCAGCTGGGAAGCTCTTTTCCCTACAGGGATTTGACATTGTCTGGGGATGTTTGGGGTGTCATGACTGGGTGGGGATTTACTGGCATCCCCTGGGTAGGGGCTAGGGAAGCTGCTAAGCATCCTACAATACACAGGACAGCCCCTGCCCCACCAGCAAAGGTCAGTAGTGTCAAAGTGGAGAAACCCTGTTCTGTCCATTCCTCAATCTGTCTGCTTCTCTTGCTTTCCAGGCAAGTGGTGGATATCAGTATCCTTCGCACCTTGCATTCAGCATGGTTTGTTTGTTTGTTTGTTTTTAGCATGTCTCATTCTTCAAACAGCTACATTGCATTCCAGGGGCTCCTGGCTGGCTCAGTAGGAAGAGTCTGCGACTCTTGATCTCAGGGTCCTGAGTTCAATCCCCATGTTGGGTGTAGAGATTACTAAAACAAACAAACTAAAAAAAAAAAAAAAAAGCTACATAGTATTCCAGAGTATAAATGTAATACTATAAACCCCTTGCCCTAAGTTAGTTATGTTCCTTTATCAATATTATAAACAAAGCAGCGGTCATCTTCTGCATATGTATTTTCCTCTGTACTCATTCCATAATATCTGCATGAAATTTTCTATTTATTTTTAAGTGATCTCTATACCCGACGTGGGGCTCATGCGGCTCAAACTCATGACCCCAGGATCAAGAGTCATGTGTTCCACCGACTGAGCCAGCCAGGCGTCCCTGCATTTACTATTTCTAGAACCATAATTGCTCCAGCAGTGACCGGATAGAAGTTGTAGATTTGGGTACATATTGCTTAATTACTCCCCAGAGAACATGTAATGATGTACAGGAGCGATACGGCTATATGTTATCTGATAGGTAAAGGGGGGAAAAAAGTTCTTCCATTGTTCTTGAAACATTCATCCCCTGATTATTTATTTATTTATTTATTTTAAAGACTTTATTTATTTATTTGACACACAGAGAGAGAAAGAGAGAGATCATAAGCAGGCAGAGAGAGAGTGTGGGAAGCAGACTTCCTGCCAAGCAGAGAGCCTGATGCGGGCTGATCCCAGGACCCTGAGACCATGACCTGAGCCGAAGGCAGAGGCTTAACCCTCTGAGTCACCCAGGTGCCCCCATTCCCTGATTATTAAAAAAATTTTTTTAAAGATTCTATTTATTTATTTGACAGAGAGAGAGAGAGACAGTGAGAGACGGCACACAAGAAGTGGGGAGAGGGAAAGGGAGAAGCAGACTTCCCGAGGAACAGGGAGCCCGACCTAGGGCTCAATCCCAGGACCCTGAGATCATGACCTGAGCCAAAGGCAGACACTTAACTGAGCCACCCAGGTACTCCTCTACCCACACTTCTTACACGCACTCTCCCCTTTCCTGTTTAATATAGTTATGTAATTATTTTTGTTAGATTAATACCCAGTACTGGGGCTCCCGGATGGAATTACAAGTGAGAGGAGGAGGGAGGCAGAGAAGTGGGTCTAAGATCCACAAGTTTCAGGAAGTATTCTCAACAGCACCATGAGGAAGTGTGGGCATTTGGTGAAGGGGAATCCTAAAGGAACAAGAGCTCCAGGGGTGTACAAACAATGATGCAAGAGAGAGAAGGAAACATTGTAAGAGGGAACGTTCTGAGTAGGGAGAGGGGAAGGGATTCAGAGCCCAAGTGGAGGCGTTCAAACATGGTCATGGTCATGGGAGGGACAGCACTGTATGTACTTCTGTAGGTGAGCTAACAGTGGCCCTGGGGTAAGCATTGGGAAGTTTTCTTTTGGTGGTTTCTGTTTTCTCAGCAAAAGAAGAAGTGAGAGCAAAGAGGGGGAGGGACGCTGGAGGTTTTGAGAGAGAAGGTGAGAACACGATTTCTTAGAGAATGGAGAACAGAGCCAGAGAGGCCTTGCAGATCAGTTCTGAATGGTCACTTGAGCTTTGCTGTCACACAGCTCAAGTGTGTCCACTTGCAAGCTCAGCTGGGTGGGAGCAGGCACAGAAAAGGCAGAGTCCATTTTAACCAAGGCTGGGGTTTGGCCAGGCAGGTGTGCTGGAGGGAGAAAGAGCAAGGAAGTTAATGTCATGTGTGCAAGGACATGACTGTGGTGCTTGCCCTTAGAATCTAAGACAGGGAGAGAGGACATGAGAGGAGATGAGGCGATTAAGAAAAAAAGGGTAGGCTCGAAGGATCAGAGATACCAATGCATCATGGAATTGAAAGGCCCTTTGTGGGAAGACTGGGTGGCTCTATTGGTTAAGCATCTGCCTTAGGCTCAGCTCTTGATCCTGGGATTGAGCCCCACATCGGGCTCTGCTACCCCCACTCATGCTCTCTCTCTTTCAAATAAATAAATAATAAATAAAATGAAAAAAGAAGGAAAGGCCTTTTATGATTTTGGCCTCATTCCCTCTCTGACAATTATCTCTCCCCACTCCCCCTTTCTCTTTCAATCTAGCAACATTGGCATCCTTTTTGTTCCACAGACAAACCCAGACACACTCCTACCTCAGGGCCTTTGCACCATCTGTTCTGCCTGAGTGTTTTCCCTCCAGAAAAACCCTATTCAGCCCCTCTCCTCCTTCAATTCTTTACCCAAGTATCACCTTCTTAGCAAAGTCTATCTTGAATACCCTATTGAATGTGGCAATCATCCTCTCCCCAAATTTCCAATCTCCTTTACCCTGACCTATTCTTTTTTCATAGCCCTCAACCCCTTTGAATATTTAATTGAGTCTAAAATGTCATCAATTGTAAGCTATGTGTATCTTAGGATCACTGATACTATCTATACTGGTAATTCTGTTATCACATTGAATGCCTGTTTCCCCATTATAACCTAATCTCCACGAGGGCAGGCATCTTGGTTTCATTTACCACTGTGTCTCCAGCACCTAGGACAGTTCCCAGCATCCAGTAAATGCTCAAGTAAATACTTCCAACAACCCACTTTGAGCACCACTGCTTTAGGGGATATCCCTGACACAGAGGATGGAGAGTCAGTTTCTCCACAAGAAATCTTACCACATCTCCCCCTCCTCTGTCTTGGCAGCTGGAATATTCAGTCTGGACCCCTTAGAATCTCCTCACCCGGATTCTGCCTCCCGTCCTAATTCTTACTTGCCCCAAGTGATTTCTGTTTTTTCTTTTCTTTTCTTTTTTTTTAAGATTTTATTTATTTATTTGACAGGCAGAGACCACAAGTAGGCAGAGAGAGAGAGAGGTGGAAGCAGGCTCCCCACCGAGCAGAGAGCCTGACGGGGGGCTCGATCCTAGGACCCTGGGATCATGACCCCAGCCGAAGGCAGAGGCTTTAACCCACTGAGCCACCCAGGCGCCCCCCCAAGTGATTTCTGAAAGGTGCTGCCTGCAAATTCCGAAAACTGCCACACGGTGGTGGTGTGGGCCTATTTCCCCAGCCAAGATCAGTCTGTCCCTACCCACCTCACGAGTACCTTTTCTTTTTTTTTTTGCGTGGGGGGCAGGGGAGTCCTAGTCCTGATTTATTCACTCTAAGAACCATACTTCCAACACCTAGAAATGAAAAGCCTTGTGACTATTCTCTATTAGCTATGGGGGGAAAAACTTTTCTAATCAGTCTATTTTACATGACTTCCAATAATACAGTTTCAATTTTTTTTCACATCAATTTCAATGTACATTTTCTGAAAGTCTTAAAAAGTTAGTATACATGCTATAAAAATGGTGGCGTCTACACACATTTTTACATTAACGGTAAAATTCAGAGCTTTTTTGTAATCGTGAAGAACCAGTCTCTTTCTTTAAAAAAAAAAAATATTGGGGCACCTGGGTGGCCCAGTCGGTTAAGTGTCAGCCTTAGGCTCAGGGTCCTGAGATCAAGTCCTGGTCCTCCCCCCATCCCCATCATGCATGTTTTCTCTCGCTCTCTCTCTTTCTAAAAAAATTTATTTAAAAAATTTTAAATTAAAAAAAATTTTTTTTGGCTGGGTACAGTATACTTTATTGATGGTACATGACAAAGTAGGGCTCCCCAAGCCCCTCCCCTTCTCCATGGAGTCTGGGATGGAAACAGTGGAGGTTGGGAGATTCTCAGTGTTTTGGGGGATAAGTTGGGGCAGGGATTCCCCAGCAGCTGAGGGCCTCTCTCTTCCTTTTGCTCTGGCTGGGGCTGGTGGTCCAGGGAGCTCTTACTCCTTGGAAGCCATGTGGACCATAAGGTCTACCACCCGGTTGCTATAGCCAAATTCATTGTCATACCAAGAAATGAGCTTGACAAAGTGGTCATTGAGAGCAATGCCAACCTCGGCATCGAAGGTAGAAGAGTGGGTGTCAGTGTTAAAGTTGCAGGAGACAACCTGGTCCTCAGGGTACCCCAGGATGCCCTTGAGGGGGCCCTCTGATTCCTGCTTCACCACCTTCTTGATGTCATCATATTTGGCAGCTTTCTCCAGGTGGCAGTTCAGATCCACGACAGACATGTTGGAGGTGGGGACATGGAAGGCCATGCCGGTGAGCTTCCCATTCAGCTCAAGGATGACCTTGCCTACAGCCCTGGCCACACCAATGGAAGCAGGGATGATGTTCTGGGCAGCCCCTCAGCCATCACGCCACAGCTTCCCAGAGGGGCTGTCCACAGTCTTCTGGGTGGCAGTGATGGCATGGACGGTGGTCATGAGTCCCTCCATGATGCCGAAGTTGTCATGGATGATCTTGGCCAGATGAGCCAAGCAGTTGGTGGTACAGAAGCCATTGCTGACAATCTTGAGGGAGTTGTCATACTTCTCATGGTTCACACACATCACAAACATGGGGGCGTCAGCAGAAGGAGTGGAGATGATGACCCTCTTGGCCCCGCCCTTCAAGTGAGCCCCAGCCTTCTCCATGGTGAAGACCCTAGTGGACTCCACAACATACTCAGCACCAGCATTGCCCCATTTGATGCTGGCGGGATCTCGCTCCTGGAAGATGGAGATGGACTTCCCATTGATGACAAGCTTCCCGTTCTCAGCCTTGACTGTGCCGCGGAACTTACCATGGGTAGAATCATACTGGAACATATAGACTATGTAGTTGAGATCAATGAAAGGGTCGTTGATGGCGACAATATCCACTTTGCCAGTCCATTCACTCTCAACCTTCACCATCGTGTCTCCAGCAGGCGGCTGGCACTGCACCTGAAGATGAGGCTGTCTGTTGAACAGGGAAGAGCAGAGAGCCCAATTTAAAAATTTTTTAAAATTTATTTATTTGTTTATTTAATTGAGAGAGAGCTCAAGAGAGTAGGCATGGGGGAAGAGCCGAGGGAGAGAGATAACTCTCACAACCCCTGAGATCATGACCTGAGCCAAAAGCTTAACGGACTGAGCCATGCAGGCTCCTCTTGAAATACCAGTCTCTTAATTTGACATAATTTACTATAATCCAACAGGCATTATTTTTTAAGATTTTATTTATTTGACAGAGAGAGACACAGTGAGAGAGGGAGCACAAGAAGGGGGAGTAGGAGAGGGAGAAGCCTACTTCCTATGGAGCAAGGAGCCGGATGAGGGGCTAGATCCCAGGACCCTGGGTAGATGCTTAAGGACTGAGCCACCCAGGAGGCCCCCAACAGGCATTTTTTTTAAAAAGGCTTATTTATTCATTTTAGACAGAGAGAGCTTAGGTAAACAGGGGGAGGAGCATAAGGAAAGAGAAGAAGCAGGCTCCCCACTGAACTCAGAGCCCCAGATCAAGCAGGGCTCGATTCCATACTCTGAGACCATGACCTGAGCTGAAATCAAGAGTCAGACGCTTAACTAACGGAGGCACCCAGGCACCCTGGCATTTTGTGTTTTTTAGTATTTTTATTTTTAAGTCATCTCTACATCCAAAGTGGGGCTCGAACTCCCAACCAGGAGACCAAGAGTCACATGCTCTTCCGACTGAGTTAGTCAGGCACCTGCTGGCAAGCATTTGTTAAGCACCTGGCCCAAAGAAGTAGTTAAAAAAAATTTTTTTTTGCTTTTAATTTTTTTTTTAAAGATTTTATTTATTTATTTGACAGAGAGAAATCACAAGTAGGCAGAGAGGCAGGCAGAGAGAGAGAGAGGGAAGCAGGCTCCCTGCTGAAGGCAGCGGCTTAACCCACTGAGCCACCCAGGCGCCCCTTTTTGCTTTTAATTTTTAAACTGCACCTTTCAGGGTCTTTCTGGCCTCCCCTTCTAAAAGAAAAAGAGTAAACGCTTCATCTTCAGTGGACCCCTGCCCAATGTAGCTTTTTTGGGACTCCATATTCAGGATAACACAATCCCACCAGAAAACTCAGGATTTGACTTGGTAAAGGATTACAGATATTTTCACGTCACTGTTTTAAATAGTAGCCTAGCAATCCTGTAAGAGAGGGATTACGATCCACACTTCACTGAGGGTGGAAACTGAGGAGTAAGGATAGGGGAGGGAATGGCCCCGGTGTGCTGGGCAGGGGTGGGGGGGCGGATTTGAACCTCGGTGTTGAAGTTTCAGACACCTTGGCCTCAGGCCAGACACAGGCTTTCATTCAAATCGCCTATTACTTTTGGTCATGTTCCATTGGCCAGAATCCAGTCACGTGGTTGCACCGTCTGCGAGAATATGCTGGGAAATGTAGTCCGCTGGGGTCACCCAGGTTAAGGGAACGGTTTTCTGAGCTCTGAGCCAATGTTGGACACATCTGACCTGCAAGGCCTCCTGATCCCACAGCCTTCAGGTATGATCTTGTCTCGCACCTCCCCCCATCCCCATCTCACTCTGCTGCTTCCAACCTGGCCTTTTTAAAAATATTTGACCACAATTTGACCCTGCTTTCTTTTAATATTTGACCACAATTTTGGAAAAATTGTGTTGCACGTGACAGTGCTGCCTGAGCCCTCCTGTGTCAGACTGCTCTGTCGCTTTCAAATGTACAATAATTCTATCTTTTGAAATAAGATCTGGCTGTGTGTCTCTTGTGTGTCTATGTTGAAGTGGGTATCACTTTATTACACATTAGCTTCTCTTTATACAGCTTTTGTGTTGCAGTTGGTGAAGCAAGTGGTATTTTGGTATGGGGACATAGTTCAGCTATATTATCTTCGGGTTCCCCTTCACAATAGTAAAGGTAGGGGCGCTAGGGTGGCTCAGTGGGTTAAGCATCCCAGTCTTGGTTTCAGCTTAGGTCTGATGTCAGGATCATGGGATCCACCCTCACACTAGGCTCTAAGCTCAGTGGCCATGGGCTTGAGTTTCTCTCTCCCTCTGCCCCTATCCCAGCTCCGTCTCTCTCTCTTTCTCAAATAAATAAATAGATAAATAAATCTTTAAAAGAAGAATAGAAAGGCAGAATTACACATTGCAAAGTATCTGTGAGAAAAAGAAATAGAATTGGCCACCAAAGAAGTACAAATTAAAACAACAATGAAGGGACACCTGGGTGGCTCAGTTGGTTGGACGACTGCCTTCGGCTCAGGTCATGATCCCGGGAGTCCCAAGATCGAGTCCCGCATCAGGCTCCCAGCTCCATGGGGAGTCTGCTTCGCTCTCTGACCTTCTCCTCGCTCATGCTCTCTCTCACTGTCTCTCTTTCAAATAAATAAATAAAATCTTAAAAAAAAACAACAACAATGAAATATCACAACAGTGAAATATCACCTACTGGAATGGCTATAGTCAAAAAGATATAAAAACAAGTACTGGTAGGGGCGCCTGGGTGGCTCAGTCCATTAAGAGTCTGCTTTCCGCTCAGGTCTTGGTCCCGGGGTCCTATGATTGAGTTCCACATCAGGGTCCTTGCTTAGTTAGCAGGGAGCTTGCTTCTCTCTCTCCTGCTCTCTCTGCTTGTGTTCTCTTGCTCTCTCTCTCTCTCTCTGTCCAATAAATAAATCAAATCTTTAAAAAAAAATTCCAGCTTCTTAAAGGAATGGATATATGTTCCATATAGATCTGATCATCATCAAGGAAAGACTTCAGGACAGTTTCCTTCTACCTAATCAAGTACTGTGGATTTTCTTTAAAAGCTATTATTTTTATCATTTTGGCATGAGAAGGCTATACTTTTTTTTTTTTTAGTACTTTTTTATCAGCTGTTGGGTCCATGGTCAAAGGAGCAAGACTGATACAAAGTGAAGGTCAAGCAAAGCTTTATTTCATGCCAAGCATCGAGAATCAAACTGACTGGCCAGGGTCGTCTCTTGCAAAGAGGTGACCCCTCCCAGGCTCACAGACTAACTTTTATAGAGCAAACGCCATGTGGTCTAGCCTAGCCACACATAGGTGGCCAATTGAGTTACAATTCACCCTAGAGTAGCTATTTGAACTAGCCTATCACTCTGGTCAGAATTGGCCTCCAAAAGGCAGGGCTCACATTCTTGGGTGGTTAGGGAGATGTTTTCCTGATTGGATGTCTCCACCTGGCTTGACTCATCCTTGTATTCTGGGCTCTGTTACCTCCCCCTGACCTGACATGTCCTGGTATATGGGCTCTGTTATCAGGGGCTGGTCAGTCATATTTTACTGGTTTCCCAGATTTGTTTCTAAGTAAGTTCCGGGGGGGGGGGGGGCAGGGTCAATCTAAGTTTACTGCATAAACAACAAAATGGCTTGCTCTGGCTAAGTAGGCCCTTACATCAACAATTTATTTTTTAAATATATTTTTCCTGGGTCTAGGTTTGTAAATCAGTTTATTTAAAATCAATAACCAAAGCGCCTCTAAAACCAAGAAACTTGTTAACAATCAGAAAAAGACAAACATGCCTGAAGTCAAACGTGTGCAAAAAAGGAGCTAAAGGTCGGGAGATTTACGCCCAGTGTACCCTTGGCCCGGAGCCCAGAGAAGCACAGGGATGAGTTAAAGCCGCCCAGCTTCTAGACCGAAGATTAGGGACTGGCCACGCTCCCCCGGCCGCAGGGCGCCCCATGGAACTGCTCCGGAACTCTTCTGCCAGACCTCAGTGGAGCTACCACTGACGGTAAACTTCCGGTGAGCGCACAATTTCCATGCGGGGCAGCCGATTTGGCTAGTCCTAAGCGGGCCGGAAGTCCGTCACTCCTGGCTACCCGCCCCTTTCCTAAAGTGACGCACGGCGGGGTTGCCGGAAGAAGTGGCGAAGTTACTTTTGAGGGGATCCGAGAAGCGGCGGCGTGCCAAAGGATACAGAGAAGGAGAAGCAGAGGAAGGGGACAGAGGCAGGTGCACTAGAGTGTGGGGGAGACGCGGGAGGCTCCCCGGGCCCGGGGCTTCCCGGCGTTCCCTGCGCCGCTCCGCTCAGCCCCCTTTCTCTCCTTTCCCCCGCTCCCTTCTGTAGCTCGCGCTGTCTCCGGTTGTTTCCAGGGCAACGGGAATAGGAGACCCCGCGAGAGGCCGCCCACAAGACCCTCGCGCGCAGCCATGAGCCCCGCCCCCCACTGGAGTTCGGAGAGGGGCGGGACCTGGAGCGAGGTGTGGGGGCGGAGCGTGATGGGAGGAGGTGGGGGCGGGGCATAATGGGAGATGGGGCGGGACCTGTAAGGAGGGGTACCGGCTAGGCGGGGCAAAGGGGGTGGGCGGAGCATTATGGGTAGAGTGAGGGTGGGACCTGGAAGGGTTGGGCGGGACCTAGGGGGAAAAGATGGGGGCGGAGCATGGGGAGCGGGTGGGGTCAGAGTGAAGTTGGGGGTGCTTCTTCCGCAGAGGTGGGGAGTAAGAGTAGGTAAGATAAAACTTGGTGAGGTGGAGGAAGTGAGGGTGGAGCACGATTGAGGCCGTACCTGGAAAGGGGGAGTGGGCGGGGTCTGGGGTGGGTGGGGCCTAGGGGAGGGGCGGAGTCTAGTGAGAGCCCATCTTGAGACCCTGAACGGACTTGGACCAGTAGGGGGTGGGCTCTGTCAGAACCGGAGAGGCTTTATAGGCTGGCAGGGATTAGGGGTGCGTTCTGCATGCAGTAAGGGAGGAGTCTGGAAGGATGGGAAGAAAGAAGTGCCCCATCAAGATGGGGGGGACTGGCCTCACCTGACCCTCCCTGGCCCCACAAGTCCTCCTGTTACCTGCAGGTTGCTCCGTGACTCCACCATGTCCACTCCCACCACCAGTTCTCTGGACACTCCCTTGCCTGGTGAGTGACCTCTTTCCAAGCCCAGTCCCCACTCCCGTTGCACACTAGTCAGGAGAAACTCACTGTGCTTCCCTCTCCCAGGAAATGGCCCGTCTCAACCCAGCGCCCCCTCTTCTTCACCAGCTATAAAGGAGGAGGGTCCTGAACTGTGGCCTGCGGGTCCAGACCCTGATGTCCCGGGCAGTGATTGGGCCCGCTCAGCCTGCAGCGTGGGTGAGATAGGGCTCAGGGGCAGTGGCTGGGAGTTGATGGGGGATTCGGGAAGGGATCTAGGAAGGGAGAAAGATCAGAGATGAGGATGGGAGGCTCCCAATTTCTAACTGATTTTTTTCTTCCATACCTATTTGCCACTTCTTTTTTGTCCTGTGAGTGTATTTTTTTCCTACTTGATACCTCTTATTGTCTTCTGTTCTTTGGGGTTCACTGACACACACACCTTTTCTTCTGAATTGCTGTCTCCCTGGATCATTCTCTGTGCTCTGGCTCTTTGTTTCTTCTCTCTTGTGGGGGTGACTCTGGCTGCTGTTTCTGTGGGGCTCTGTCTCTCATGGCTTCCATCCACCTCACCCCAGTCGTTCCAGACCCTACAGAGGAGCCGGAGCGCAAGCGAAAGAAGGGCCCAGCTCCGAAGATGCTGGGCCACGAGCTGTGCCGCGTGTGCGGGGACAAAGCCTCCGGCTTCCACTACAACGTGCTCAGCTGCGAAGGCTGCAAGGGCTTCTTCCGACGCAGTGTGGTCCGAGGCGGGGCCCGGCGCTATGCCTGCCGGGGCGGCGGGACCTGCCAGATGGACGCCTTCATGCGGCGCAAGTGCCAGCAGTGCCGGCTGCGCAAATGCAAGGAGGCCGGGATGAGGGAGCAGTGTGAGTGTCGGGGCGGGGGAGCGGGCCCTCTGGCCCTTCTGGCCCCTGCCCAGCCCTGGGGGCCTCCACTGAGGCCTGTATCTCCTGAATAGGCGTCCTCTCAGAAGAACAGATCCGGAAGAAGAAGATTCGGAAGCAGCAGCAGCAGCAGCAGCAGCAACAGTCCCCTGTAGGGCCGGTGGGTGGCAGCAGCTCAACCTCTGGGCCTGGGGCCTCCCCTGGAGGGTCTGACGGAGGTGGCCAAGGCTCCGGGGAAGGCGAGGGTGTTCAGTTGACCGCTGCTCAGGAACTCATGATCCAGCAACTGGTGGCCGCTCAACTGCAGTGTAACAAACGCTCCTTCTCTGACCAGCCCAAAGTCACGGTACTGCCCGCCCGCCCTGCAGCCTTGAGGGGTGATGAGTCCGGTGGGGTAAAGCCAGCAGGGCTGAGGCCCAGCGCATGGGGAGGGATCAAGGCTCCAGAGGGCAGGGCCTTGGAGAAGAGGGTCCCCTAGGGCACAGTCTTTGCCTCAAGGTGTCCCCACGGGCTTGGGCTCAAGGGAGGAGGCCTGTTAGTGATCCTGGCCCCTGTGTCCCCAGCCCTGGCCCCTGGGTGCAGACCCCCAGTCCCGCGATGCCCGCCAGCAGCGTTTTGCCCACTTCACGGAGTTAGCCATCATCTCAGTCCAGGAGATTGTGGATTTCGCCAAACAGGTGCCTGGCTTCCTGCAACTGGGCCGTGAGGACCAGATCGCCCTCCTGAAGGCATCTACCATTGAGGTATTGGGCAGCCTGCCCATCCTCTACAAGGCCCTTTATTCCTGCCCACAGGGAATCCCAGGACGGCTGTTGGGAGCAAAGTGATGAGCCAGATTCCTCTAGTTGTTACCGTTGTGAGGAGGATACCTTGTAGGGGGATGCAAAAATACTAAACAGATCATCAGAGCCTCCCAGGGGCCAAGGAGGAAAAGGGAATGGGTTGAGGCTGAGAAAAATTGAGGATTGGGCTAGAATGCTGCACTTTAGAGAATGTGGTGCTGGTAAGGCTGTTCGGGAGAGTTGACTTTCTTTTTTTTTTTTTTTTTTTTTTTTAAGATTTCATTCATTTATTTGACACAGAGAGAGAAATCACAAGTAGGCAGAGAGACAGCCAGAGAGAAAGGGGGAAGCAGGCTCCCCACCTAGCAGAGAGCCCGATGCAGGGCTCGATCCCAGGATCCTGAGATCATGATCCTGGGATCATGACATGAGCCGAAGGCAGAGGCTTAATCCACTGAGCCACCCAGGTGCCCCAGAGTTGACATTTAAACCAAAACAACTGTAACAAATAAGGTTTGAGTTCCTAGCCTAGACCAGGCTCCATTCCAAGTGATGGGTATGTGACAGTGAACAAAATAGGTAGTGCCTGTCCTCATGCCTCGTAACCATCTGGGGAGGGTATCCTAAGTGGAGGAAGGGTGTTGTGGGCACCAAACCTGGTGGGGAGAGAGCCTGAGTGACTGACACGCTGACTGCAGCAGGCTGGAGTGGCTGAAGGGACAGGCAGAGGCAGAGGGGTGAAGGATGATTCTGGCAAGAGTAGGTCCCCCCACAGGCCGAGAGAGCAGAGACCAGTGACTAAAGGGTCATAGGGACTCCAGGAGCCCCTTCCCCTGCCTATTCCTCTCCCTGTTGCCCCCAGATCATGCTGCTAGAGACAGCCAGACGCTACAACCATGAGACGGAGTGCATCACTTTCCTAAAGGACTTCACCTATAGCAAGGATGACTTCCACCGTGCAGGTACGGCAGAGAGTGGGATGGGAGGGTGCAGGGCTGGTGCCCCTGCAGGACCCCTATTGGACCCTTACTGGTAGGAGATCCCAGGCCACCTCATTCTTGTCTGAGCCTCCATTCCTTTATTTCCAAAGCTGGGTGAGCCAGCCTCGTTGAGATAAGGGTATATGTTCTGAGTGTGATGTCCGTGCACTGGGATGCCGTGTGAATGAGGCAGAGGAGTCTGCTGTCACATAGGGCATTTCAGTAGGAATTAAGAGAAGAAGAGAAGACACTCCCTCCTCCCAAAATCTGGTGTCACTGTAGGGAGGCTGGAGCTCAGTCCATTGTGAAGTATGCAACCTACCCAACTGTACAGGGCAGTCCTGGTCCCTCCCCTCTGAGAGCACTTCTCTGGGGATGACTTAGGCAGTGGGCTTCTGGAGGAAGTGCAGTTGAACTGAGACCTGAGGGGTGAGATACATCGCTTAGGAAAAGGGAGTTGGGGAGTAGCATTGCCCGCCAGGGAACCCCACATACAAAAAAGCTGTGTTTCTTCAGTCTCAGCTTTGTAAGTCCAGCTCTCTCCCATCGTTTTTTCCTGGGGTACTTGTCTGTACTCCCACACTGTGTTCCTAACCCCATCTTCTTCCCTTCTAAGCCCTGGCCATCTCAGAGTATGAGTGTGATGGGGGAGCACTGGGTGGGGAGAATGTTTCTGGTAGGGGGCTGAGCATGTACAAAGGCTCTGAGGTGAGGGAAGAGCTGGAACTACAGGGAGGCCAAGGCATCTGGAGCACAGGGAGATGGGGCTGGAGAGAAATTTGGGGTCCTGCCACTTCTCTCCATGCTCTGCCACTGTCCAACATGTCTCCTGGAACATTCCCGGGTCCCCTCACTGGGTTGTCCGAATATGTCTGTTCACACAGTGGTCAGAAAGGTCCTGTTCATACCAAGTCAGCTCATGTCTATTCTCTGCTCAGTACCCTGCATGGCTCCTGTCTCGCTGGGAGACAAGCCAGAGTCCTTGCTATGGCCCACAGGCCCTGCAGGGCCTCTCCATGCTCATCTCCCATTACTCACCCTCCTCCCACCAGACTGGCTTCCTCCCTCTTGTTTGCACCCACCAGCTGTGCTCCCACTTCGGGGAATCTGTAGCTGCTGGTTCCTCAGTCAGCATTTTTGTGACCAGCTCATCCTGGCTCATGTGGGAGCTTTGTAGTTTCAACGTCGAAAGTCTCGAGGCCTAGAAGGCTGCCCGGACCTGGGCAGAGCAGACAGGTGGCACCCACCTGGGACACTCTCACATCCTCATGACTTGTCGCTTTCCCTCCTGCGGGTTGTTGCTCAAAGGTCCCCCTATAGTAAGGCCTTCCTACAGCATCACTATGCAGTGGCCACCTTGTCTACGATGTTGATTTGGTTCTCGATGCCCCCATTACCCTTCTGTGCGTTAACCTTGGTCCACCAGCACCCATCCCTCTGACAGGCTGGATGGTGACAGTTTGCTTACGTGAATGCCTGTCGTCTGTCCCCACACCCCACAAGTGCAAGTACCACAGGAGGGGAGGCTTTGTCTTGGAAACAGCTCTACCCCGGGACCTGGCACATAGTGGTGCTTGATGAAGCTTGATGACTGAATGAATGGAATGAGCTCAGGCTTTACTCTAAGCCATGGGAGCCACCGCAGGCTAAGGTGGTGTGACCTAGGTTTAAAATCCAGGTACAGGGAAGGTAGGATGCGGTAGTAGGAAATACTGAGTAAATGTTCACTCTTCTTACTTGTTCATTTATTCAGGCATGGTTAGGGCACACTTACCATGTGCCAGGCGCTCATCTGGGCAGCAGGGACCCAGGTGAACAGACGTGACCAGAACACTAGAATTACTGCTGTTTACCTCACCCTGCTGACTGAGCAGTGTTAGGGCCTGGGCGTGGGGCCAGTTTGGGGCTGGAGGAGCTTATCGGGCCAGGCCTCCTGCCCTCACAGGCCTGCAGGTGGAGTTCATCAACCCCATCTTTGAGTTCTCACGGGCCATGCGGCGGCTGGGCCTGGATGACGCTGAGTACGCCCTCCTCATCGCCATCAACATCTTCTCCGCTGACCGGCCCAACGTACAGGAGCCAAGCCGCGTCGAGGCCCTGCAGCAACCCTATGTTGAGGCACTGCTCTCCTACACGCGCATCAAGAGGCCACAGGTACACAGCTCCCAGAGCTCCCCATAGCCCAGCCCCTCCCAAGGCCCTGGCAGGGGCAGGAAGTCCACACCCACGTGGAGTCAGCCTGGGGCTGAGGTCTTGCTTCCTCTTTTGAGCTCCGGCTCCCCTGGCAGCCCTTGGAGCTCCAGCTGATGTCCTCTCCGCAGAGTCTGTCCTCAGGCCTTGGGTCCCTGGCCCAAGAAGCCAGGCCTGGTGTAGGCATAGGGGTTGGGGGGGGTGGTCCCCGCACTGCTGTCCTGGCTCACCCCGGGGAGGGAGGTCCTCTTGGTGGTCCAGGCGGGCTGACCAGAGCCTCGAAGGGCAGGAGCCTGGCCAGCGCCCACCTTCCTCCTGTCCCCCTGTAGGACCAGCTGCGCTTTCCACGGATGCTGATGAAGCTCGTGAGCCTGCGCACTCTGAGTTCTGTGCACTCAGAGCAGGTTTTTGCCCTGCGACTCCAAGACAAGAAGCTGCCGCCTCTGCTGTCTGAGATCTGGGACGTCCATGAGTGAGGGGCCCGGCCTTCCTGCCCCACAGCCCTGTACCTTCCAACGAATGGACATTGTTACCCCTTCTTCCTCCTGGAGTGGGAAGGGGCCAGGCCTGGGGGCCCACCTTGTGGCCTAGAGCATAAGTCCTGGCCCCACCAGCCCTCAGCCCTCACGTGAGCCCCAGAGAGGCTCCAGGAGGCTCCCTCCCTACCCACTGAGTCTTCCTGGGAGGGCTGGATGGGTCATAGATCCCAACCTCTGACTCTCCTAGCACTACCAGCTGCCCTCCCCACCCAGCTTACACCTCAAGCTCACTGCGCAGTGCACCTTGAGCAGAGGGATTGGGGGGCCTGTGGCTCTCCCCTACCTGCTGAGAAACCACAGGCCCCCCCCCTCTGTTCCATTTATTTAATAAAAACTAAAAAAAGACAAAAACAGAAAAATAAAGTATGAATAGAAATCTGCCCTGAGCCAGAGTGATTCCAGGGTATATACTGGGGATGGGCTGTTAGGGTCTTCATTGACTCCAGACCCCTGAACCTTGTGCCGCTTGCTAGGCTGATGGAAGGTTCAGGTTGATGTGACTGGGCTCTGCAGGGGGGGTTGATTGCAGGAGAGGCTGACAGACTTGGTATCCTCTCCCTGTACAAGGTGAGTTGGAGCCCATTGAAGGACAAAAGAATTTTCAGTGGCTGAAGAGACCCGGGCTTTCACTAGGCAAAAAAAAATACTTGCTGAAGCCACTTGTGGGCGAGGCACTGTGCTGGCCCCTGTGGGGTTGCAGGTGTTATTCATCCCACAAATATAAATGGGGCACTTACTATCTGGCAAACACAATCTTAGGCACTGGACACATGGGAGAACAAGCTAAAATCCTCGGAGGTGGCTACCAGTCAGGGCTGGCAGTGGGGGCACGGAGGGGGCCAGCTAGAGTGTAAGAGCCACAGTGTGTGGCTGTGTGGGCACCTAGAGGTAGAAGGTAGGCAAGTCTTCACAGGATATCGCGGCCCAGCGGGGACATAAAGCAAGATGTGGGGGCGGCTTGGCCCCCAAATTGAGGGAAGGGACATGCTGAGTCTGGAAATGGAGAGGCTCTGGTGAGTTCAGTCCGGTCAGGCTGTGGTATATACTCTTAGTTCCTCCTTCCCCTGGGTCAGGCCCTGAGCCGTCCCCGCAGTGAGCTGGGCGGGTAGTCCTGGCTAAGGTTGAAGGGGGTGCCGCTTGGAGGGATGGGCTGGGTACTGAAAGGTGTGTTTTCTGGAGCGGGTCGGGGGAAGGTGACGGGGGAAGTGACTAGTTAGAAGCAGTTGTCCCTTTCCAAGCAGTGTGCCTGGCGGCCCCAGGTGGCGGATAAGGAAACAGGCCGAGAGACAGGAGGCTGACCAGACTTGTGGAGGGCAGATCAGGTGGCCAGCAGAACGGCGCGCAGGAAGTCGTCCAGATTTAGCCTCCGACAGAAAGCAAACCCGCTGGCAGAGGAGGTGCTCTGCGCGGGCGGACGGGGAGGCGGGGCCAGGAGGACAGATGCCAGAGACCCGCGAAGGTACCTTAAGGAGGGGGCGTGGCTTGGGAGCAGTCGCACCTCTCCTCAGACCGGGCGGAGTTTGGCAGGAATTTATGGAAAACTGAAGGAGGCTGCGTCCCAAATTGGAAAGACGGGGCGTGGCCTAGCGCCAGTCGAACGGAGGGGCGTGGCTCCGATTCCCTATGGGGCGTGGTCTCGCCCTACTTGGGCGGAGGGGCGTGGCTCAGCTCGGCGCGCGGCACCTCTGAGTCTGCGCGCGCCGGAGTCAGGGGTCACGGCGGCGTAGGCTGTGGCGGGAAACGCTGTTTGAAGCGGGTGAGTAAGGGGAGTAGAGAGATTGCAAGGTTTCGGCTGACAAGGAAGGAGGGTGGAGGAGCTGGGAATGGAAGCCTTAGAAAGGGTTACGAGGGTCATGGAGGCGGGAGGGATCCCTTTGGCTCGGGGGCGCGGTGTACACGGGCAAGGGCCGGTGATCGTGGGAGTGTGCGCAGGGGCGCGCGGGAAGATGAAGGGGTCTGGGGGGGCCCTCGGCGTGCGGTGGGCGCTTGTGCTGGGTGCCTGGCCCCCGGGGCGAACTGGGGAATGCACTCTGGAGGGTCTTTGGGGCGACGGGACCCCGGACGCATTGGAGGACTGTTTGGGTGCACGTGGGGGCATGGTGTCATCCTTTATTCACTAAATACTGAGTACCCTGTGCCAGGCACGGTTCTAGAAGCAAAGGCTACAGCCCGAACAAGTCAGAGAAAGTCCTTGCTCAGGGAGAAGACAGACAGTATACAAGTGATAAGTAATAATGATAAAGCAGTGCTTTTGGGGTTTGATATATTATACGAAGTGAAATAAAACAGGGTAGCCAGTTTCTTTAGCTGGGGTGATTTCAAAAATCGCTCCTCTGGGGAAGTGACATTTGACAGAAAAGTCAGTCATGTGAAGAAAGCCCTGGACAGAGGGACCATCAAATGCAAAGGGCCTGAGGCAGGAAGAAGTTTGGTGTGTTTGTAGCTGGAGCCAAGAAAAACAGGTGAGGTTAGAAGACATGTTGGGGGGACGCCTGGGTGGCTCAGTTGGTTAAGCAGCTGCCTTCGGCTCAGGTCATGGTCCCAGGGTCTTGGGATCGAGTCCCACATCGGGCTCCTTGCTCAGCGGGGAGCCTGCTTCCCCCTCTGCCTCTGCTTGCCATTCTGTCTGCCTGTGCTCGCTCTCTCTCCCTCTCTCTGATAAATAAATAAAATCTTTTAAAAAAAAAAAAAAAGACATGTTGGGGAGCCCGATCCTTGTAGAGGGCGGTGTGAGGTTTGGCTTTTATTCTAGCTTCCCCAGCGAGCCATGGGGGCTTTTGAGCATCAGAGCAACAGAAACTGCCCTGTGTTTTGAAAAAATCAGGCTGGGGCACCTGGGTGGCTCAGTGGGTTAAGCCGCTGCCTTCGGCTCAGGTCATGATCTCAGAGTCCTGGGATCGAGTCCCGCATCGGGCTCTCTGCTCAGCAGGGAGCCTGCTTTCCCCCCCTCTCTCTGCCTGCCTCTCTGCCTACTTGTGATTTCTCTCTGTCAAATAAATAAATAAAATCTTTAAAAAAAAAAAGAAAAAATCAGGCTGCTGAGTGAAGATGGTGTTGTAGTGGGAACAAAAGTGGGAGGAGGAAGGCCGGTTAGGAGGCGAGAGGGGATAATAGATGGCTCAGACTGCAGTGCCATCTATCAGTCTCAAGTTGTCTTTGGGGTTTGAGCCGCAGGGTATAAGGAAGAAGAGCTTAGATGGCTGCGGTATGTGGTTTGAGCGATAGGTTGGATGGAGAAGGCTGAGGAAGAGCAGGTTTGGGGCATCACTCTGAGGTAGCAGTGAGTGGGCAGGGTGATGTTAGTTTCTCAGCTTTATAACCCCACCTATATATGCTGGGAACCTATGGTTACCTGTCTCTCCCCCTCCTTGCTGCATGTCACCACCCAAGTCTCCTGTACCCTGGAGAAGGTGCCTTACTCGATGATGGCTTTTGCAATGCTGTTCCCTTCTCCTGCAATGCCCTTTCCTCTCTTCAGGCCTTCTTTCAGTCAGCTGTGCTTATGTCAGGCCCTTTGCTGGGCACTGGGGAGCCGATGATAATTCAGTTTGGTTGGTGGAAGATAGGAGATCTCAGTCCAGAGTGCTCTGAACCGATGAGAGACAGCGCTAGTCTTGAGGTGAGAGAAGCAGCAGGGGCTCAGGAAAGACTTGTGGTGTTGGTGGTCCTCAAGAGGAGGCTAAACTGACACAACTCGAAGTGGCCTGTGTTCCAGGCCCTGTGCTGAGTCATGCTGGGAACCCGACTTGAGCGAGACCCTGACCCTGTTTTTGAGGTATTCATAGTCTGAAGCAGTTCCGGGTGCAGTGGGTGCCCCAAGGGGCCAATGAGTGGCCTGGAAGAGTTGAACTGGAGCGGAGTTTCTGTGGAGGCCGAGGAGTAAAGTGGCTGGAAAAGGGGGCGATCTCATCCAGCAAACATGTCCCAAAGTCAGGCCCTGTGCTGGGCACGTGGCTCATGTTCCAGCAGGGGGAGACAGACAAAAAGCAATGTACAAAAGAAAGCTGCAGAGGATCTTAAGAGAGCCAGAGGTGCGGGCACCTGGGTGGCTCAGTGAGTTAAGCCGCTGCCTTCCGCTCAGGTCATGATCTCAGGGTCCTGGGATCGAGTCCCACATCGGGCTCTCTGCTCGGCGGGGAGCCTGCTTCCTCCTCTCTCTGCCTGCCTCTCTGCCTACTTGTGATCTCTCTCTCTCTCTCTCTCTGTCAAATAAATAAATAAATAAATCTTAAAAAAAAAGAAAAAAGAAAAAAGAAAAAGAATTAAGAGAGCCAGAGGCGCTGGGAAGTGGTGAGACTCAGGTCTCCTAGAGCCTATGAGATTTGTAGGTGGAACAAAAATGTGGTCTGAGGGGACGGGAGAAGCTGGAGTGACACAATGTTGTTGGGATGGGAGCTGCCCTTTGCTGAACTGGGGGAGACTGTGGGGAGTTTATAGGGAGCAGGTTTGCAGGGAGATGAGGGGCCTGGCTTTGGACTATGGGATGCAGAAACAGACATCCTCCTGGTGAGCATCTGCCTCTGTTAGGCAGGAACCCTGGGGAGGATTCTGTGCCAGAATCTGGACGGGGAGCCCGGTGAGCATAGAGGTGGCAGTGAAAGCCGGGGGATTGGGAGAGATGGGACGAGAAGACCGAGGGAGGGAGCGTCGCAGAAACTAACATCTTAGCCAGGGCCCACTCGGCATTGTTGTCTGTTTGCCAGTGAAGGGTCCAGAACAGGAGAGATCACCATGTTTCCCCAGCTCCTGTCCTGTGCCTGGGCAGCTGAGAGGGCACACACAGGGGTCTTTTTCCTTCTCCCACCATGCCCTCCAGGTCTCTCCCTGCAGGTTGGAACTCTGTGTGTCTCTGTGGCCTCCAGGTTTTTTCCTTCCTGTGAGATGAGCCACCTGTAGAAACAGTTTGCATTCAACAGTCACAAAAGGAGAGTCTGTCCCAAGTTTTCCGTACTGTGCTGCAAACAGCCCCATTGTTCACTGACGAACAGACGGAAGTTTAAGCACAACGTGATACAGCCGCATGGTGAGGAAGTATTCAGACCTGAAAGACAGACAGGACACACTGACCTGTGCCGTGTCACAGGTAGACCTTGAACACATTATCCTAGGTGGAAGAAACCAGACTCCAAAGGGCATGTATTCTAAGGTTCCTCATATAGGAAATGCCCAGAATGGGCAAATCTGTAGCAATAGACAAAGTAGCTTTGTGGTTGTTTTGGGCTGGGAGAAGTGGGGTGGGGACGGTCTGGGGTGAGGGTGATGGCCAAAGGGGTGTAGGGTTTCATTTTTGGGTGATGGAAAGGTTCTAAGATTGGCTATGGTGATGGTCACACAAGCTCTGAATATACTAAAAGCCCCTGAACTCTACACCTGAAACGCATGGGGCATTTGGTATGTGACTTCGGTTTCAATAAAACTGTCCCATTCTGTTCCTTGCACCCCCACCCCTGCCCAGGGAAGTCAGTGTTACCAGTTTATGACCTGTCTTTCCAGAATTAGGCATTGAAAACAAACATGCTTTGGAGCGCCTGGGTGGCTCAGTTTGTTGAGCATCTGATAGTGACCTTCAGCTCAGGTTGTGATCTTGGGGTCCTAGGATCAAGCCCCCTGTTGGGCTTCCTGCTCAGCAGGGAGTCTGCTTCTCCTTCTCCCTCTGCCCCCTGCTCATGCTCTCTCTCTCTCTCAAGTAAATAATTAAAATCTTTAACTTACCTACAACTGTCCACTTGAGAACCTGTGGATTTCACTGTATGTCAATTCCACCTCAGTGAAAACAGGAAAGCTGGAAAGCCACAGTTCTGCATCTAGGGGTTTATGCTAGAGATATACTATCACATATGAAAATCTGCATGTACGAGGTTATTTCCAGAGCACTGTTTGTGATCACAAAAGACTGGAAACCACCTAAATGTCCCCACCTGGGGGACTGTTTAAATAAACTACATTAATTCTGTTCTGTGGAATATTATGCAGCTGTGTAAAGGAATGAGGAAGCTCTCTATATACTGATGTGGATGGCTCTCAAAGACCTATTGTTAGAGAAAGCAAGGTGCAGAATGGTGCACTTCCACTGTTATCTTCTTGTAGTAAAAAAAAAAAAAAAAAAAAAGAGTCTGGGGTGCCTAGGTGTCTCATTGGGTTAGAGCCTCTGTCTTCAGCTTGGGTCATGATCCTGGGTCCTGGGATCGAACCCCACATCGGGCTCTCTGCTCAGCGGGGAGCCTGCTTCCCGCCCCCCTCTCTCTGCCTGCTACTCTGCCTACTTGTGATCTCTGCCTGTCAAATAAATAAATAAAATCTTTAAAAAAAAAAAAAGTTTAAAAAATGTTTGCCCTGATGCTTCCATTAGGAAACAGTCAAACCAAGGTAAGGATTGGACTGCAAAACTACCTGTCGGGAATCTTCAAAAATGTCAATGTCACAAAAGGGAGCAGGAAACTTTTTTTTTAAAAGATTTTATTTTATTGGTGCTGAGCCACCCAGGCACCCCTGAGGTTAACCATTTAGTATGTTCATGCATCCACCACCTCTGTCTACTTCCAGAACATTGTCATCCCCCCAAAAGGAAACCCCATGCCCCTGAGCAACATTCCCCATTCCTCCAGTGTGTACTCGTGTGTCTGGCTTCTTCCAAGCAGCATGCTTTCAAGATTCGTCTGTCCTGTGTGTCTATCAGTAGCTGCCTGCTGTCTAGCACTGAGAAGTATTTGCAACAACACATCCCCCGTCAGTTTAGAATTTGTCTATGCTATATTGGTTAGGGTCTAGGCTAAGTTGCTGTAACAGAGACCCCACAGCACACATTGGCCCAAGCAAGACCCAAGTATATTTCTCCACACAGCTGCCCTGAGGTAGGCAGCTCTGCCCCCAGTAAGTTGTCGAGGGGCCGGGGTTCCTTCTGTCTCAGAGCCTTGCATTCCCTGCGGTGTTGTCCATGCCCCCGCAGTCAGGGTTGGTTCACCACCGCTATGTCCACATGCCAGCCATTGAGAAGGGGGAAGAGGCTATAGAGGCAAGCTTCCTTTGAAGGTTGTCTGGAAGTTGCACGCCTCCCAGTCATTCTTTCTATGGGATAGCTCAACAATGTGACCGTCCGTAGCAGTGCACCCTGGGAAATGTAGTCTTGGGCTGGGCTTCCTGTGGCAGCTGCGAGGCAAGGTGTCCGTCCCAAAAAGGACAAAGGATGAGAGGGGAGACTGGATATAGGGTTGGGTGGGAGCATTTATGAGATCCAGAGGTGTCAACTGGAAGCCAGGGCAGCTGACCTATCTACTCCCCACTGGGCCTGGAGTCTGCCCTAGGTTCCTATAATCTCGCTCCAGGCCTAGATGCTGGGAGACATGTACTTTTTAAAAACTTCTTTCTCAGGCACCTGGGTGGCTCAGTTGGTTGAGAGACTGCCTTAGGCTCAGGTCATAATCCCGGACTTCCAGGATGAGTCCCTCATCAGTTTCCCAGCTCCTTGGGGGAGTCTGCTTCTCCCTCTGCCCTTCTCCTCTCTCATGCTCTCTCTCACTCATTCTCTCTCAAATAAATAAATAAAATCTTTTTTTAAAATTTCTTTTAAAAAAAAACTTCTTTCTTTTTTTAGAATAACTTTAAACTTATAGGAAGATTAAAAGAATAATAGTACAAAGAACACCTGTATGCCCTTTACCCAGTTTCATGTCTTTTAACATTTCCCTGTCTTTGCTCTCTTTGTTTTGTGATTTGCATGTGCTCAGGCAGAATATTCTCTACCTGAACCTTAGTGAAGTTAGCAACCTGAATGAGCTTGAATACGGTCTTTGGTCAAACCTACCAGAGGATATGTACTTTCATGTCACTACATCTTGTCAAAACATACTGCAAAATAATTTTTTATATGTTGCAATCAAGAAAACATATAAACAGGGGCACTTGACAGCCTTAGTTGGAAGAGCACACAACTCTTGATCTCAGGGTTATGAATTTGAGCCCCACGTTGGGCATAGAGATTACTTAAATAAGTTTTTTTTTTTTTTTTTTCCAAGCAGAGAGGGGGAAGCAGGCTCCCTGCTGAGCAGGGAGCCCAATGTAGGGCTCGATCCCAGGACTCGGAGATCATGACCTGAGCCAAAGGCAGAGGCTTAACCCACTGAGCCACCCAGGTGTCCTCTTAAATAAGTTTATTTAAAAAAAAAAATGAGAAAACATATAAACATGTAAATTGCAGCCTCCTTTTTGGTTTTTCGTTGTGTTTGCTACATTGGATCCTGGATGGGGGAGAGTATTATAAAGGGCATTTTGGGGGACAGTTAGAAAAATTGGAACATGGACTCTTTGTTTATGTTGTTATTGAGTTGTTGTTAAATGTCCTGGATTTGATCATCACACTGTGCTTGTTTAAGGGAATGTCCTTAGACTGCCTGGGTGGGTTGCTCAGTTAAGCGTCTGCTTCAGCTCAGGACATGATCTTGGGGTCCTGGGATCAAGCCCTACATTGGTGGGGGGGGGTTCCTGCTCAGCAGGGAGTCTGCTTGTCCCTCTCCCCTTACTCACGTATGTGCTCCTCTCTCTCTCAAATAAATAAATAAAATCTTCAGAAAGAAAGAGAAATGTCATTTCTGACTGGTGCCTGGCTAGCTCAGTCAGTAGAACATGCCAATCTTGATCTCAGGATTGTGAGTTCAAGCCCCACATTGGGTGTGGTGTTCCTACTTTAAAAAAAAAAAAAAAAAAAGAGGAAGAAACAATGTCCTTGTCTTTCAGCAATATATGCTGAAGTATGCAGGGGTTAAGGGGCATGGTATCTGACTGACAGGCAGCTAACTCAAATGCTCAGGAAAATAGATAACATGCTGACATGTGCGTATTACGAATAGGGGGGCTGATGAAGCCAGTGTGGCAACAAATTGATACTTGGGGATTCTGGGTGAAGGGTAAATAGTTCTGGCAATTTGGAATATTTCAGAATAGAAAGGGCTTTGGTTTGGTTTTGTTTTGAAGGGGGATGGGAAGCCTCTCAATTGTTCTGGGCTGGGAAGGGACCAGATCCGATTTGTGTTTCAGGCTGCTGCCTGGCACCCAGCATAGTATGACTGGCCTAATAGTCAGCCGCCCAGTTGTTTGTAGAACGGAGGCCTGGGCAGGTGGGGAGATGGGTGGGTGACGGCGTCGGAGGCAGAGGTTTATGGTAATGAGAGGGGTGTGCTAAGGACTGGGGGTTGTAGGCAAGCAGCCAGGTGAAGGGATGCGGAAGGTTTGCGCATGTGACTAAAGGGTTAAACTGAGGTGGGGAGTGGGCTGTTATTATAGTAACATTATAGTCATTATAGTAACATATAGTATATGGTGGTTTGGCACAAGAAATGTGCCAGCACCCCGTGATCATGCTACTCCCAGGGCCCACCAGGGAACAAAAGGCTCCTGGCCATGGTGGGTGCATGGGGGGCCATGAAGAAGATAGGAACCCTCCCGAGCCCTGACTTGCCCAGCAGGATGGATGGCAAGCGGCGGCCAGGCCCAGGGCCGGGGGTGCCCCCAAAGCGGGCCCGTGGGGGCCTCTGGGATGAGGAGGAGCCATGTCAGCCATCCCAGTTTGAGGAGGAGCTGGCGCTGATGGAGGAGATGGAGGCCGAGCACCGACTGCAGGAACAGGAGGAGGAGTTGGTGCAGCCGGGCCTGGATGGAGCAGCAGATGGTGAGACCCGGAGTGGGAACCCCCTGCACCCCCACACCCGTCCTGCCTATGAACCGGGTCAGCCATAGAGCTTGCCTGTGACCTCTGACCTCTGGCCCACACTGTACCCCTACAAAGTGCTAACCTTTGACCCCATGCTAGTATGCCACCTTTGTTGCCTACAGCTCCAAGTCTGACCTTGACTCTCTCCTGAGTTACTTGCCTGAACCAGAGCGCCCTATCCATCTGACTTCCCTTTCATACATCAGATGCCATGTGGGAGGTCATGGGCTGGGCTGGGGGACCACGACTCCATGTACCCTGCTTGTCTTCCCTCCCCTCCCCACCCAGGGCAGTTCTCCCCAACAGCCATAGATCCCCGCTGGTTGCGGCCCACACCACCCCCTCTGGATCCCCAAACAGAGCCTCTCATCTTCCAGCAGTTGGAGATTGACCATTATGTGGGTGAGCTTGGTGGGCAGAGGCCTGGTGGGTGGGAGGTGGGGCCTTGGGCTTTGAGGGAGGAGATGGACCCACAGTGCCCACACAGGTGACCAGGGCTGTGGGTGCCCAGAGGGGCAGCAAGAGGGGAAGGGGGCCCAGGTGTCCCACAGGGCTTCTTGGAGGTGGGGAGTATCTTCCAACTGAGGCCTGAAGGTAAGAGCTGGCTCCTTGCTAAGGCAAGACATGTGTGGTTTGACGTCCATCCATCCCTCTGTCCATCTGGTATCAGTCAGGAACAGCTGAGGATCTGCACTAAGACAGGCCCTATTTCAGTGAGATCAAGTCCCTGTTCTTCAAGGCTCACCTTCTGGAAGGATAGGCAGAAGAAAAAAGGAAATGGAACCTCGGGTGGCCGTGAGGGTTATGGAGGGACATGTGGTAGGGCGGAGGTCCCAGACTGCACATCTCCGAGGTCCGAGGACAGAGAGGTCTGGAATGTTTGAGGAATGGCCAAGAGACCATGGTGGCAGGAGCAGGGGGCAAAGATGGGGGGAAGGGGCAGCATGTGAGGCCCTGTCTGCCCAGGAAAGGACGGGGGGACTCCATTCGCATGGGCGGGAAAGCCTTTGGCTCTGGAGAGATCACGCTGACTCGAAGGTTAGTAAGGCTCCCCTGTGAGAGAGTGAAGAGACAGGCGACTGGCCGGGTGGAAACGTCCACCATCCACATACTGGCCACAAAACCAGGACCACGAATATGCTCTCAACAGTCAGAAAACAGTCCGGTCCAGGAAGGGACAAAACACTTGATCAGACAGTTCACTCAAGGAGAGACCGTGGCAAATCAGCACTGGGGTGGACACTCAGGGTCACTGGCTGTCAGGGTGATGCAGATGACAGCCACCACGAGACACAACACATCCTATTAGAAGAGCTCACACCCACACATGGACACCAAGGGCTGACGAGGATGCGGGCCAATGGATCGCTTGCTCGCGCCCTCCCGGGGGGAATGCTATGGTTCGTAGCCCCTCGGGGAAATAGCCTGGAAGTTTCTTAGAGTTCAGCCTACCCATTTTTCCTTCTCTAGCTTTATTGAGATAAAAGAGTTAAATCTACTCTTTTCTTAGGACCAAGCAATTCTACCCTAGATGTTTCCCCTAGAGTGACAGGAGCCAGTAGACTGTGTGGTCCCGTGTATGTGGATAGTCTCAAAATGACAGAAGTAGAATGATAGAGAGCAGACAGACCACGAGGGCCTGGGCTTGTGTTGGAAGGGGGTGTGATGAGGAAAGCACATCTCTCAGGAGCTGTCTGGAGTGACAGACCGGTCTTGTGCCTGATTTTGGTGGTGGTTCCACAAATCTACATATGTGTATTAGAGCTGATAACATTGGACCCACAAAGTCAGTATTATTTTCTAAAAGGAAATACTTTTTTGCAAAAAAGGACTCCCTCTAGCTCTACAGTGGCAAACGGACTGTAGGGACAGCGATGGAAATGGTGGCTAGCGAGGAGGTGGTCGGGGCAGAGTGAACAGTGGGCAGACGCACTCCAAAATGCAGGAATTAGGGGGCTGTATTCCTGGCCCAGGAGGAGCCTGGGGAGGCAGGCCTTTGAGGAATCTGTGGGGGTTGCCCCTGCCTTATCCCATGACACCCCCAGGCCCAGCACAGCCCCTGCCTTGGACACCCCAGCCGTCCCACAACCCCGTGCCAGTGCTCCGTGCCTTTGGAGTCACCGACGAGGGCGTGTCGGTCTGCTGCCACATCCAGGGCTTCGCACCCTACTTCTACACCCCGGCGCCCCCTGGTGAGTGGCCCTGACCCACCAGACCCCCTCTCGCCCCTGCCCATCTGGAGGCCCCCGCCTGACCCCACCCCCAGTGCTTCTAACAAGCTCTCCCACGGCCAGGTTTTGGGCCCAACCACCTGGGTGAGCTGCAGCGGGAGCTGAATGCCGCCATCAGCAGGGACCAACGTGGAGGGAAGGAGCTCATGGGGCCGGCAGTGCTGTCCGTGGAGCTGTGCTCCCGGGAGAGTGAGTGCTGCCCATGGGCCAGGCGGGTTGGGGTCCCTCCAGGCCGGTACTAGCTTCCTCTGTCCACAGGCATGTTCGGGTACCATGGGTATGGCCCCTCCCCATTTCTACGAATCACCCTGGCGCTGCCGCGCCTCATGGCCCCTGCCCGCCGCCTCCTGGAGCAGGGCATCCGTGTGGCGGGCCTGGGCACCCCCAGCTTCGCACCTTATGAGGCCAATGTCGACTTTGAGATCCGGTATGACCCTGCCTCTCTCCAGCCTCCACCCCTGCTGTCCCCCACCGCCCCGGCCATCTTCCGCCCACTGATCCTCACCCCCTCCAGGTTCATGGTGGACACAGACATTGTCGGCTGCAACTGGTTGGAACTCCCAGCAGGGAAATATGTCCTGAGGTCGGAGGGGAAGGTACGGGGCTCCCCAGGGGCAGGGGGGCCACAGAGCCGGGACCCTGCAGTCACTGACAGGCCCCATTCCTACAGGCCACACTGTGTCAGCTAGAGGCAGACGTGCTGTGGTCTGACGTGGTCAGTCACCCGCCAGAAGGGCAGTGGCAGCGAATCGCACCCCTGCGCGTGCTCAGCTTTGACATTGAGTGCGCTGGTCGCAAAGGTCTGTCTCCAGGGCCCGGAGCTCCTCCTGCTCTTGCTTCAGATATTGGTGACATGCTGGTCTCCTCCCAGGAGTCCCCATACTTCTTGAGCTAACTCGGGGAGAAGGGAGTAAACACGGAGGTGGACAGGTCTTCGTAAGATTCTCCATTGAAGGAGGATGGTGGCGGACAGTGACAGGGCAGCTCAGACAGGTGGGCAGGGAAGGCCTCAGGGGTGATGAGGCAAGCCTTGTGGAGAGGGATGAGGAGCCTCCCCCAGCGCGCACGTGCCTCTGCAAAGAATAGCAAGTGCAAAGTCCCTGGGGCAGGACCATCCCAGTCTGTGAGGGACAAGGAGAGGGCCAGGAGCTGAAGAAAGGGGAAACGGTGGGTTGCACATAGTCTCTAGGCAGTGGAGGCAGAGGGGAGTAGACGGTCTGGGGAGATTTGGAGGTGCAGCCACCCTGATGTGTCATGAAGGGAAAGGAGGAGCCCGGTCCCCTGTATCCCCTTCTTATTCCCTGTGCAGGCATCTTCCCTGAACCTGAGCGGGACCCTGTGATCCAGATCTGCTCACTGGGCCTGCGCTGGGGTGAGCCGGAGCCCTTCCTGCGCCTGGCACTCACCCTACGGCCCTGTGCCCCTATCCTGGGTGCCAAAGTACAGAGCTACGAGCGGGAGGAGGAGCTGCTCCAGGTGGCTCTTGTTCCTTTTCCCCTCATTTCCTCAGAACCCCCCACCCGGCCTCCACATCCCAGGCTGAAGGCCTCTGGATGCTGAGACACCCGGTCCACAGGTTCAGACCCCTTCACTTTGCAGGGGTGAACATTTCCCCTCTGGGTTCTGTGTTATTTTCAGAAGCACCTGCTCAGTCTTTCTACAGTGGGCAGGAGAGCTCTAGGGTTGTTTTGGGGAGCTTCTGGAATGTTCCAGGAGTGGGGATGACCCACGCCAGGGGGATGATCAGGATGACAACCAGGGTGACCCAGTGTGCTCTCACCCCCAGGCATGGTCAGCCTTCATTCGTGCCATGGACCCCGACGTGATCACCGGCTACAACATACAGAACTTTGACCTTCCGTACCTCATCTCTCGGGCCCAGACTCTCAAGGTAGGGCAGGCAGGTCGGGTAGGCTTATCCCACTGGGGGCTTGAGGGATGGGCAGCCACCTGCTCCTTGCTGCCTTCTGGCTTGTGGCTCTGTCCCTGGCGGGTGGCCCACCTTACCCTGTACCTGCAGCCCACCGCCCCCAGCGGCTCCAGGGACCTCACCGAGAACCTAGCTCTGGCCCCATCCCTGCCCTGTTTGAAGTCCAGAAGGTGATTGTGGCTTTTGCAGAGGCAAGGAGGGCATTTATGGTTAAGTAAGGAGGGGCTTGTGTGTTTGAGGCGCAGACTGAAACGTGCAAGGGTATAGCATCTTCCAGACTTCAAAATATGTCAGCAAAAATTAAGGAACAGCGGGGGGAGGTTCCTCGAAGCGAATGGCAAAGCCTTGATATGAGGAGACACAATTCAGCTCACAATGGAGGTCGTATTGTATTATTTCTTTCTTTTACTTACGTTTCGCCAATTTTGTAATGAGAAGTAAAAATCATGTTTGGGGCACCTGGCTGGCTCAGTCACTAGAGCGTGCAACTCTTGATGTCAGGGTTGTGGGTTCAAGATCCACACTGGGCATGGAGCTTACTTAAGAAAATCGAATGCTATAAAAAAAATCATGGGCGCCTGGGTGGTTCAGTGGGTTAAAGCCGCTGCCTTCGGCTCAGGTCATGATCCTAGGGTCCTGGGATCAAGCCCCACATCGGGCTTTCTGCTCAGCAGGGAGCCTGCTTTCTCCTCTCTCTCTCTCTGCCTGCCTCTCTGCCTACTTGTGATCTTTGTCTGTCAAATAAATAAATAAAATCTTTAAAAAAAAAAAAAAAAGAAATCACGTTTATGGCCTCCAACAGCGCCAGGAAGTTCATCCTGGTCAGTTCCTCATGGGACACTGCTCCTCTCCCCTCTGTCCCTCTGCCCTGCCACTCCACCAGCTCAGGCCTCTCCTCTCTACCCTGGCCCTCCCTCCTTCTCCTCCTGGGCCCCTGTCTCTCCTGATCTCAGGCCTAGCTCTCTGTGCTGCCCCCTGCTGGGCTCCCACCTAGCTTTCCCCAGGCCCCTCACCCCGTGCACACAGTCGCCCCACTGAGCTCAGCATCATCCCCACCTCTGCCCCTCCTATAGCTGCCCATCTGAGGGCAGCTCCCCAGCCGCAGGGTGCCATCTGTAGCCTCTCAGCCCTGCAGCCATCAGGCCTCTGACTATCCCCGTCCTGACCTCCTGTCTCTCACCTCCAATCCCTGCCTCCCTGGCCGCAGAGGGCTTTTCTGCATCAGAACTGCTCCTGCTTCTGGGCTCTCCGCGGGAAGAGCGTGGTATCATGGGTGGCGTCGCGGCCCTGGGATGGGGGTGGGGGTCTCCGATCTGGGCCACGGCTCCCATGCAGCCTCACCCTGCCGGTGGGTTTTGTCCTCAGGTGCACACGTTCCCCTTCCTGGGCCGCGTGTCTGGCCTCCGCTCCAACATCCGGGATTCGTCCTTCCAGTCCAAGCAGACCGGCCGGCGGGACAGCAAGGTGGTCAGCATGGTGGGCCGCGTGCAGATGGACATGTTGCAGGTACATGGCCAGGGTGGGGTGGGTGCCCGCCTCACAGGGCTGCTGGGACATAGGGCCCACCATGCACCCCCTGCCTCAGGTGCTGCTGCGTGAGCACAAGCTCCGCTCCTACACACTCAATGCCGTGAGCTTCCACTTCCTGGGCGAGCAGAAGGAGGACGTGCAGCACAGCATCATCACCGACCTGCAGGTGCCTGGCCCTGGCCTGTGACCTCTGACCCCTGTACCTCCTGCCCCCACCCTACCCCCCATCTGACTCTTCTTTCGACTCCTCTGACCTCGGCCTCCCGCCTTCCTGACCAGGAGGCTTCAGCCTCCCAGCTGTCCTGACCTTCACCTTAACCTCTTGGTTTTGACTTGTGACCTCACCCTACAAGTGTTAAGTCCCCACTCCTGCCCGTTCACAGGACCTCTGGCACTGCATCCTTTATCCTGCAGTCCCACCCACATCTCTGGTCCACACTTGCTCTCCAGACGGCCCCCTCCTCCCTCTTACCCTGTCAGCTCCCCAACCTCCCCGCTCCCCACTCTGCACCCAGACCCTTGCCCTCCTCCCCTGATGTCACCTGTGCCTATCCCCAGAATGGGAATGACCAGACACGCCGCCGGCTGGCGGTGTACTGCCTCAAGGATGCCTTCCTGCCCCTGCGGCTACTGGAGCGGCTAATGGTGCTGGTCAATGCCATGGAGATGGCACGAGTCACTGGCGTGCCCCTAGGCTACCTGCTCAGCCGAGGCCAGCAGGTCAAGGTCGTGTCCCAGCTACTGCGGCAGGTCAGTGGGCGGATCCAAGGGTGGGCCGGGTCACAACACCCTCAGCAAGTCCCCACTCCTGGCCTCTGGTCACTCTCTGTGTCTTCTGGGAGGTGACACCTGGATGCCCATCCATGCTCCTCCTCCTCCCTCTTCCTGTCTGCTCACGCCTGCCTCCATTTCCTGACTTCTCCCCTCCTAGGCCATGCGCGAGGGACTGCTGATGCCCGTGGTGAAGACAGAGGGTGGCGAGGACTACACGGGGGCCACAGTCATCGAGCCCCTCAAAGGGTGAGGCCCTGTGGCTGGGTAGGGGCGGCTTGGGATTCCCAGGGCTGACTCCTCCTCGACCCCCAGGTACTATGATGTCCCCATTGCCACCCTGGACTTCTCCTCTCTGTACCCGTCCATCATGATGGCCCACAACCTGTGCTATACCACGCTTCTGCGGCCTGGGGCCGCCCAAAGACTGGGGTATGACCCCCTCTTCATCCTGTGTACCCCAGGCCTGCCTGTGAGCCAGCTTCAGCCAGGACAGGGCCGGGAGCCCAGAAATAGTGGAGAGGGGAGATTCGAGAGGTGGGGAGAGCCTGAAAATCTAGAGAAGGAAGTGATGGGGAGGCCAGGTTCATGCTGTCCTCCCCATCCTCCTACCCAGGCTGACTGAGGATCAGTTCATCAAGACACCCACAGGGGATGAGTTTGTGAAGACATCAGTGCGGAAAGGGCTGCTGCCCCAGATCCTGGAGAACCTGCTCAGTGCCCGGAAGAGGTGGGTTCTGAAGCCTCACACCCACCTCTGTGCAGACTTGCTCCTCATCAGTCCCTGTCCTTCATGGTCACCCCAGAATTGCCATGTCAAACTTAACTGCAGCTGTGTGTGAATTAGAACAAGACATCCCTCCAAACAGCTCCCATTTGCCTTGCCTCTGTGCAGTGCACAGCCTGAACAAAGGTACATGGCACTGATTTCTAGAAACGCACCCTAACCAGAGCCCAGCCCCAGCCTCTCCTCTCTCCCTGAAACCTGGGGCACTGCATCAGTGGCCTTTGCTTCTGTCCTTCCAGGGCCAAGGCTGAGCTGGCCAAGGAGACAGACCCCCTGCGTCGCCAAGTCTTGGACGGGCGGCAGCTGGCATTGAAAGTGAGCGCCAATTCTGTATATGGCTTCACTGGTGCCCAGGTGGGCAAGCTGCCATGCCTGGAGATCTCCCAGGTGAGTGCTCAGTTGCCTCAGTAGGTAGAGGGGAGCAGACGGTCCCTCCCTAGGGGAACCAGGTCTCTGTATGGTGGAGGTTGCAGTGCCCAACTTGCTGAACATCTCTGTGGGTCTGGGAGGTGGCGAAACAGATGAGGGTTCCTGCCCTCCAGCAGCGTGCAGCCTCATGGGCACACAGATGGTGACAACCGTAAATGCATATAGGAAGGTGGTTGGTGCCTGGGGCTCTGCTGACAGATGAAGCAGGAGGGAGGGGGAGTGGCAGGGTGAGCAGAGGTTTTGTTTGTTGCTCATTCGTTCCATTTATCATAGTCCATCTGACAGACCCCACCCACCTCCTCCCCTGGTGCCTGTAAGGGTAGGGATGCAGAGGGCGGGTTCCAACCAGTTGGATGGGCAGAACAGGGCTCATGGGGGCTGGGGCGGTGCTGGAGGCCGACCAGTAGCACACCCAGGCTCTGACGCTTCATGCACTGTGTGAGCTCTGTCGCCGAAGGAACCAGTGTGAGAGTACTCCTTCCCACCCCAGCTGTCTGGTGCTTGCAGGGTGCTTGGTCAGTGCCCTGCTCAGAGAGGGGATGCGGACCGAAGACCCCTCAGTGGGGTCCCAGGCCTGTTTACCAGAGGCAGCTCTGCTGCTCCGATGGAGAAACAGATCCACGCTTAGACCACAGAGGATCTGGGTCCAAGGTTCTGCCAAGCTGGGATCAGTGCCTCAACTTATGGCCTGAGAGAGCCTTAGAAAGGTCTTCCTGTCCAGCTCCTTGCACTGGGGTTTGGGTCCAAACTTGGTTCCCCCCTGCCATGGGAAGCTCCCTCTGTACCTGGGCACTATGTCAGTCCTCATGTGGCTCTGCATGGAAGACTTGGAAGAACTGCCAGTAGCTGGGCTTTTGGGTGGGAGAGACCTGTGTACACTCCCACGTACCTTCAGTCCCAGAGCCCCCAAGATCACGCTCCCATCCAGTGATCCACCAGAAGGCCTCGAATTTAGAACCTACTCACGATTATGACTTTAATACAGTTAAGGGTTAGGGATTAAAATCAGCCGAGGGCAGGGTGCCTGGGTGGCTCAGTGGTTTAAAGCCTCTGCCTTCAGCTCAGGTCATGATCCCAGGGTCCTAGGATCGAGCCCCTCATCGGGCTCTCTGCTCGGCAGGAAGCCTGCTTCCCTCCCTCTGTCTCTGCCTGCCTCTCTCCCTACTTGTGATCTTTTGTCTGTCAAATAAATAAATAAAATCTTGAAAAAAAAAGTTTAAAAAAATCAGCTAAGGGCAAAGGCACAGAGCTTCTAGTTGTCTCTCCCAGTGGAGTCATACAGACAGTGCTCATTTCTCCTGATACTGGTGTGTGACAACGTGTGTGGAGTGTTTCTCACTAGGAAAGCTCACCCGAGCCTCAGTGTCCTGGGTTTTTATTGGGGGTCAGTCACAGAAGCACGGAACCTCTGTGTGACTAACCTTTGTTATTCGGTCTCCAGACCCTGCAGACAGAGATCAGGCTGATACCATGTGGCTCCAGGCCTCACTGTGAGTTATGTTAGTACAGTCCAAGGTCCTAGGTGAACAAAGACACGATCTCAGGTAGGATGTTCCAAGGGCTTAGAGGTTTCCTCTAAAAGCCAGGCCTCTCTTTGGCAAGGTTCATCCCATAGTGCATCCACCCACACTCCTCTCACTGAATGCCTTCCAAAGTCCCCTGGGACCTCCCCAGTCTACTTGGTGGAAAGAGGTGGGTGTTCGTCTGTCAGATTCCAGCCCGAGAGAGGAGAGGTCAGGCCTGGAGGGTTTGGCTTTCCTTCCCCTGAAGCGCCCTCATTAGGACTATTGCTTCCTGGTCTGTCACTCTGTCTTTTCCTTCTTCACTGTTTTCTCTGTCCCTCTGTTTTATCTGTTTCTTAGTCTCATTTCTTATTGTTGTCTCTCAGGCTTACAAAAACAAAATAAAACAAAAAAACCCATGGAATCATTCCAGGAAAAGATGAAGGGAAGAAGGAACACAAAAACAGGTGGAACACATAGAAGGAAGATAGTACAGTGATAGATGTAAGCCCAGAGAAGATCAGTAATTATACTAAATATAAGTTGCCTAAACACTCCAGTTAAAAGACAGAGATCTCTGACTGGGTCCAAACAAACCAAAACAGAAGAGTCATACCCGTTTCTCCTTGGTGTGTGCCCCTCTAGCCCCCCACTGCCCCAGCTGCAGCTTCCTGTTGGAAAGCTTCTCCATGAGGCAAGCACAACTCTAACCCTGGGGGGAGGGGGCACTTAACACATAGGGTCATTTCCTGTTGTCCAAAGATGTGGGGTGACACTGCTGGCTTTCGGGGAGGGGGCCAGAAGTGCCAGTGGTCCTGTACCTGGGAGAGTTGCCTGCAGTGTCGCCACATGTCACAGCCCCTCTGTGGAGGGAAACACAGTGTTGATGGCCCCTCCAACCTCAGGCTTGCCAACATGCACTTTTTGCAGTCATTCCTCTTCTGTGCACAGAGCTCTGGGCCAGGGACCCAGTTCTTTCCAACAGACCCTTAAGGAGCAGCTTAGTAGCCCCATTTTGTAGATTTGCAAATCAAGGCTCAGAGGGTCAGAGTCCCTTGGCCGAGTCCACGCCCCCAGGAGGTAGTGGAGGTGGCAGCCTGAGCCCATGAGCTGTAGATGGCTCCGGGGCCCTCACTGCCTGGTTCTCTCCCTGACAGAGCGTCACTGGGTTCGGGCGCCAGATGATTGAGAAAACAAAGCAGCTGGTGGAGTCCAAGTACACAGTGGAGAATGGCTATGGCGCCAACGCCAAGGTCAGAGGCTACCCGACCTGCTGCCCAGAGATGGGCCTGGGACTGTTGGGGGATATCAGGGGGCTGGCCCTCTTCTCCCCTCTTCCTCCAAGTCACACCAACCCCTCCCCAGGTGGTGTATGGTGACACTGACTCAGTCATGTGCCGATTTGGTGTCTCGTCTGTGGCGGAGGCAATGGCTCTGGGGCGGGAGGCTGCTGACTGGGTATCAGGCCACTTTCCCCCGCCCATCCGGCTGGAGTTTGAAAAGGTAAGTCAAACTCCCTTGGGCTTGGAGTAGCCAGGTTTTAGAGGATCTCTGATTTTCGGGGCCTGCAAAGTGTAAGAATGCATTCACATGAGGTTCTCCTGGTATGTCAACATCTGGAGAACCCCAGTGTTGCTCAGGGTCTCTCCTTTTGGGGTGCCCTGCTCTGGGTTCTCTGGGTATCCCATTCTCCATGTTCATATGCCCATTTTGAGGAATTTTGCTGCTTGGATTGTCTCAAATTTGGAAACCTCTGACGCCTTGGGCTTTGCTACACAGGACGGTGTCTATTTTGTGAAAACCTTGTCAGTCTTCAAGCATCTCTGGTGTTGGGTGTGGGGGCTACCTTGGGTGCTGGGGATCCTGATGGGGCGAATCCTGGATTGTGGTGCCATTGGCCAGTGCTCCTTGGAACTCAGGAGGAATCAGGCTGGGGTTTGGGGATGCACACTGTATGCTCTTTCCGAGGTTCAAACTTAGGGTCAGGTCTTGGGTATACCTGCTCTCAAATTTGGAGCCTCCCAATTTTGAGAAGCCCCTATGTCAGGGCTCACTTCTGGGCCTAAGTCTCAGCTCCTTGAACCCCTGTCTGCCTCAGGTCTTTCCCAGATCTTTGATGTGGGGCTGTCCAGGCTACACCCCCGTGTCTGGGTCTTGTGCTTTAGGACATATCTCTAGGTTTATCCCAGTCTCTATTTCATGTCTGAGGCCCCTAGAATGCTGAGGGTGCCCCTGGGCTTAGGCGCTGGAGTCTTAAGGTCCATGTCCCCCAGTGTCCCCATCCCGCATGGCACAGATCAGCCTTGTGTGTCCTCAGTTTCTGAGGGAAGTCTCAGGCCTCTGGAAGTCTCAGGTCTCAGCCGCGGGTCCTCCTCCAGGTCTACTTTCCCTACCTGCTCATCAGCAAGAAGCGGTATGCTGGCCTGCTCTTCTCCTCCCGGCCTGATACTCACGACCGGATGGACTGCAAGGGCCTAGAGGCCGTGCGCAGGGACAACTGCCCCCTTGTGGCCAACCTTGTCACTGCCTCCCTGCGCCGCCTGCTCATTGACCGGTGGGTGGAATCCCCTCCCCTGAGACCAAGGAGTCCAGGCCGCCAGCCCCCTCCTCCCCTGGGGACCCAGGTGTCAGGCCCAGCTCGTCCTCAGTGGTGGAACGGTGGAAAGAGTGTGCGGTGGGACAGCTGTGGGTCTGGGCCCCGCCTCAGCCACCTTGCAGCCTGTGGCCTGGCCGCATCCCTCCCTGCCTTGGGCCTCAGCCCCCAGGGCACATCCTGGCCCCCCAGCCTTGGGGTGGTGGAGGTACCAGCCTGGCCCTCAGCAGCCGCTGGCGACACCCTCCACCCCATTCCGGCCCTGCAGGGACCCGGCGGGCGCTGTGGCCCACGCACAGGACGTCATCTCCGACTTGCTATGTAACCGCATTGACATCTCCCAGCTGGTCATCACCAAGGAGCTGACCCGCGCGGCTGCTGACTACGCCGGCAAACAGGCCCATGTGGAGCTGGCTGAGAGGTCTGCCCCGGGGGGTGTGCAGGACCGCCCAGAAATAGCCCCTCTCCTGCCAGCTGGGCACCACTTCCTGTGCCCCGGCTACCCCCGCCAGGCCACCTGCCCTCACCGCCTGGCCTCCCCGGTCTCCCCGCAGGATGAGGAAGCGGGACCCCGGGAGTGCGCCCAGCTTGGGCGACCGTGTCCCCTACGTGATCATCAGTGCTGCTAAGGGCGTGGCTGCCTACATGAAGTCCGAGGTCAGGCCCACCTGGGCTGCCTGCTCCGCCCAGCTCCCCTCAGCTCTCACTTCTGCTTTCCAAGCTTGGCGGGGAGGGTGTTTCCCTCTGTGGGCCCCCTAGGGCCCTGAGAACCGCCCCCAACACACCCCTGGGAGTTGGCTCCATGATGCCTTTCTCCCAGGCCTCCTGTGCCCTCTGGAGGCCCCCCCACCCTGTTATTCTGACCCCCCCTCCCTCCCCCTGCAGAAGAAGACCCAGCCTCACTGCACACTGAGTCTCACTGTCTGTTTCTCTGTCTGTCTCCTTGGTCCTTGCTCTGCAACCCATAATTGTCTAGGATTCATGTCCTCCCTCTCTATACCCTGATGGCCAGTGACCTCTGACCCCCACAACCCCTTCCTCAGTCTCCAGGTCTCGTCCCGCCCCCTCATATCTTGGCTTCTGGCCTTCGCCTTTAGCTACTGTACACCTTCACGCCCCAGCTCCAATAGGTGACCTCTGACCCTTGCTTGGTATAACCTGAGGACCCCCACCGATGGACCCCAGCACAGATCACAGCTCATGGCCAGGGACTGCCTTGGGGTCTCCGACACCATCCTGGATCCCTGTCCCCCAACTGATGCCACCCCCTGCAGGGCAGCACTTGGGTCCTGTGACTGCCCCACATCATTGCCCACCGTCATGACAGGGAGCCCCACCCCATGGCTTACAGTGCCCTTTGCCCCGCTGCCTGCTGAGGACCACAGCTCCAGCCCCCCGGCCGCTGTGTTTGCAGGACCCCCTCTTTGTGCTGGAGCACAGCCTGCCCATCGACACACAGTACTACCTGGAGCAGCAGCTTGCCAAGCCGCTCCTGCGCATCTTTGAGCCCATCCTGGGCGAGGGCCGTGCCGAAGCCGTGCTGCTGAGTACTCAGGGGCAATGCCCAGAGGGGAGCAGGGGGGCACCGGGGGCCTGTTGGGGGGCACCTGGGCCCACTGTCTGCCCTCACCTGCAGGGGGTGACCACACACGCTGCAAGACGGTGCTCACGGGCAAGGTGGGCGGCCTTCTGGCCTTTGCCAAACGCCACAGCTGCTGTATTGGCTGCCGCACCGTCCTCAACCACCAGGGTGAGCGCCAGACTCCAGCCCTGACCCCAGCCCCTCCGGGGGACCCCAATCCTCTACCCCCCACCCTCTACCCAGCTCCTCTATCACTGAGGTTCCCGGCACCCACCATCCCAGCTGGGAGTGCCACCCGGATGGGCCTCAGCCCCTGGGCGGGGGCTCCTATTCACAGGCACCCCCTGGAGGGTCCTGGGCCCCCTGCCCTGGGAGTTCCCCGGGGAGTTTTCCCCCACACACTCGCTCCCTTGTTCTCTTGTCTCTGGGGACTTTCAGAAGCCGGGATGGGCAGCGGGTGGGGAAGGGGCAGGGACAGGGCAGCTTGGGCTCTGGCTGGGCCCCAGCTCCCCTGTGCCGACCTGCCCCCTCTGCCAGGAGCCGTGTGCAAGTTCTGCCAGCCTCGGGAGTCTGAGCTCTACCAGAAGGAGGTGAGGGGCGAGGTAGGGCGGGTGGGGGGTCATGGGGATGGCGAGGGGAGGGCAAGGCGGGGGCCGGGGCCCCCTTTCAACTGTCTCACCTCCAGGTGTCCCACCTGAACGCCCTGGAGGAGCGCTTCTCGCGCCTCTGGACCCAGTGCCAGCGCTGCCAGGGCAGCCTGCACGAGGACGTCATCTGCACCAGGTATGCAGGCCCTCCCTGCAGGCTCCCAAGGCCTGGGGACCGGAGCCCCAAATGGCTGATGTTCTGGGTGTCCCGGCCTCGCTGTGGGGAGGACGCTGCTCTGGGGGCCAGCATCTGCCCAGGAAATGGCCACAGTTCTCTCTCTTCTGCGCTTTCTCTCTCTCTCTCACACGCATACATACATGCGAGCACACACAATTGCACCATGGCCCAGCCCCCTCCCCCAGGGCGGGCCTGGCTTTCCCCAGGGAACGGGTGGGCGGGGCTGGTTCCCACGCCAGGTGACAGGTGATATACGGCTGGTGGAGCCCAGTGTCCCCGCGGGTGCCCGCTGTTACGGTTCCCCCCATGCCCGCTGAGCAAACAGCCTGCCCCTGAGGGGGGTTGGGTGGGCAACAGGCGGGGGCCAAAGTCCTGGGAACGGCCCGGGCCCCATCACTGGGCTGGGCAGCGCCCAGTCCTGACCCTGACCCCCACTCAACCCACAGCCGGGACTGCCCCATCTTTTACATGCGCAAGAAGGTGCGGAAGGACCTGGAAGACCAGGAGCAGCTACTGAGGCGCTTTGGCCCTCCCGGCCCTGAGGCCTGGTGACCTCTGACCCCTGCAGTCTTCTCACCAGGGCTGGGGGGGCTGGGACGGTGTTGGCGGAGAATTAATAATAAAGTTCAGGCCTTTTGTTTCCTGGTTCTTTGTGGTCTCTGGTAGGCGAGGTCCACTGTCCTGAACCCTGGCCCAGGTGGGTCAGCTCCACTCAGTGGGGTCCCTGGACCCCAGGAAACCCCTGCTGACTTCCTCACCTTCCCTCCAAGAGCACTGCTGCCAGCCCCATGAAAGCTGGGCCTGCCTCAGTCTCCCCCTGAGACCCTGAAGGCCCTGAGGGAACATCTAACCACATATCCTCCTCTGCCTGGACTGCCCCGCCCTCCGTCACCCCCCCCCACCCCCGCTCCACTCCACCTCCAGGTGCCGGCCTGTTTCCTCCTGGCCTGGGGCAGCCCCTCGCTCAGAAGCCTCCACTCCAGGCACAACCCAGGGGACCCCCCCTTTCCATGTCCTACACCCACGATGTTTCCACCTCCGGGTCCTCACAGGCACTGGGCCTGGGTTTTCCTCAGAGTAGCCCCCGCAGCCCCTCCCAGTCCACATCCACTCCTGGGATTCCTGGCATCCCCACCTGGCCTTCAGATGCCATCGGTGTTCGAGTCTGCTCCTCCATGTCATGTGCCCCCCACCCCCAGCAACCTACTCCCCGGCTCTGGCTCCTGGGCCTGGACCCACACTTCACTGACCACAGGACCCCTTGGCTTCCCTATTTCCTTAAGGTCCCCTGGAATCCAGTTCCTCTGCCATCTCCACCACTCAGGGTCAGCCCCCCATTCCTACCCCAACTGTGGGGATCCCCAAATCCAGATGGGCCCTGGGCCTGCCCTCTCCACCATGTGACCAAGGTGTTGTGCAATCCAGCCCCCTCCCCTGACCCTCCCCGAGGGGATTTTCGAGGAGGGCTGTGCTCAGTGCAGGCCAGCCGGCACCCCTGCCCCCCCCAGGGGGCTGGGCCAAGGCATAAATAGGGGTGGTGGCTGAAGCAGACAGCAGACCCAGCCCAGCACCACCATGCTCGCTCTGGAGGCTGCACAGTAAGTGGGGGTTCCCTAAAGGAAGGGGTCCTCCTGCCCTTAGGACCCTCTGCCAGGTCTCCCTCAGGGGTAGGGGGCAGGGGGGGTGGGAGGGAGGGGGTTCCCCCTGCCTTTTGCCCATTCTAGATCTCTTCCTTTTCTTACTTGGTGTCCTTCCTCCATCCTACCCCTGTCTCTCTCAAACATCGAAAATCTCTCCTTGGGATGCCTGCCTCCCCTCCGGCTAATTGCCTCTCCCAGGCAGCCCCCCAGGCCTGTCTGTCCCCCCACCCCCTATCAGGCCTTGCTGAACCTCTGGCTTCCTCACTTGTTGCCCACTCTGCTGCTCATCACATCATTTTGTTTCTGGGGTTCTATCCTCTGCCTCTTGCTCCCTCTCTGCCTCTGTCTTTGCCCCGGTCTCTTTCCAGTTCTTCCTCTGTCTGTCTGTTCTCTCCTGCTATCTCCCTGTCTCTCCCCCAGCCCCTTCTGGCGATCTCTGGGACTCAGCTGCTTCCTGCATCAGTGAATGTGTCTCTCCACATTTTCCTCCCATTCTTGCCCAGTGGCTCTCCATCTCCTCTGGTCCAGAGTGGACCCATTTAATGGACTTGATGACGGAGGCCCCTCCCTGCCCCCATCAGCCCACTGGTGCCCACACCACCTCTCCAGGGACTTTCTCTCCCTCACTTTCCCTGCCCCCCAACCTGCCCCTGCCTATGCAAATCCCAGGGGAGGGGGGACATTTGCCTGTCCCCCCACCCCCCACTTCCTGTCCCGCTCGAGTGTGGTGGGGCTGGTCTCACACAAGGACACGCAGCAGAAGAGCTGCGGTGGTCACAGCTGCAGCCGCCTCCCCACTCCGGCTCCCCCACTGCCTCCCAACCACCCTGAGACTCCAGGCTGAAGGCACCCCTGACATGCCCCTGTGTCTCTCCCCCTCCAGGCTCGACGGGCCACACTTCAGCTGTCTGGTGAGTCAGAGCCCTGGGGACCAGGGAGGGTAGAGGGGACCCACATGGCCCACCTTGACCCCCCTGCTTCAGTTTCCCCTTCCATTCCTTCCTGTCACTTTGTCTTTCTGACTCCCTCCATATCTCCCACCAGTACCCTCCTCCTCACCTGCCCATCTCCTTCCTGGACCTTTCTCTGCCAGCTCTTGCCAGCTCTCAGACTTTGGGTCCACTTCCTGTCATGGGGAAGAATGGGGGTCCTTGTGTCTTTGGCTTTGTGTCTCTCCACCCACCCCACATTCAGCAAACCTATCAATTCCTTCTTTCCTTCTCTTCCTTGCCTAATTGTTTTCTCAAAAGCATAGTCTACTAGTTCAGACACACAGAATACTATGCTCTCACCATCCATAACCCACAACCCCGTCCAAGAACGAAAACCTCGCTCACTCCCCACGCCCCATTGCCAGCATGTCCCACCTTGCTTCAACTTGATGAGTTTTTTGCTTTAAAAAAAAAAAATGGAGGTATTACCTACAAGTTGGCAAAGTGGCAGATCTGGTGTGCAGCCCAGTGACATTTCACGTTCCACACACCTGTGTAACAGCTAACCAGACCAAGACATAGAATGTTTCCATCTCTCTGGAAGATTCCCAAACAACAATCACCCCACCCCGCTGGGATCTTTTCCAACATGGATCTGTGTTGCCTGGTTTTGACCTCGATATGAAGTGTATCAGGCAGGATGTCCCCTTTGGCTCTGGCTTCCTTCATCAGCATTCTGTATTGGGCATTGTTTTGCTGTGGTATTTAAGTACACTCTGTCCCCAATGTGGGGCTCGAACTTATGACCCAAGATCAAGAGTTGCATGCTCTACTGCCAGCCAGCCAGGTGCTCCAGCCTTGGTTGCTTTTCTCTGTCGTATAGTGCTCTGCTGTTCCCCTGCCCCGCGACACACACACGCCACGACCACCTGTTTATCCACTCTCCTGTCCATGGGCTATTTCTCTCTTGGGGCTCTTGGAAAAGCTGCTCTGATTGTTCTCGAACAAGGCTATTTTGTGGACCTATGTTTTCAGTGCCATGGGGTAATACCTGGGAGTGAGGCTGTGGGGACATCTGGATGTCTAGACTTGGTCTTGACTATAATGGCTAAACATGATTCTTGAGGGGTAGATCAAAATGATAGATAAGTGGATAAAAGAAGCTTTGAGATTTTCTTTGCCTCTGTAGAAACACTTCTATCCCTGGGACAGGCGCGCCTGGGGGAATTCTTCCCTGCCTTACCCACACCTTCCTAGGAGCTCACGGTCTTAGCAGGTGCTGGCTGCGATGTCTGTGAGACCCTGGGTCTCGGGGTTTCTGCACCTCTCCTGCTGTGTCTTTCATTCTGTGTGTGTGTGTTCCTGCTGTGGTGTGTATATGTGTCCCTGCTTTCTGTATCTCTGTATGTCTCTTTCTTTGCCCGTCTCTGGTGCCTGGTTTCTATGGCTCTTTCTGTCCATCTCCCAGCCTTCCCCTCTTCTCCCTTGTCAGAACCCTTCTGCTGGCCCAGAATGGGTGTGGGGGCTCCCCAAAGCCTGGGATGACCCCTCTTCCCCCCACCTATCAGTATCCAGATGGTGTCTTCTATGATCTGGACAGCTGCAAACACCCCAGCTACCCTGACTCAGAGGGGGCTTCTGGTGAGTGGCCCTGCCCTAGCCATCCTCCTGACCTGGACCTTGGGCCCATTTCACAGATGGGGGAGCTGAGTCTCAGGGGAGGATGTCACCTAGTTCAGCAGGATAAGATTAGCCCAGGTCTCCAGACCTCCCCCCTTTTCCTCTCCCAGCCACCCTCTTGCCCATGCAAATTCTGGGGAAAAACATTTGCAAGGCCTACAATGGCCTCTCTGTGCTGGGGGCTTCGAGTGGGTGGGGCTGAGGCCAGACC